>NC_045437.1:52320279-52461142 GCF_002776525.5 Piliocolobus tephrosceles | reverse complement strand
TTGCTGGCGATGGGCTGTGCTCCTTTGCAGGAGGAGATGCGCTCTTATTTTTTGAATTTCCAGCTTTTCTGCCCTGCTTTTTCCCCATCTTTGTGGTTTTATCTGTCTCTGGTCTTTGATGATGGTGACGTACTGATGGGGTTTTGATATAGGTGTCCTTCCTGTTTGATAGTTTTCCTTCTGACTGTCAGGACCCTCAGCTATAGGTCTGTTGGAGATTGCTTGAGGTCCACTCCAGACCCTGTTTGCCTGGGTATCAGCAGCAGAGGTTGCAGAAGATAGAATATTGCTGAACAGCGAGTGCACCTGTCTGATTCTTGCTTTGGAAGCTTCCTCTCAGGGGTGTACTCCACCCTGTGAGGTGTGGGGTGTCAGACTGCCCCTAGTGGGGGATGTCTCCCAGTTAGGCTACTCAGGGGTCAGTGACCCACTTGGGCAGGCAGACTGCCCCTTCTCAGATCTCAACCTCCGTGTTGGGAGATCCCCTGCTCTCTTCAAAGCTGTCAGACAGAGTCGTTCGCGTTTCACAGGCTTCTACTCCTTTAGCTGAGCCCTGTCCCCAGAGGCGCAGTCTACAGAGACAGGCAGGTTTCCTTGAGCTGCTGTGAGCTCCTCCCAGTTCCAGCTTCCCAGGGGCTTTGTTTACCTACTTAAGCCTCAGCGATGGCGGGCGCCCCTCCCCCAGCCTCGCTGCTGCCTTGCGGTTAGATTGCGGCAGACTGCTGTGTTAGCAAGGAGAGAGGCTCCGTGGGCGTGGGACCCTCCCAGCCAGGTGTGGGATACAATCTCCGGTGTGCCGGTGTTACAGCGCAGTATTGGGGTGGGAGTTACCCGATTTTCCAGGTGTTGTGTGTCTCAGTTCCCCTGGCTAGGAAAAGGGACTCCCTTCCCCCTCGCGCTTCCCAGGTGAGGCGATGCCTCGCCCTGCTTCAGCTCTCGCTGGTCGGGCTGCAGCAGCTGACCAGCACCGATTGTCCGGCACTCCCGAGTGAGATGACCCCAGTACCTCAGTTGAAAATGCAGAAATCGCCGGTCTTCTGTGTCGCTGGCGCTGGGAGATGGAGACTGAAGCTGTTCTTATTCGGCCATCTTGCTCCGCCCTCGAAATTCTTTACAATACAATAAAAATCAGTTTTTCATCAAGTTCTTGTCCTATTGCTATTACGGCAAGAGTTTCCCTTTAGAAATAAGAATAATTCCCTTTGGCTGGAAATCATAGAGGCAAACTGTGCAGATACAAGGTGGTGAGACTTCTTCACTCTTTTCCCTCACCCCAGTGAATGAGGTCATTTGAACAAAGTAATTCCCTCAAAGGGATAGAGTTACACAGTTTTTATGTTTTACATGACAGGTGACTGGGCAGATTTCATACATAACCCCGTGGGAGCTTTTGCAGTCTCAATATAGAAATTTCTCTAGGGCTTCTGATTAAAATACAGAATCAAGAGCTATAGTAACAGCTCATCCATTCAGTTCAATGAAGGATTGGAGGCCGAGTTTTGTATAGGTTGTTAGAAAATGGGAGCTAGGGCCGGGCACAGTGGCTCACACCTATAATCTCAGCACTTTGGGAGGCCAAGGCAGGAGGATTGCTTGAGCCCAGGAGTTTAAGACCCGACTGGGCAACATAGTGAGATGCTGTTTCTACAAAAAATATTTAAAAATTAGCTGGGTATGGTGGCACACAGCTGTAGTCCCAGCTACATGGGAGGCTGAAGCAGGAAGCTCACCTGAGCCCAGGAGGTCAAGGCTGCAGTAATCTATGATCGCACCACTGCACTCCAGCCTCGGTGACAGAGCAAGACCCTGTATCAAAAAAAAAAAAAAAAAAAAGAAAAGAAAAAGAAAAAAGAAAAAAAGAAAAAATGGGAGTTAGAAAATATTATTAATCTGCCATATTGATCCAGGTTTCCAGGTGGTCATTTCTATAAGGCTAGATCCTACCTGTCCTACATGTGGAAGTTTTCTGAGATTTCACAGTACCTTCCTCAGACAAACTTTTGGAAGAAGTGTGACTTTTCTGGATGTAGAATACAAAAATTTTTCATTTACTGCTTTGGTTCCATATATGATGATCTTTTCCATTTTAGTTTGCTGTAGCCCTTTTAGAGTTCTATTTTCTGTTAATATTTGTAACTGCTCTTAATATTCTATTATTTTGTATGTTATATAAACACAGTTAACATAAGGAGGAGAGGGTTCAAATTTCTATCACTTAATTTTTGAAGATCTTGAAAAGAGATGGTTCTTTTATTTAGTTCAGGACTGAAGGTAGGGGGTTTTAAAAACATGCTGCTGGACTCCTGAGAGTAAACCTTTTGTCAGCAACACCTTTATATGTTCGATACATTTTAAGGGGAAGAGAGATCATTAAAGAAAGAAAGTGGTCATGCATGCTCTTCAACTCTATAGTTCGGGGGAACCAGTCATAGGAATAATAGTGTTCCAGCCAGGGTAATCAGAGCAGATATGGCTAATAGATTTCAATCTGAGTTGAAATAATAAATGATTGATAGGAGCTGCCTGCAGTGCAGCTGTGTTAGAAAGGATTTTGAGGCCACATCTGGGTTCATAGGACAAAGTGTGATTAATGATGTCTGCCATGGTTGTGAGAGGAGGTAGTGGTGGTAGCCATGCCATGTATTTTTAATCCCTGAATGATAATCTTCTGATGAATAGAACTATTCATCCATGAGGTTTCCAGATTGCAGTTGGAAGATTATGGGCATATTCGGAGAGCATGGAGATAAGATGCTAATTCTGTTTGGGCTGATTTTATTCAACTTGTAGTCAGAATGATTTCCTGACTTTCCAGAGCCAGTAAATTGGAGAATGAAGTATGTAATATCTGTATTCCCACTGCTTGGCTTAAACTTAAACACAGGACCATAATGCATCCCAATACAGGCGCAAATAGGATGTTACACAGAAAATGGGATATCAGGCTGTTTGAATTATCATTTTAATAAAAATCTTGTGTTCTAGAAGGTAGGGATGGATTCCTATTTACTTGCCTTATTTTATGCTTTGTTTAGTCAACACAGAAAAATGTAAAGAAGAGAGTAATATTTACCCATAATGCCTCTCCCAGAGATAAATATTGCTAATATTTTGGTGTGGAACCTTCTAGAGTCTTTGCTATGTATATGTTTAAATCTGTTGGGATTATATCATAGATCCTGTTTATAGCCTAAAGTTTTCATGTAACAGCATTTAGACTTCCTTCTAAGTTAATAAATATGACTGCATTATAGTATTTAATGGATCAATAATACTGTCACTTTGATGAATACCCTTGTATATAAATATTTGTGCACTAATTATTTTCTTAGCATAATTTTCTAGAAAAGCATTTGCTATGTCAAATTTATAAATTTTTGTTTTTATTTTAAGGGCTTTGATACTGTCTTCCAAGAAAGTATTAGCAATCTACTTGATAATTCTTGAAGAGTATGACATAAAAAACCCAATGCATTTTCTAAGATTGCTACTCTGAGAGGACAAGACAGCCCGAACTGCCCCATCCACACAGCCACACAGTTTCTTTCTCTACTCGATATTATATATCTCGATTATAGAGACCATAATAATTCAAAACTGCAGCAGCCAATTCAGAAGCAGGTATGTGCACTTGGAGCCTATGGAGTGGAATCAGGTAAGATCACAGCGGGTTGCTTGGTTCTACAGACTAAGCATAGTTCCAGCTGTTCCAAGACTGCTGAGCTCTCCCAAGGAACCAAGCAATTCTGCCTTGTACTTCCTAGGACTTGCTGGGCTCATGTAGACAGATTATGCAGATCCCCTGCTTCCTTCTATTGATTAATCTTTGAGGTTACCTGCAAGCCTGTGGAGTTGGAGAGGCTGGGGAATGGAGAGCTGAAGTCTAGAGGAAGACTGGGCTTCCATTTCCTGGGAGTGCTTCCCCTCAGAATGAACATTCTAAAGAGGGGAGAGTTAATGACCTCCTTCAAGGAAGGCTCCCACTGTCGGTGGGTCAGTTTTATTTTATCTAAATGTCTTTTCTTTTCTTTCTTTTTTATTTGTATAAATTTAAAGGGTACAAGTACAGTTTATTCCTCCTGAGACATATCTAACTTTATCCCATTCCATCATTTTATTTTTCCTTACAGGACTTTTTGACCTTCAAAAAGTCCCCTTTGTCATTTGTGGTATCTGAACAAGTGTTCAGTGTTGTGCATAAATATCAAAATAAATGACTCATACATCATAGTTAACAGTATCTATAAAAAGTAGGAAATTAAACCTTAAATAATCTATGCCCACACAATTTAGGGGAAAAAGTTGTCACTGATTCACTTTCAAATAACAGAATCAGTATTTAGTGATTCTAACTTCAGATGTTTCATTCTCCCTATAAATGGTTGTGTTGGTACCTTTTTAAAACTAGTAACCAGAGCAACTAGAGCTACCTCTGCACATTGGAATGAAGAATGAGCTAGAAGGCATGATAGAAGACTGTGAGCTCATGATTTGCAGGGCGAGTTTCCAAACACACCCAGCCTGGAATGAATAGTCATTATCAGTGATAACGGAGTTTATTTTCTGACCTAGAAAATTTGTTGTGGAAACACACACACACACACACACACACACACACACACACACCCTTCCCAAGAGACTAGAAAAAGAGTGCAATTTTTCAAATTCCATTTGTTTTCTTTTTTCTTTCTTTTATTTATTCATTTAATTTTTTTTTTTGAAACGGAGTCTTTCTCTATTGCCCAGGCTGGAGTGCAGTGGTGCGATCTTGGCTCACTGAAAACTTCGCCTCCTGGGTTCAAGGGATTCTCATGACTCAGCTTCCCAAGTGCTGTGATTACAGGCGCCTGCCACCATGCCTGGCTAATTTTTGTATTTTTAGTAGAGATGGGGTTTCACCATGTTGACCAGACTGGTCTTGAACTCCTGACCTCAAGTGATCCACCTGCCTCAGTCTCCCAAAGTGGTGGGATTACAGGCGTGAGCCACCGTGCCTGGCCCCATTTGTTTTCTAAAAACTAATTTAAAAACTTTTAATTCCTTATGATCAGGCTATAAATAATTTGATTCCTTAATATGTGTGGACTATGCTATATTGTTTGGAATTGTGCCATTTAACTTGATGTCTTTTTACAAACATTTTTTAGTTTCATTAAATATTTTTCAAAAATATGACTTTTAATGACTGTATAGTTTTCCACAAAATAGATATCAGATGAATTTGACCAATTTCCAAATTATTTCTTTTTTATTATAATAAATTATATAATAAACGTCTGTATACATAAATCTTTCTATGCATTTCTGATTCTTTTCTTAGGATAAAAATTAGAATTGAGCCAGTCTGAAGAATTTTATCCCATTTATATTTTAACTTATTTTTAAAAATTGAGATTATATTGTATATATAGACTGCCACTCAGATTTTTTGCTTGGCAAGTTGTGGGCATTGTTCCATGTCATTAAATATTTATTGAAAACATGACAGTCTGTTTTAGGGGCCACATGATAATGTACCTTTTGAATATACCATTACTGATCCTTTTTTAAAGCCATTTTCCTATTATTGAATAATCCAATTGTTACTACTTTTTGATGTTATAAATATTACCATTGTGGACATCCTTGTACATATACTTTATTTCATTAAGAAAACATTCTCTCACCGAGATGCAACAATTATTGGCACATGGCTAATCTTGTTTTGCCTATAACTTCCAAATCTCCATTTCCCAGTGGATTATTTTGAAGAAAATAGCCCAGGACATTTTTGTTTCATAAAGTACAATAGGAAAGTGATCATTTGGCAGCAGATAACAGCATTGTACAGGGTCTTTTTGTTGGACATATCTAAGTTTTTAACTTGGTAATTTCTTAGAAAAGTCTTAGAAGATTCACAAGAAGTAGAAAACCACATTGTTAAAAAATGTGGTTTTCAAGTAAACACACTGTTCTTAATTTTATATTAGTAAATTTTAGTTTTTGCCAGATTGTCTGAAAACAAAGGAGTCATCATTAGGATATTCTGTCCAAAGACTGAGATAGAGTAATTGCTGCCCTTCCTAAATAAGCAAATGTTACCTTCTGAATATCCATAAATGGTAAAAAGAGAAAATGTTAAATATAACTAGAAGACATATTTACTTTATAAATTTTATAAAATGTTCTGTAATTTCACTTAATGCTTTTAGTGCTGCATGTAGGAAGAAAGAGTGAATGTGTGGTTCATAGGAGGAGAAAAACTGTTCATTATGATTCGCTAGAAATGCAGTAGCAGGCTTTTTAGAGTGTGATGTATCATGTACCCACCCACTCTGAGCTGTGTGAGGGAGACTAAAACTATAAACACATCCCTAAAATATTTAAGTACGTCAGAGATCAGGTATCAGTAACAGACACTCCCCGTCCTTAGAATCCAGCCATATTATCGCTGCACAGAAAACTGTCAGCCCCTTTCTCACCCACACTCACCAGCTTCCTCACAGAAGCTCCTTCCCCAGTTAGTCAACAAATACGTATTCATTACTCACAGAGGATTCAACAAGATGCTAGGTCTTGCTTTTAAATCTTTCCATTCACAATACTATTAAATCAAAAGTATTTTTTCCAAACATAGGACCAATATTTCCTTAGTTCTGTTTTTGAAACCATCTGTCTGCTTCCTCTCTTCTTCCCTCACTAACTTTAAGCCCTTTGGTCTCTCTTTGAAGCAGTCATATTCAGTCTTCTTTTCTTCTCTTGTTTTCTTTAGTGGCTTTTTGTGTTTTCTTATTTATCCCACCTTTTTTTTTTTTAAATTTTCAACATTATTTTCCCAACTTTGCTCTATTTTCAGGCTGCCACCTAAGATTTGATTGACTCTTACCTTATCAACTGCTCTCGCTGTATATCCTGGTTAAAAAAAAAAAAGCAAAATGAAAACAATAAAAACTACTGTCAAGGCCAAGCATTCAACCCCTAAAATGACTGCCTTGTTTTTCTGCTAGTGGAAAGTTAGCCCTACTCAGGTAAACTTATTTTATATATCTTTATTAAAAATCATAAGTTCTAATTAGAAAAGGTAACTTTGGAAAAGCTTTGCTTTGTAACCTCAGACCATTTGGAAAGCAATTTTACATACAAAATCGTGATTCAGGATTGATTGCTCAAAAGAGAATGAGAGACTTGAAGAGACGGTAAGAACTTCTAGTTTGGGAAAGAGAATGTCCTAGAACACTCATGCTGTAATTGCAGAGGAAATATCAATTTCCACTAAGATTTGTGGAAATTTGGAAAGTGGGTGGGGAGGGAGAGGAACAAGGATGTATTCTAAAAGGAAGAGAGCTAGAACTTGTGGAGAATTGCTTTATCAATAGCCTAGAAAAATAAGTGGTTACAGGAATGTTCCATCATCAGAAATAAACAAAGATGTATCAATAAGGGAAAGTGATCCAGAAATTTAAGATTTGATTCTTAGGAGGATAAAGGGTAAGTTAATCCTATTTAAACTCAGGATAAACCCAGGATTAAATTAAACAGTGATTAATTATAAGGATTATGAGAAAGGAAGATGCAATTGTATCAAGTATCTGACATTTCTTTAAATCATATTCTAATTATATGTCCTATTTAAACAGAGCAATTAGTAATACTAATAAATATTTGTGCTTGTCTGTTTTAATAAAGAATTTTACTTTCATGGACAGAAGCATAATTACAGGGGAAAACATACTGATCTCTCTCACTTAATAATGCTTATGGGACATCATTTCTGGGAGCAACAAAACCATAACCACCACTAACACTATGACAGCTAACACTATTTATAGTTTAAATGTTTATAGTCTAAGTCCTAGTGATGGAATAGAGTTCTTTAAGGATTGACCTTAGAAACCCTAATTTACAAAACGATAGCAAATGCGAGGCCAACTAAGAAATAAGTAAGTTGCCTTTTTCCTAACAAATAATCATCAGCAAACATTTTAAATTACATAATTTGATCACTTATTATGTGCCTCACCAATGTACTTGTATAATACCTTTGAAATACTATTGAATGTATTTTTTTGGTTCCCGTAAAGTCTTAGTTGCCCTGTTTCCTCCCCATTATATCAAAGGTATTTATTGTCTAAGAAATGTTGTATACTGTCTAGAATAAAGCAATTTTTACATTCAAGAAGTCCAAAGCAAAGAAAATAGGACTGGGAGTTCAGGAAGAGAATGTGTGGAGTGTTCTAATTACAATTATTGCATAACAAATCACCCCCAAACTTAGTAACTTAAAACAACCATTCAGTTTGCTCATGATTTGGGAGTCAGGAGTTTGGGAAGGGCTTGGTGGAGGGATCCTGAGATATTGATGAGGGCTCCTGTCATCAGAAGGCCTGACTGGGCTGAATGTCCAAGGCATCTTCCTCCTTGAAAAGCAATTATACTAGAGCTCACCTGGGCTCACCAGTGTGTCTACATGTGGTCTCTCCAGCACAGTAGTGTCAGGGTGTTTGGACTTCTTCTATAGACTTTCTTCTATAGAAACTACATGGCCGCTTCTGACAGGACCTTCCAACTTATGCAGCAATCCTTCTTTTGGTTAAGAGCATTCCATTAACTAATAGAGCATTCTGTTGGTTAAGAGCAAATCCCTAAGGTCAATCTAGATTTAAGCAGAGAGGACCTAAGTCCCACCTTTCAGTGGGAGGAGTATCAAAGAATTGGAGGACATGTTTAAACTGCACCCCCAGGGGACTGGATCTTAGTTCAGTTTTGTCAGATCTATAGACTTCGAGTAGTTGTCAGATTGTCATGGTGGAGAGAAAGGCTAAACAGGATTCTAAGTATATAGACACTTGTGGGAGAGAGACTGGAATAGAGTCCAGTGAATAATCTAGTTGGCAAGAGTGCAAGGTTTGTGGAGAGAGGTCGAGAAAGTGAACCTGAAAAGATTATGAGGACTTGCATGCTGGGCTAAGAATTTTGGTATTTACCTTATTATCAGTGGGTAGCCCTTGACACACAGGAGAGTGGCATGATCAAGACAGTGTTTCCAAAAGATTGATCTGGCATGGTGGTACAAGATCATTGGAAGGGTCAGACTATAAGAAGGGAAGTCATTTATAAGGCTGTTAGAGTAATCTTAGAGGTAATGGGGCTTACTTGAGAAAGAAGGGATGATTGGAGAGTTATGGGAAGGAAAAGTCAACAGACTTGATGACCGATTGGTTATGGAAAAAATCTTGTCCACTGGAGAGTTAGTTGCATCCTATGGAGGCAACATGATGTAGCTCAGGTTTCCTGTGCGGACAGCAAAGTAAAGAATTCTTCAACTCTTGAGGAGGTAACTCCTGTTCCTACACTAGACATCTGATTAAATAAGTACAATTAATCTTCATCCAAGCAATATAATCTGTAAGATCATGGTTTTAAATTAGGAACTGCAATAGGTCACCATAATTGTGAATTTCTTCATATTTTTGTTTATGAAAAAGCACTCAAGAAAACTTAATAATAACATTGAGAACAATAGCAACCAACAATTGAACTTCATACTATCTGGAATTTTACCCTATTCAAGAAGAGCTCTTGGCTTCTCCTGTTGGTAATCCATATTTCCATTGGTATGAACAGTCTAAGAATGGATATCACTCACTGTTTTTATTTATGGTCCATTCTACAGCATTGAAATTAAGTTTGCATTGGGTGTTAGCAGATATTCATTACCTTTCTAAAATGCTACTTAAAAAACTGATTGTTTGGGGAGTAGGTGGCAAAGGAGAAATCTCATATTCAGCTGGTTGATCCCATTCATAAAAGGCTACATTTAGAAACTCTCCTGTATTTATGGTGTATGCTGTTACTTCTACTAGTGGGCCAGGCTGACTCTCCTGGGCTTCTTTGCATCTTTTCTGTTTTAAAATAATCTTTGTCTTGTTTCTGGAGTAAAGTTTTTGTGTTCTGTAAAATATTATGCAAGTCGACAGCAAGATATAAATAACGAACCATCTAAAGCAACATTCCAGCTAGCTAACACAATTTGAGAGGCTGATTTATAATGGAATTTTCAAAAAAAGCACAACAAATGAAAAGGAGGGAAGAGACAACCCACTAGAAATGAAAAAATAAGATATAAACAAATCTTTCTTCACAAAGAACATCCCACATATGGATGTCTGTGAGACTCAGAAATTATGCAGTCCTAGAAGTTGTGAGCCAAGTCTTCTCTGAGGTGCTTTTCTTTCCCCTCAAAGAAGTCATAACAGGTATATATAGAGAGATCTATAATGCCTTTCTGTTGGAGAAATGAAAGTACTTTCAAAACAATCTCATAACATTGTGATGGAGGAAATGATGGCAGGTTTTGTATTACCCCATCATACAGGTGATGGAGGCCCTGATAAATGGAGTCAGTGGCAAAGTCACAAATAGCAGCCAGGCCTTCTGATGTACAGCTAAGACTTTAGTAGTTAAATGAAAAATGTGTTCCTGGTTTGCTCAGCGCTTTCTCATCTTTCAGACCGAATCTTTCTCATTGGTTTTAACCCTTGTTCATTCCAGCACAGAAATGCATTCCCCCTACTTCCAAGAGACAGGGCTCCTGACTCTAATTTTAAATTTGAATCTTATATTACAAAATGATATCACAAACAATAAATGCTAAGATCAAACATCAAAAATATAGTTGGAGAGTCAAACTCATAAAAGCAGAAAGTAAAATGTTGGTTGCCTGGGACTAAGGGGAGGGGAGATGGGAAGTTGCTGTTCAATGTGTATTGTTTCAGTTATATGAAAAAGTTCTAGAGATCTGCTGCTGTAAAACATTGTGCCTGTAGTTAATGATAATGCTCTGTAAACAAAAATTTGTTAAGAGGCTGATTTCATGTCATCTGGGTTTTTTAACCCCAATTAAAAAATATAATTGGAATGTACCCCTGCCCCAACAACAATAGCTTTATGACCATATGACCATAAACTGATCTACTACAACTTTGGGGAGTGCAGCGATACTTTACCGTTTGGGGAGTTATACACCCCTTTTGAATCTGACAAAAGCTATGCATGATCTCCCCAGAAAGATACACATCCACAATCACACGGGCTCCTGAAGCCACTTCCATGGTTCCATGAAAATCTTGGTTAAGAACCCAATACAGAAGGGAGAGCATGGACTTGAGAGAGACCTTGGATTAAATCTTGCCCCATCTTACTGTGTGACTTTGAGAAAAACTATTCAATTTCTCAGCACTTATTTTTCTACTTGTAAAATGGGAATTATGCCCTTGAAGTGGGGTTATTGAGGAGATTAAATACATAATGCACATAAAGCATTTAGTACAGTGTCTAGCATATAGAATGCATTTAGTACGTAATAATTCTTTTCCCTGATGAGATATTTAGTGGAGAAATGACTAATGTTTGGAGCAGGCACGCTGAAGCTGATGCTCAGGCCCACATCTACCTGATGGCTGAAAACATTATGCTAAGGGCAGATTGGTACAATTAATCAAGGCTTGGAGCCTTTTAAAGTCAAATCATTTTAGTTTACCCTGTTTGCCAAATCTTTTAATACTCCTTCTACATTATGATGGTTCCCTGTGGTGTGAATCCCATCTTCCCAAGATAGCAAGCAAAGCTCCCACATTTCTCAGTTTCTTTGCCGCCAGGGTGCAGTCATGTGACTTGGGTTCTGCTAATCAGATGCACATACAGAGATGCAGATACAGAAGTGATGCATATGAAGAAGCAGGTGGGGTGCAGGACATCAATTCTGCAGGCACAGATGGTGGGAAAGCCAACATGGTTTTGGAATTGTGAGGAACAGCCATTTCCTTCCCTGCCAGTTCTGCATTGAGGTTCTGCGGACTGTGGAAGCTCATTCCAGAGTCTGTTTCTTCACTTCTTCCAAAGACTCAGTGAGCGTTCTAATGTCTTTTAATAATCCACTTCCTATTTAAACCAAATAGAATAGATTCTATGACTGGCAATGAAGAACCCTGACTTTCATAATGCTGATGTCCGACCATTTCATTTGATCTTCCTCCTG
Organism: Piliocolobus tephrosceles; assembly: GCF_002776525.5. Lineage (NCBI taxonomy): Eukaryota > Metazoa > Chordata > Mammalia > Primates > Cercopithecidae > Piliocolobus > Piliocolobus tephrosceles. The sequence goes on along the minus strand of NC_045437.1, from coordinate 52,449,126 downwards.
CCACAATTCCCTTGTTAATTCTGCAACAAGAATAAGTATAATAAGGGATCCCGATATTCTTACATGAGTGAAATTTACATAAGAATGGGGCTTTCTATAAATAAGGGGCATAGACTCTTCCCACCTTGATCAATGTCCTGAGTGATGTCTTTGGGATGCCTACAAGAAGAATTTTGCAGCTTTAGTCTTGAGAGCTCCTTAAGTGTTCCTTCTACCCTATTCACCATATTCATGCAAGCAGTGCTTACTAATTTGGATGTTTTAGGAAGGCAAATAGTTGCGAAGAAACTACTATGAGCATGACAGAATAATAGTGGTTTGAAGGGAAGCGTTCTATGCAATTATTATTTTTATTAAAATGAAGGACTATTCAGGAACGAGGCCACTTTACTAAACAGGTGCTTTTTTCCTCCTAAAATATTTTGGGTTCATTTGATCAGCCTATACAATGCTTAAACTTTTTATTTTTTAATAAACGCAGACTTTTAATAAAGCTGGTTTAAAGTCATGGCGATTGTCTCAATTCTTTCAATAAGTATTTATCATGAACTACCATATGCCATATGTAACGCAAATAAGATGCTGAATCAGTAAGATGCAATATGCTCTCTTGCCCTCAAGACTCTTATAACCTAGTAGGAAGACAGACAGACAACTCCAACATAGTGTGGTGCTCGGATCTGTTTCTTCCAGAACTGGAAGTGGTCTTTTCTTCTGCCAGGGCACTCTTTTTTTTTTTTTTTTTAAGTAGTTTAACCTCCAGTAAGAGGGATTTCTTCTTATACCTGAAACGTTAATAAGATTGCTAAAGTTTGGTGGAAACAGCACTCTTATCAAGGTCAGGAATACATCATTAAGTTTAATATTATTAATAGTTTTGGATTGCATTCAGATGTCTTATTTCCACCTGGACTGGGTGGAAATCAGGTCAGCACACCTGTATTTCTTAGGGTTCCTTGGTGGCAAGCAACTGCTGACTTTAGCTAATTCAATCAGAAGGAAGTTTAATGATAGTTCAGAAAATGAAAGGAAAAGCTGGAGAACAAGACTTGGAAAAGTACTGGAACCATAGCCGCTCTGGATCTGGTTAATGGGAACTAACTGATAGTCTTGTCCGGATACCACTGATCTTGTGTATTTTTCTCAAGATTCAAAGTCCAAAGATAGCCCAATCCTGTGTTGAAAGGCTGAAGACTGCTCAAAAGGAAATATGTAATTCCTTAAAAATAAACTGGAAAGTTCTCACCAAAAGAAAACAGAATGGATATAGGCAGTCAGATTCCAAATATGTCTACCATTATGTATATGCTTTGAGTATGAGGTTCTCATGGTGCTATCCATGGACATTTCCCTGAGTGGATATTGGCTTTGAACAGTGATGTTGCTACTTACAATGTTGTTCTCGACCCAAGCTTGGCCACCTGGTGAAGGCAAGCTAGGAAAAAAAAATTATTTTCCTTGTGTAAGGAGAAAGGAGGAAGGGAGGAATGGGGTCACTGAGGGCTGACGTGGTAGTTCTCAATCTTGGCTACCATCAGCATTACCGAGGGACTTTTGCATTTTAATTATTTATTTTAAACTAATTTCAGACTTCAGAAAAGTTGTCAAAAAAAAAAAAAAAAAAAAAAAAAGGAGTTCCCTAGTACCCTTTACCCTGCTTCTCCTAGTAACATAATTCTAATAACAATATAATTATCAAGAACAGGCAATTAGCATTGGTACAATATTATTTAGTAAACTACAGATTTTTCGCTGTTTTTTTCCTCATGTACTTTTTTTTTTTTTTAATTCCAGGATCTTATCCAAGATCCCAAATTGTATTTAGGTGTTACTTTTTAGTTCTTGAAATGGTTCATCACACTTTAATTATCTTTCACAACCCTGATACTTCTGAAGACTAAGAACAGTCATTCTGTACGATGCCCCTCAATTTGGGTTTGCTGGGTTTTCTCATGATTGAAGTTATATATTTTTGTCAAGAATACCACAAAGGTGAGGTTGTGCATCATAGTAAGGGGCTCAGGATGTTGATATGTATTAATAGTGATGTTTCTATGGTTAAGTTGCTGTTTCCTAAGGTTTTCATTGTAAAGTGACTATCTTTGTATTGGTATGTTAGGGGAAAGATTTTAAGTCTATGCAAATCCTTTTCTTCTCAGACTTTTGCCCTCAAATTTTGATGTACATTTTTGGGTTCCGTCAACCCAAAACAATGACTGCTGTGGTGTTCTCCTAATGGTGGTTCTCTATTTCCCTCTTTTCTGTGTTTATTAATTGGAACTCTATTGTGAGGAAGAGCTGTCTCTGCTCCCTCTGCTTACTTTTACATTTATTTCATTATTTATTTATATGAGTGTGGACTCATGGATATTTATTTTAGTCTATGACTTAAAACCCAATGCTATCATTATTTGTTTGTTATTATAATTTGAATTTATTATTTAAATTGCTCCAGCTTTGGCCATTGAGAGCTCCCTTAGACTTCTGTCTGCTTTCTTTCAGTAAGATCCCATCTTTGTTGAGTATTCCCTTAATTTGTGCACCATGAGTTATTCGAGGCTTATCTTGTATTTTACCTGCTTCAGCCCTAAAAGCAACCACTTCCCACCTGGGGAAGTCATTAAATCCTAGTGTCCATACCCCAAGCCAAGCCAATCAAATCAGAAGAGCTTAGAGGTGGGACCCAGGTGGAGGTAGTTTTAAAAGTTCCACAGGTGAGTCTAATGTGCAGCTGAGTTTAAAAATCACTAGACTAGAGTGGTACTCTGCTAACATTAATGTGTCTATGAAGCCCCTGGAAATCTTATTAAGACTGATTGAGTAGGTCTGGGGCAGGGACCAAGCTTCTGTATTTCTAACAAGCTCCCACGTCTGCTCATTGTCAGATCGCACACTGAGGAAAAAGGGGCTAGACGATAGTATTTCTTCAAGTACCAAAAGCCTTAAAAAGTATTCCTAGTGTTGCAAAGTGGCTTGTGGCTGCAGAGAAACTCACTATTTGCTAGCTAACTATTCAGCATAATTTTATTTTCTAATTAGTTGGCATTAGTGGTAGAAAGAACTACTTGCCATATAGCATAGATAGTCAAGGAGATTTCTCTAAGAATTGAAAATAGAAAATGACTCAGAAAGCAAACCTCCTTAATGAATAAAAGCTAGTAAATGTATTTGCCTGTCTTCTATTTCCTCAACAGGCAAAGAGTACTGAATACATCTTTTGGAAAAATGAAAGTGATAAAAGAACATTTCATGCTGAAAGCATAGCAAGAAAATCCCAGATGTGAGTATCCATTTTGGAAGACAAATGCAAAAGATTGGAGTCTTCTGTGGGAAATAGGTCACCATTTTGTATTTTGTTTAAACAGAATCCCAAGGGAACATGATCCTCAGTTCTTTTTGTGTATTAGCTCAGCTTTTCCAGCTGTTTTTACAGCATGCATATTCCTGTCCAGCTGCTAAGCTGTCTTTGTCTCCTCAAGGTGGTTGGTCTCTAGGAGAATAAGAAACAGGTCTGAAGAGACACAAGGTGCAGTCAAGATCATTCCAACCACCTTCTTTCTATAGAGCCAGGCACATTTGTCCCATAAAATGTCTCTTTGATCTCCAAATTAGGCTCATCTTCAGTAATACTCAAGGCTCAGAATCCTTGATACTTCTTTGGGGTAGTCTTTTAAAAACACAGATTCCCAGATCTTTGGGTGGGGCCAGGAAACCAGCATCTCCCACTCCCCTGGCCATCTGATGCAAGTGTTCCACATACAACACATTCAGAAACTTTGATCAGAGAGGTCAGATCAGCAGCATACTCCTCTTTGGTTCATTACAGGCTTGTTTTAATTCGCTAACTTAGATTAGTTTCCCATCCTTCTCAACGCCTAGGTCAGAGAACCCAACAGCGGCAATTCACATTATTCCTCTTCCTCCCCTGTTCTTTTTGACCATCATTTAAAAATTCTTCAACTTATCTTCCGGAGTTTGTGACCCTTCCTTTCCTTAGATACAAACAAAAGCTTGAGAGGCTCTGGGGCTTTTCCTCCTGGCTGGATGATCAGAAACTTCCTGGTCTGTATCATGCTACACCCTTGGGTATAAATCAGAAACCCCAATCTAGCACACCTCAACAGCCGCCTTTTGATAGATGATTACTTTGTCTTGAAATTGTACTTTATTAGTCATAGGGGAGTAGGCAAATCCATCATTAATAATGATAATAAAAATAGCTTACCAAAGTTGGATAATATCATCATCTTCATAATTCAAAGATAATCTGATATTCAGGATTTTTAGTGCATTAAATAGAAACATATTTACTTGTGATTTTGCAAAAATGTTCGTTCTGAGTTCATGATGTTCTAATTTCATCTATGTAAGAAAGAAGGACAACTGATGTTCCTCCCAACCTAATGTTTGGGAGAAAGGTCATGACACCGGGAGTAGACTTAAGGGTATGATAACTTGTGCTGGAACATCCTCCATCTGGCAGAGACAGCTTGGCATTCACAAGAGGCCTCACCCACACGGCAGAGACTGGCAGAGACAACAGAGACTCCCAGAGGAAATGTCTCCCATCACTTCTGAGAACAACATAGAAACCAGAGGGGGGCATTCAATCAGAAAACACAATGAATACCTACCAGATTCCCAGGCGTGCTGTCCTTGAATCAAACACTTTGGGAGCATGTCTCACAGAACACATGGAAACTGATTACCTTGGAGTACACTGACCTTGTCTCTCCTCGCCTTAGGCTAGTCTGGTTCTGTCATGTGAAGCTACACTATTGGCTTTTCAGGAGTTGTGATGATGTTGTTTTTATTTTTCTGGCTCCTGCCTATGGTGACATGGCAGAGAAAAAGCTGCGCTTTCACACTCACCTCTGGTCCCACAGTCTTCAACACTAGACACATTTATAAGAAGGTCTCTTGGAGGAGGCACATTTATGACCATGGAGGAAAATATTTATTATTTAATTAACAAGATAGGAAAGTTGAACTTCAGGATTTAGATAAATCAAAACTGATTTTGGTCCAGTGGTTTGGCCACACCCCAGGAAATTTATCCATGGGTCTAACTAGGATACTTTTGGGGAACTATCCTGACTCTCTGGTCATCTTCTATTTATAGTTATCCTTTGAGTTGGCCCAGTTCTGGTCTGGATACTCTTAGCCTGAACTACAGTTTATTTCCCTCACAGGAGGGTGTGGAGATGAACAAGTACACTTTTAAACTGCAAGTTTTGAAGTAGAGTTTGAAATCTATTTAGTGGACTATAACTAGCATCTTTATTTTCAATAAAATATAAATTTCAGGGTACATGGCTTAAAGGATGGGTAATGTCTCATGACATTTTATTTGTATTTGTATGTATGCATGTGTCATAAGTTCCAGTGTGAAATATATTTATTTGAGGTTCAGATTTAAAAAGTTCAAGAAATACTGATCTAGTACTTGACTTTGATCTATAGAGGTTAAGAGCATAAATGCTGGGACCAAATACTCAAATCTGAATCCTGGGTCCATCGCTTCTAGCTGTGTGACTTTAGCTGAATTACTTAACTTCTCTGTCACAGTTTTCAAACATTTCACAAATATGATATGAGAACAGTAATAGTAGCTACCTCATTGGGCTGATATGAGAAATGAGTACATTAACATTTTAAAGTGCTTAAAATTGTGCCTGGCACATAGTAAGTGCCTTAAAAATGCTTGTGGGACACCACATGTTCTCACTCATAGGTGGCGATTGAACAATGAGAACACTTGGACACAGGAAGGGGAACATCACACACAGGGGCCTGTCGTGGGGTGGGGGGGGGGGCGGGGGGAGGGATAGCATTAGGAGATATACCTAAAGTAAATGATGAGTTAATGGGTGCAGCACACCAACATGGCACATGTATACATATGTAACAAACCTGCACATTGTGCACATGTACCCTAGAACTTAAAGTATAATAAAAAAAAAAAAGTGGGAAAAACAAATATGTTCCTAAAGTATTTTCTTTTACATATTGAATCAATACAGCAAAGTTTCTTCCCCATGGATATTTATAACATAGTATATAAATATATATTTGAAAAAACTGTCTGTTTTGAGTGGCATTGTATTAATACTAGAATGCCTAGGAAAGAGAGCCTTGGAACCAGACTGCTGGGTTCCAAACCACAGCTCCACTGCTTACTTGCCGTGTGACCTTTGCAGATCCTCAGTTTCTTAATCAATAAAGTGGGACTAATAGAATCTGTTTCACAAGGTTGTTGCCAGGATTAAATGACACCATCCAGAGAAGATGCAGAGGACTTAGGCGATAATAACTATTGTCATTCTTGCTGTCGATTATTCAGATCATGACCTTGCTTCTTATTTCCCTATGTACTGAAAAGCAACTCCTCCTCTTCTTTTATGTGCATGGCTGAAATTGTCATTTCAGTTCAGCTCTGGTGAATCAACCATGTAAGGGCTCAGATAAAGACCAGAACTCCTAAATAGGGAAGTAATTGTGAGGCCCAGGTTAAATTCGGACTGCCCCACTGTGCTCTCTCTTCAGCCTTGCTCTCACAACTTAGCTGCCACTAGACTTGACCTTTTGCCTCAGTAGGTCTTCATATTCCCTCTGGACAATTCAGAAGCATCACACATGACAGCTGGGTTCCATTTTGCAGTATGGCTGTCTGAAGCAAGATAGACAGATTTCCATCCCTTTAATCTTGAGGGGAGGAAACTGATCAGGACAAACGTTGCTGTCCAATATGACGAAGCCCTCTGTGTGATGTATCACTTGTAAATACCATGATAGCATGAAAGGCTCACTAGCTAAAGGGGCTTTCAGTTAGGGTCCTCCAGTTCTTAAGGACCTTTGGCGAGGCTGCGCTGACAAAGAGCAATCTAAGATGCTCAGGGACCTGCTACTGTTTTTCTGCAACTCTTTCCTCTTCTCCCACACACATTTTTCCTGTATTACTTATCACAGGTTCTAAAATGGGTAATGGAGCTATATAACGCAGTATCAATCTCTCGCTTGACCATAAGTTGCTCAAGGGCAGGGGACCTGACTTACTAATCTTTGTATCCTCTGCACCTGGCACACATCTCCATCAACGTACATGGAACTAAGGCGGTTGAATTTATATCCCAGGCCACTGTGCCAGAGCTCAGAATGGGACTAGAGCTGAGGGCAAGAGGGGAATCATTTATTTTCCACTGCTGAACTGAGTGCTGGCTTCCAAGGAAATTCCAGTCACCGGACAGGCAGCATCCTCCAGCCCCAGGGAAGGCCTTAAGGGTATTCTATTGGAACCTTTAGTAAAGTTCTTTCTCCTAGTTCTTAGAAGTAAGGAAAATGAAGCAACCTGTCCTGTATCCTGTTGGTTTACAACCCAGGGCTAGGAGAACCTACATTGGAAAGTGAATCCTTTTCATCCTCTGCTTAGCTGATCATCCCGAGACAGATAATGAGTAGGACCACAGAGCTTGGTCCTAATTAAATACAAGAGCATACTTTGTTATCTTCCTCCCTATCAAAAGGTTCAAGTCTCAGACTTAACATTTTAGTTTACAAACAGAAATAAAGACAGGAAATAGTCTTTTTAAAAACTCTCCGTGTATCCAAGCCAGGCACTCTGCTGATGCATCATATATATTTGCTCTAAGCCTGCCCATAGCCAGACAAGACCAGCAGTAATGTAGCCATTTACAGTTGAGGAAATTGAGGTCCAAAGAGCTTAAACGGAAAAGCAGAGATTAGAGGTCACCTCCCTTTGGGTCCGCTCACTATACCAAGAAGTTTCTGCCCTTTTCCTCCAACATGCTGGTGAGTCCGTGTGCGTGCGTGACTGTGTGTGTGGTTCCTTTACTCCCTATACAGCCCCTCTTCTTCTGGTCCGTTTTCTTGATTCCGCTTTTTGGAGACAAAGTCCAGTTCTTCTCCAAGGTCTCACAACCCGCTCGTCGTCTCTCTCTGACGTCCCAAGGACAGTCAGTCACTCCTCCGCTAAGTTCGGAGTCTCCTTGGCTCCGATTCTGGGCTCCGCCCCCACCCTCCGGGTACCCCCGCCTGGTCCCTGCCCCCACGCCCAGGCGCTCCAGCGGGACCACGGCCCGCTCCCGGGTCCCGCCTGCCCTACCTGAGGCCCGCATGGCCGGGGGCGTCGCAGCCTCCGCCCATCGGCGCGCCTGCCCTTCCATTGGCTCCGCGTGCTGCCAGTCTCCTCGCTCCGTCCCGGAGGCAGGTTTTGCAGAAGCCGCAGTCCCGGCGGCTCGGGCGCAGCGCTGGAGTACCGTGGAGCGCAGATCGCGGACCCGAGCGGGCATGTCCCCGTGCGCGGGAGCACCCGTTTGCCGCCGGGCCTGGGCGGCTGTGAACTTAGCAGCGGGCTCCTGCGGCCCTGTCGCTGCCATGTAGTCGCCGGCAGGGCTCCCTGAAGTCCGGGAGCGGCAGTGTCAGTGAGCCTGAACCCAGGAACCCGCGTCTTCCCCGGGAGGCGTTGAGTGCGCGCCGCGCCCCTGCCGCTCGGGAGGCACTTTGGGCCAGACAGGGAAATGGGGGAGAAAGTTTCGGAGGCGCCGGAGCCGGTGCCCCGCGGCTGCAGTGGCCACGGCAGCTGGACTCCAGCCTCTGCGCTGGGCGCCGCGTCCTCTCCGGGTGCTTCCTCGGCCGAGTCCTCCTCGGGCTCAGAAACTCTGTCGGAGGAAGGGGAGCCCGGCGGCTTCTCCAGAAAGCAGCAGCCGCCGCCGCCGCAACCGCCGCCGCCGCCGTCGGGAGGCGCCCTGGGCGCCCGGCCGCCAGCCGCGTGGGCTCCGGCACGCGTGCTGCTCGAGCGCGGAGTCCCTGCGCTGCCGCCGCCGCCCCCCGGAGGAGCTGTGCCGCCCGCGCCGCGGGGCAGCAGCGCGTCCCAGGAGGAGCAGGACGAGGAGGTGGGCCCCGCCTTTCCCAAGCTCGCCTACTCTGGGTCCCGGCAGCCGGGCAACCCCAGCTTCCCATCCCGCGCGCAGGCGGTGGTCGGGATAGCGCTGTGGCCGGAAGATAGGGAGGGACCCTAAGCGCTCTGCCCCGAGCCCGGGGCAACGACAGTTAAGGAGCCCCGCCGTGGGTTATTGACTTCTCTGTGGTTGTTACCCCCGTGTGTGTGTCTCCCTGTGCTGCCGATGGTGTGTTTTTAAAATGTCAGAGAAGCAAACTCCTTCGTGTCTGTATCTGCCTTGGTCGATCTGTGAGTGGATGCGATCTGGACACCTGGCGTGTCCCCACAACTCAGCTCCGATTCTCCAAAGTGGGCGTTTTCCACCAAAGCACTTGGGCCGAGGGGCAGGGAGTTGAGGGGGAGAAATGGTGCCTTGGGGACAGGAGGTGGTGGGGGTGGGGGGCAGCGGTAGCCGCGGACTCGCACGCGGGGGTTTCAGTGGCGCCAGCCCCCTGGGATCGCCCGCGGGTGATTTTGGCGCCTCCCCGCAGCGTCGGTCCTCTGGGAGAAGAGGACTACCCGCGCTCCCTCTGCGGCGCGGGCGTGCGCGCCTGCAGCTCCCGTTCAGACTTGTTTCCAGCGTGTGCAGATGAACGCTTGTCACCAAACCGAGTACGCATCGTCTTACCTTTTGCGGGGCGGAGCGGGGTGGGGGATCTGTATCTGCCCAGTTTCCTGGAAGGATGTTCCTCCAGAACTTGTGAGTCGCTTCCTGACACACTGAGCATAGGACTCTGGTGTCCTCCTCGCTGCTCTCTCCGGCTTATTTTCGGCTTTTGGAGGACAGTTAAAGAAGCGTATAATTCTTCATGTCTCAGAGCCAGACTCAGTCTCAAAAAAAAAAAAAAAAAGTTTGCTTTGGACGTTTCTTGTGGGGAAGTCATCTTGATCAAGCAGGGCCACAAAACATCACCCTAACATAGACTTATTGTGAAATTATTTCCTGAGTGCCAGTGTTGTATTTTCCTCATCTTGGATGGGGTTAGCTTTAGTAAATATTTGCCTTTGTCCCTTCGAGTAAGCAATCAGAGGCCAATGCCCTGGCAGTAGTCCCCAGGGCCCCCAGTCTGGAGGCAAAAACTGGATCTGGCACAAGGTTGAGAGGAGACGAGTCCTAGCCTGGCAGAATTGGAACAAGCCTTGGCTGCTTAGCTGGTTCTTGGCCAAGCCACTTGCAGTAACCATGACCCATTCCCTCATTCCTCTAAGCCCCCATTGCAAGGATCCTGGATAAGTGTCTGCAGGCCTGCTCTCTAGAACTGTTTCTGCTACTGAACTGTGAGACCTTGGGTATATTGTTTCAATCCTCTGAGGTTCAGTTCTATAATCTGTAAAAGGAGGAACTTCAAGGTAAAGTTCATTTTTACACTCATACTCCTGTTTCGAATCAGGAATTTCAGATGAATCGATGGATGGTTCCAAATCGATCCTAGCGGCGGGATGTCAGGAGTTTGCTGCATGCCTCACCCACCACAGAGCTACATCCTAGCAGAGATGATCAAACTGTACTGTCCCAGCGTTCCTCCCTGATTACATCTCCCTTTCAAGATGCGAGGCATGTGCCAGGTGTTTGCCCCTTAACTTCTGCCTCCACTTCTAGAGATGAGCACACTGGCACTGGGAAGCTGGGGGTGTACCCTAACTTAATGATTCACCAGTAGATCCGGATTCAGTATTGCTGCTGGTAGAGAAGAGAGTAGTTAGTTGCTTTATGTTTTCTATTTAGCTAGGAGGATGCTCCATGGTAAATGACATGGTCTTGCAGGTGGAGGGGAGGGATGTTGGGGAACTTCTGATCCCCATTCTGTCGCTGATTTATTGCCTGGCCTCAGGGTGACAGTGCTTTGCTTTGTTGGAAGTGGATTTGATAACTTACTTCACAGGCAGTGCAGTGAGAATTGGTTGATTGAAACACATTTTGGAAAGTGGAATGATTAAATAACGTGGGTCACTATTTGTGAAATCTCAGAATTACATGTAAACTGATACAGTATTGCAATTTATTATGTAACTTAACCTGTGGCATGGGATGCTGGAAATTGCCTAGGAGCAAAATCTTGACTTGCTCTGATAATTTTAAAGTGCAATGAAAACCAAACCATGTAGTTTTTTCCCCTCTTGTGGAGTAGAGGAGTGATAGTCTTAGCGAAAGGGGTTGAGGTCCAGTGTGCATTTTCTGGTTCTTACACTGGCGATGGTATGGGGCAGGGGGTCTTCACTGTTTGTGGGCTTGTGGGTCTCTTTAAGGAGCAAATGAAAACTCTTTTGCCCCTCTCCTCAAAAAGCACACCAGAGGATTCGGGATTGCCAGGTGATAAGCACTCAGTTTAGTGGAAAGACGTGGGTTTGATTTCTAGCTCTGCCACCTTGACCAGTTGTGGGATTGTGGACCATTCAACTTTTGCAAATTTCAGCTTTCCTACCTTCAATGGGAATAATAGCAATAGAGTTAGGCATTTTACACATGCTATCTAATTTAATCCTAGCGCAGTAACTGACATATAGCATCAAATGCCAAGTAAGTGTTAGTATTTTTTAAGTTCACTTTTGATGACATTTTGCGAAATAGGAATAAAAAGTTGGGTTATCCTGTTGTTTTAGTGATGCATAACTTATGTGCTACCTACTTTCAGAGAATTGGAGGCTATGTCTACTTAGCTTATACTCATAAAATGGGAATAAACTGGGAAACAGTTTTTATTTGTCTCCAGTTGTTTTGTGACAAGGCAATGTGAGTGTAATGTTATACTGCAGAAAGGCACTGAGTATAAGGCATTAAAAAGCTTGTGCGCAACTCAAAAAATGGAATGAGGTTCATTTAAAATTGTTATATCTAGCTTGGGGAATTGATTATTTCCAAAGGTTTTTTTTTTTTTTCTAACCGTAACGTATTGTATCACATTTTGAAGAGCAGCAAAATTCAAGTTTCTAGTATATTATGGCAGTGCTAATTTCTTTGGCAAACTTGTTAAAACTGTTTTGAATGTATTTAGTAATGTCAACAGGGTTTGACCTATTTTTTACTTTATCTTACTGTCAACAATTATATAAACTTACGAAGTCTCACACACTTAAGTCTGCCCTTTAAGCTTTTGGTGTCTTAAAAACAGTAGTTTAATGTGACCGTAATGGTAGCTTTTATGTCAAACACATGACAGCTAGACATACAGCATGACTTTTGTTTAAGAAAACTGTATCTGACTTCTTCTCTTTCTCCAAGCCTTTGAATTTGGGGTCCGTGTGTGTTGAGTAGGTAGCACACTCATTTCTGAGAGTTAACACTGTCTAGATTGAAGGACTGTTCTCCTGACAACATCTCTGAGATTTGCCTTTAGGCATTCTGCCTTGTCCTTTCCCAAAACACCCTGTGATGACTTTAAGTTCCTTGGTGCTGTTTGGTAACTGTCTCCACAAACTGGCCAAGGGCAGAAATTTTGTCTTTGCATGCCTAGCACGGTATGGTTAATATATTAGTAGGGGCTCAGTAAATATTTGTCGAATGAATGAGAAAAAATGGCATCTATGAAAATAGTTGCACATTTGATTGAAGGGTGTGTATGTGTATTCATTTATTTTATCTGTTGTGAATTATGATATACAAACCTCTAGATCTCTTATCAAGAGAAACCTTGTAGGTCACAGTGAGAAACGAATGGTTTTTCCAGGTAAATTTTGAACAAAGTCAAATCACTGAGGTTCCACTCAGAATGCTTTTGAAGAGACTTGTATATTAACTGTTACTGACTCTCCTTTTCACTGTGTTTATTAGAACTTGAAACATGCAGGGATCCTTAGAATGGCAGAAAAGGGCTTAGCAATTAAAAGGATTTCCAAGTCAGCAAGAGACAACCTATTTATACTCTGCTACACTAAGGGACTTATTTTGTTGGTATAAGTTTGGAAACGGTTTCTCTTATTAACATAGGCTTACAGTGATAGGATGACTTTAAATTGTTCTATTAAGTGGTATATGAGCACGAGGACTGCTTTTAATATTTTGAATGTGTGTATGGGGTGGGGGTTTTCCCATGTGGTACTAATGCAGTAGATGAGTTTCTGGTGTTTGTTGGTTAAGACCATTAAATAGCAAAAAGCAAGCAGGAATTCAGCAAAGCTTTTCGTTGAATTTATATTTTATTAATCACAGAAGCTACATAATTCTAAAAGAGAAGTAGTGCATAAATCTTGGCATATTTATTATTTAGTCTACTTTTGGACTCTGCCAAATTCAGTAAGAGCCACAGGATCAGAAAATCAGTCAACCAAAATGTATTGAGTCTGACTCTGAGACATCGTCCTGGGCACAGAGATGGTTTTGACCCCAGGAAGCTTCAACTCTAGTAAGGGCGATAGTCACTAAATACATGACTATGAATTAATTGGCTTCAAAAAGTGGCAAATAGGGAACAGGCTGTGAGGTAGCATATGGCTGCACTTGTAACTCACTGAGTCTGGTGTTCAGGACTGAGTCACTGAGGAAGTGATCTGTGAGCTGAGACCCCCAGGATGAGCAGGAGTTAGGTGAGGGAGGGCAAGGGAAGGGATAGGTGTGATCCAGGTGGCAGGAGGCCCTCAAGCGGGAGAGAGCATGGGTCCATAGCTCTGAGAGGATTCTGAGTTGTTAGGTGTGGAGGAGAGAAGAGCATGACATCTCATGACATTTGATAGAGAAGCAGCAGCTGGATCATACAGAGCTGTCTGGACTTTATTCTAAAGGCAGTGGGAACCATTGAAGGATTTGAAGCAAGGAAGTGACATGATCAGATTTGTATTTTGGGAGGGTCAGGAAGTATGAAGCCCACCTGCTGGTAACTGTTGGTATAGCCTAATTGTTCCAGAGTTGGAATTGATAACCTGAGAAGATGTCCCTTTAGTAAATTGTGTGGAGGTGAGATGGGGTCATCCCTAGTAGCTTAGGTACTCCAAGTATATGCATATACCTATGAAATACATACATATGAATACATATGAAATACGTATGAAATACAATATGAAAATACATACATATGAAATACTTTTGATCTGTTGAAGAGAACATCTTAGTGTTAATATTAATGTTACTTTTCACTGCCATGCCATTGTAACTCTAGTATTGAAGGAAAAACTTTATTGCCATGATGGGAGAGTGAGGAGAGGGCCTTGCAAATGCTCATTTCCAGAGTAAACTTCAGGGACAGATTTACCTGGGGTGAGCATGAGGGGAGGAGGTCTGAGGTTGTACCTCTCTGTTGACAGGAAGTGTGGGGTTTGTGTACTAACACGCATTACCAGAGTCTTTCTTGGATTTTCCTAAAGAGGAAAGGGTCACTACCAAAGAACGAAGGCTTTTACCCTTTCCACCTCTGGTCTGAGGTACTCCAGGGAATGTCAAATACTTACATTTTGCCAGTGTTTTAGAGCCTGTGACAAAGGCTGTCCACTCAGACCTAGTGGATACAGTGCAGGAATCCAGGTGGATTTTTTTTTCTAGTTTGGCTCTGTAAGGAAGGGCATGGAAGTGGGGCATAAAGATGATAAACTGGAAAAAGAATCCTCATAGGATGTGGCCCACAGTGAGAAGGGTCCATGACCTGGTGGCTTGGCCTTAGAGAAAGCTGAGTGAGGGCCAAGGGGTGTGCATCTTAGAAGAGATGATTGTATGTTTTAGATGAAAACCACCCTGTGTGTTTTCTGATTATGTTCTTACATTCTATGGTGTTGCCAGAAAGGGCTTGTGTTCTTTTCTTTCATCCCTTTAGAGCTAGCAGCCAGTGTTTCCCTGCTCTGAGGTCAGGGTCTGTAGTGACTGAGGGCACAGACTTTTGATCCTGGTTCAGCCACTTAGAGGCTGGATGACTTTGGCTAGCTTCTTATTGCTGAGGCTGTTTCCTCATCTGTAAAATGGGCGTGTAGTTTTTATTCCTGAGGGTCATTATGAGGATTAATGAGATGTTGTATGTAGAGTACCCAACATGATGCCTGGTGCATAGTAAGCACTCCATAATGGTATCTGCTACTATTACTGAGTGTGGAAAACCTGGTTTATGCAGAGTATTGGTACCATCAGCACCATAGGCAGGTACATAATAAGCAGGAAACTTACAAGTCCCTTCCCTGATGGATTATGCTTCTAGCATATTTTGTTGGTAGTCCTGACAGGCTCTTTCATTCATGAGTAGGTAGATATGTAACAGTTATCCCTTTTAATTTCATGGGCAGAGCATTCCTTATGAGGTACTAACAGCAAAGCTTTATGGTATATGATTCATTAACCCTTCTATTAAGACACCATTTCTCTTTTGCTCATGGAACCTGTTCTTAGTGATCAGTTATTAAATAATATTCTGCAAGACTTTGTGAACATCTAAATTACTAGCTGCACCCAGAGATTTAGTCAGAAGGCAGTGTGTCAACCTTGTGCTGGGGCTGGTGACATGACCATGTACTTCATGTCAGCTTCCTAGAATAATGATTTGGGGGATGAGAAAGGAGTAGGAAGGAAATCGGGGATTGTCTGGAAGTCAACCTTGGTTCATATAAGTGTGAAAGATGGGGCAAGGCAGATGGTGTGCAGCCATCCCAACTTCTCAGAAGGGAAATTTGTTAGGAATGCAATAGAACTTTCAAAAATGCAAGGACTTCTCTATGCAGATTACCCAACACAAATTCTGTTTTGTCCCCTTCGAACAGTATAAACATTTTGGTTTTTAAGACAAAAATGCAAATAACCTAGTAGCCCTTTTGATATAACTCAAGCTGGTGCAGTGATTGCAGTTCACTTCTCTTCCAGACAACTGGTGTTCTGCTCTGTGCACTTGTTCAGGCTGACATTTACACAACTTTGAATCATTTCGTTCAAAGGATCTTGTTCTCTTTCATGAGTCCAGTATTTTGTCTGGCTTCTTATTTGGTGATGTTATTTTAGGTTAAAGCATACCAAAATACAAAATCAAGCGGAAGTCGGTTTCACCAATAGCTTCTGTGCATTTGTGTTTCTCCCTTTCTCCACCCTTCTGTCATCGCCCTCTCACCTGGTTCAGAATTCCTTGGAGGGATTGGATAATAGTCACCTGTGCTTCCAGGGTTAGGAGAGAAAGCCAGGCCCTAAATGTAAAATGCTGGTTCAGGACTGTGGTCCTTGGTACAGACACATACTCTGAAGTCACATTTAAGTTTATGGAACTTGTGCGAAATTCCTGGTGGCTGTTCCAGCCTCCCTTAATGAAAAGCGGTCACTGCTTATTTAATGATTTGAATTCATAACTAGACACGTGTCTGCGAGACAGCTTATAAATTTGTATCCTAGGCCTGTACTCTTGCCAGCCTATCAATTCCCCTCTCAGACACAGTCGATATAATTTTGATCATGATACTTACTTCCACTGAACCTTTCAGTCCAAATGCTTTGTAATGGTACTAGGGGGAATGATGGTAGGTGGGAGGGAAGATGGAATACTGACAAATTGAACTTCTTTTCTTAACTAATTTTCTAGGCTATCATGTGGAAAATGAAGATTTAATTTTAATGTTCTTGGTTTGTGCTTTTGTGGCGTTTTCATTGGTCAGCAAGATCGCAAGTGCACCCAATTTAGTGTGGGTGGATGACTGTTAAACTCACATCAGATGTTGGTCTTCTGGCCTCTTCCTTAGAACTTGGCTAGCTCCTTTTTTTTTTTTTTTTTGCTGAGAAGTTAGGTGTGTTCCTTTCTGGCTGGTGATTTTGTGCCTTTTTGTGTTTGTCTAACAAAAATATCTCAGATTTCTTTCTTAACATTTTTCTTTTCAGGCATTTCTTCATACAGAGATAGATGTACCTGCTATAATGCAGGAAGGGCCCCATCAGTGGTGGGGAAACTCAGTTAAATTGGGTTAAAATTGGAAGCTAAACTATTATGTCGGTGTACACAGTCACCGAGACTGACATTCACAAAATCCTCACATTTGAAATTACTTCTTAGGGCAGTCATAGCCAGCGAAATTGCACTGTGGTATTGAAATGGAATGAAGTTGTGATGAAATCTGTTTTGTGTATAAAAGTTCAATGACTAATTCCACAAATTAGTTTATGAAATAAATTAGTTCCCTGTAAGTATATCTAGCTCCCACACAAGACAAACTCACAAAATTTGCTTTTTACTCACATACTTTTAGCTGGAGTGGCTTGATTGAAATAACCTGAGCCCTCACCTAGCCTTCATTTTAAGAGTGGCCCTAAGGATACTTAGACGCAGCCAATAAGAGGAGGGGAGGATTGCTCTAGAGGAAAACTCAGCCCCAGAGAAAGAAATACAGAAAGGTTTTACTTCAGGAGAAGGGTTTCAGACATCCTAAATGAGTAGAATATATACCTGGAAAACCCAAGAAAATGTTGACTTTCCTGTCCTCGTGGCTCTTAGCAGACTAGTAAGTAGAAGCGTCCTGTTAAGTCTGTGCAACCTGAGCTTGAAAACTGAGGGTGCCTGAGCAGGAGAGCGAATGAGAGGAAAATTACTTGTCAAGTAAGACTCCCTTTGCCTTACATTTTGGTACTTTACTGTTCAAAATAGTACACTGGTAAATTTTAATTCACATACTTTTTTCTTTCCTTGGAATTACTTGGTTATTTGTTCTACAGTCATTGATCAAGTTTCCCTAAATGGGCTACCCTGGGTTATTGTTGCTTGGGGAGTGAGATAGTCCCCAAAGAGCCTGTAAGACCTCTGAGGGTCAGCTTTAATCCACGGTGGTGGGTGGGTTCTCGCCACGGTGCAGATTCCCTTTTCAGAGGACAAGGGATTAAAGGGAAATTACAACTTTGAACTCGCTTGATTTTTCTCCTTAGAAACTTCAATTTCATTTTTGTTTTCAAGATATCCACTTTTGACATTAAAACATTTCTACCTAGAGAAAGCTTAGCCTAAGTGTGTGAGCAGCCTGAGGGCAACAGTTTTAGAATTATCAGGTAAGACTGGTTGGGAAGAGTTATGCTAGTAGAGTAACAACAATGACAATTTTGTAACCTGCTAAAATCATACCTTTTTATATTCTTTTAAAGTTATTTTTGAATCACCAGTTTCTGTGTATCAGGTTACCTGTCATTCCTTGTTCTTATTCTTGCTTCTTTTTTTCTTCTTATCTATAGCTTTGTCATCAGAACTTTAAAAAGAACACAACAAATGCTTTAGCTAGAAGATTGCAGAAAAACCTCTTGTTAAATAGAATGTTTGGGGGCAAAGCCTTTTTTGGTTACTGAATTTTATGATTCATAAAAGATTAATTTGAAAGTTCTTTTTGTTCTCACCTTGTTGCTTACCTCTTTTTCTAGAATGTCATGGTATGTTTTCCTGCCTTATTCTGTGCTGAACAAGCTATTTTTTTTTTTTTTAAATAATTGGACATCTTGTAGTGCTTTAAGGCTCTCTGGCCATCAATCATCTTTGAAAACTATTGAAGATGTGAAGGTAGAAAGTGAGTATAAAATTGTGCTGTTAACAAAAGTAGTTATCTTGATTTCTCTTTTCTCACTTTAAAAGCTGAAGTTAGCAAAATAAGTTCTGTTTTTGGAGGGTAGTGATGCATTATCTTTGTTCCTTCATTGTGCCAGGTTTTGTATATGTGTTGTTAATATTTGTAGTGCTTAAAGTTTGCACAGCCTTTTTTCCTATTGCCTATTTTCTATAGATTTCTCTTTGTAAATCTCTCCCACTGGTTTGCAAATCCCTCGGGTAGAAACCATGTCATATCAACTCAAATCTTGCAACAGGGAGGATGCATGGCATATAGTGTGTAGTGACAATACGTTACACAAAATTGCGGTTGAGACATAATGTGTGGCAAAGCAACGTTCTGAACATGAATTTACTCATTTAAATTAAATAGTAAATGAGTATATGAATTTACTCATTTAGTTTTTACACAAGCCTTTTTGAAATTCAATTGATAATTAAATTGGTCTACACTGCCGTGTTACAGCTAAGTGACCCATTTAACCTCATACAAGTGAGGATAAGAATGTAGGGAGATAGTGGGACAAGGGCAGGTTTGAGGAGATCATCAAGCCTCTTGGTCATCTCTGCATCCCAGAGCCTAGCACAGAACCTTGCATGATGTGGCACACAGTGATCAATTGCTAAATAAATGAGGATGCCATTTAGAGGATAGGTCCCTCTGCACTTAGCATAAAGGTTTAGATTAAGTGTCTGTAGGACTTTTGTTAAGGTTAGTGCTAAGACATAAAGCTGCTATAATCTTGGGTTTTAGGACATCAGTTAATGGGATGAATGCGTTTCTACAAATGAAAGAATTTGCCTGTAAACCAATTCTTATTTTCCTGTTGGCTTTGGGGAGTTGTATTCTGCCAGTATAATTCTTGGTTATTCATTAAAATCATACTTGTAGCAGTTAAGGCATTTTTGGCCACATGTTAAAAGGAATTATTTTGATTTCTGATGAAGTATTGACAGCAGGCTTTAACATGTTAATGGTAATTATTAACACTTTAATAATTACTGTACTCAGTTCTCAGGGTAATGCTGCTGTGCGTGGAAATGGATTGCAGGAATTTCATCAGTAGTGAAAGTGTTGACCTGGAAATTGGGAAACCTGAACCCCTGCCTTGGCTTCTTACTAGGCAAGTTATTAGCATCTCTGATCCTTATCTCTGATGAAATAAGAGGTCCTTCTTAGCTCCAGTTTTTTTGTTTGCCTCTTATTATAAGATATAACCTTTAAAACTTAGTTTTCATCACTCTGCACTTTTTTAGAAATTGTTGATTGACGTTTTTCTTTTGACAGACTTGATAATTGGTGGTTTTCTGATTTGTCAATAGGCACCTATTCTTCCTGTCCCCCCAGCTTTATTAAAGTATAATTGACAAAAATGTATATATTTATGGTATACAACACGATGTTCTGATATGTATACATTGTGAAATGAAATGATTAAGTCAAGTAAATTATATCCATCACCTCACATGTTTACCCTTTTTGTTTTTTTTCAAGACAGAGTCTCCGTCACACAGGCTGGAGTGCAGTGGTGCGATCTCAGCTCACTGCAACCTCTGCCTCCCTGGTTCAAGTGATTCTCATGCCTCAGCCTCCTGAGTAGCTGGGATTACAGGCATGTGCCACCACGCCTGGCTAATTTTTGTATTTTTAGTAGAGACGGGGTTTCACCATGTTGACCAGGCTGGTCTCGAGCTCCTGACCTCAGGTGATCTGCTTGCCTTGGTCTCCCAAAGTGCTGGGATTACAGGCGTGAACCACTGTGCCTGCCCCCCCCCACCTTTTTTTTTTGGTGGCGAGAACATTAAGGTCTATATATATATTCTTGACAGGAATTCTTACAAGGACCCTTACTCATGAATTCTACCTTTCAGATAATGCTTATATAGGAAAATATGGATTACTTATATGTTCTGCTTTAATTCCTTCACAATTATTTGGTATGTCTCTGTCAGTATCCCTAGCAAGTGTTGAGGGTACTGTCTCACCTCCCAATCCCTGCGGAGGAGTTGGACTCCAGAGAACACCGTCAGTTCTGTGTTTGTCTTGATGCTGGAGCACTCTGCTGTGTCATCTCACCCATTCAAATGCTCAGGCTTCTGTGTGGCTTTTGAAATACTTAGATTCTTTGGGTAGTCATTTTGAGCATGGCATGTTAGTTTTAGAATAAGTCTTTTGATAGAAGACTGATAGAAGCAGCAGGGGAAAGCAAGGGGAGAATGTGAGTCTTCTTTTCAGTACAGGGTAACTTTAGAACCTATGAGTTAGGATCTTAACTGTTTTACCTTGGACTGTCCTTTAGAAAATGCTCTGGTGTGGCTATCTGTTGAGTTGTTTTTGAAGTTATCTTAACACTAGAAGATACTGTTCTAGATGGAATCACAAAGGATGGTTTTTGGTGCTAGCCCCTGGAGACTGAGTGTGGAATTGGATCCTTCTCCCTTAGATTTTTTTTTTTTTTTTCCTGCAAATCCTTGGATCAGTGGCAGAGTCTGCAGGCTCCAAACAGAAAGACTTGGGTTTGGATTTTGCCTGCTGCCAGGGATGATTTTCTTTGGGTTACATGTCACAAGTCTATCACTCCTGTGTCCTAGACGAACTACTTCTGATTTTTAAGAATTAATCTTTTAATTAAAAAGGTTTGTAGGATCTTCATTGTCCTAGGCAGCTAGAGCTTTCCTGTATGTTCTGGACATTAGCTGCCCAGCCCTTGAAGTGGACTGAAAGTCTATTTACACAGCTAAATGGAAATCTATCAAAACTTGTTTTTGACCAATGCACTGATTTTTTTTTGTTTTTCAGATAGGTTCTGGCTCTGTTTCCTGGGTTGAAGTGCAGTGGCACCATCTCAGCAAACTGCAGCCTCTGCCTCCCAGGCTCAAGCCATCCTCCCACCTTAGCTTCCCAAGTAACTGGGGCTACAGGTGTGTACTACCATGCCCAGCTTTTTTTTTTTTTTTTTTTTTTTTTTTTTGTAATACTGGGTTTTGCCATGCTGCCCAGGCTGGTTTTGAATTCCTGAGCTCAAGTGATCGGCCCACCCTAGCCTCCCAAAGTACAAGGATTACAGGAGTAAGCCACTGTGCCCAGCCTGATTTTTTTTTTTTAACAAAGGCAGACAATTCTCAGTTCTGGACTAACCTATTGGTGAGTTGTTTCATAAGTTTGTTTGAAAGTTAGTTGTTTGGAACTTGGAGTGTATAGTACCATAGAAACTAATGGATGTGAAGCCAACCAAAAGAAACCAGCATCTTGGCAAGCATCTGTGCTTTAGTTTCCTTTAGCGCCACTACAGAGTACCACAAATTTGGTGGCTGAAACAACATAAATTTATTGTCTCACAGTTCTTGTGGTTAGAAGTCCAAAATCAAGGTGTTGGCAGGGTTTTATTGGGTTGGTGCAAAAGTAATTGCGGTTTTTGCCCTTTTAATGGTAAAAATCACCATTAAAATGAATGGTTTTAAATCACCATTTAAATGAATGATGATCTGTTCTATGCCTCTTTGTCAGCTTCCAGTAGCCTCGGGTGCTCCTTGGTTTGCTGATAGCTACCTTCTCCCGATGTCCTCACATTTTCTGTCTGTACATGTCTGTCTCTGTCCACATTTCCCCCTTTTTTTTAATAAGGACACCAGTCATTTTGGATTAGGGCTTACTCTAGAGACCCAGCTTGATTACCTCTGTAATCTTTGTCTACCTCTACATAGTTTTAAATGGTGATTCAGCTTCTAGATCAGCCTACAAACGCTTAATTAGTTCCCAGGATGATAAATTCCTAGGAATGGGATAATAGTGCTAGAAATGGTGAAGACGGTAGAATTTTGAACCTGAGAAGCCAAAGGCTGTTTTACACCCTGTTTTGCCCAGAGAGGTTGAATGAATACCTGGCCTGAGCATCGCCAGGGCCCTCTGCCTCTGTCAGTCCCTCCTGCCCCTTGGTGCAGTGCTGCCTCTAGCTTTTTGTTAGAATATGATTTCCATTGGGGCTGCTGAAGGCAGGTCTGTCTTCTCTGTAGTGTTGGGCAATAGAGCAGCTTCTGGGGTGGATGACTATGCACAGGTAATTCTCAACATCTGCACTCCTACAGGAGCAGGGCCCTACCCTCCTAGGTGTTCTGAGTGAGGAAACCGGATACGCTGGAAGAAGGAACTCACACGTTCAGCCTTCATTCCCAGCCACGTTATGGCTCTGGGGAGCCTCTTGGAGACGTGGCCATGACTTTTCTTTGTCTTTAGGACATCTTCATTGGATACCAAGACTCCTTCACTAATGGGGGCAAGTAGTTTTAACACAAAACTAAATGTCTCCTACTGCTTTTCAGCTCACTTCTAACAGGAGATGCCAGTGAAGGCTCAGAATTTAAGAGACAAAGTGGTCACTTCAGAAAATCCATCAGAATGCCTTTAAAAATAAACCAAGTGCTATCACTGGAAATAGTTACAGCCAAGGGCCTTGTGTCCATAACATTTTTTTCTTTGTGTAACAGAATTTCTTTATGCAACACGTTCTAATTTGCGTGTTCTGTCTCCTGCTCACCAGCAGACTTTAAGACTTTAAATTATCTCATGGTTTTTCTTTTAGTTTAAATTCAGATAGTGGGATAGCTCCTGTAGATGAGGCTTTAAATAATTGCTATATGCCCTTGTTCCAATGAGGACCATACACTCAAATGTGTGTTTTTAGGGGCCTCTTTGTTTTTGGAACCCAAACCCACAGTTTGTGGAAGGATGTCTGCATCATTTCAATGTTTTTATTTATTACCCTGCAAGCTGCTTGTTTTCTCTCCTCTTTTCCCTTCCTCCTTCTGTCGTCCTCTCATGAGAGGGTTAATGCTGCATTGTGGAATTAGTGCAATTTGTTCTTCTAAGATATGGCACAGGCCCCATCAAAGTAGTCTATAGTCAAGTTCTAGCAATGAGAGTGATTCCTTCAGAGCCTCTCTTGATTCTCTTTAGGGATTTTCTGTGGCATTTAAAAGGAAAGTGAAATATGGGTTTTAAAAAATGATAAATACAGTCTTACCAGTTGATTTCATAATGAGAGGTGTAAGCCATTGCTGGGATACATCGGAAGGTGCTCGCTTTGTACTCCTGAAAAACCTGTAATCAGATGGTCACTGTCTTGAATTGTTAAAATACTGTTACCTGCAGTTTTTAGAAGTTTATTTTGATATTTAAGGACATCTAAGGATGTATATTTAATTACTGCTGCTTTCATTTCATTTGAATGAAAAGTGGTGGATTATATAACAATTGCCACTAAGGTATAGTTTTCTTTTTTTTTTTTTTTTTTTGAGACGGAGTCTCCCTCTATCGCCCTGGCTGGAGTGCAGTGGCTGGATCTCAGCTCATTGCAAGCTCCGCCTCCCGGGTTCACGCCATTCTCCAGCCTCAGCCTCCCGAGTAGCTGGGACTACAGGCGCCCGCCACCTCGCCCGGCTAGTTTTTTGTTATTTTTTAGTAGAGACGGGGTTTCACCATGTTAGTCAGGATAGTCTCTATATCCTGACCTCGTGATCCGCCGGTCTCGGCCTCCCAAAGTGCTGGGATTACAGGCTTGAGCCACCGCGCCCGGCCTAGTTTTCTTAAACGTGAGTTTCATGGATGTTCAAAATTTTGTTTCTGAATGTGTAATACAGATTAATAACTTAAGTCATTACTCTTAGATCTTGGGCAGTTAGAATAATTTGAATTTTGAGGGGCAGCTTTAACAGCTTCCCACTTAGAATGTCCTAGAAAATGAGGGCTTGATTACAGCAAGGTTTTGTGTGTATGGCTTGTTTTAACCCAAATTCACAGGCTGGAGCTATATCTCTGGCATTGTTTAAAGTACTGTGGAGGTGAGTGGGTTGAGCCAAATCAACTTCTGAGGTTTAGGCTTCTTTTTTGCAGTGTTTCTTTTTCTTTCCCTTGCCTGCTCACTTGACCTTCTAAAGGGCAGAAAAGGAGAAAATGTTGTTAGAGTACTGGGTGGGTGAAATGTAGGGTCCTGGAGAGCAAGGGTGTTATCTTTGCACCGCTTCACATAACGAGTGCTGGTGAAGACTCCCTTATTGGTGGTGAGGTTTGGGACTCCCCTGAGTACCCTGGCTACTGCTAACTTGGCTTGCTGTGGGGGTAGAGCTGGTGTGAAACAGCCAGTTCTTTTTCTTTGTCAAGTCTACAGGTATTGAACCTTGCTACTTGCAAAGGGCTGTAGGAGTTGGTGCGTGGGGAGGGAAGGAAGATGCAAAAGCAATAATCGATCTGGTCAGTGCCTAAAGCAACCTGTAGTTGGGTTAGGAGACAGAGCACACAGAGTGACTTGACCTGAATGTGCATGGTGCACTATCAAGTGAACAATGTGAGTTAAGCTGAAAGTGCCTATGGGGAGGGAACCAACCTGAGGGATTTATCTGTAAGTGGATTTTCCATGGTGCCTTGACGATTTTAAGCATTGGAAAGAAGAAAAGGAGGAGGTCGTATCAGATTTAAATTATTTGGTCTATCAGATATCTTTGCTATAAATAGTTACAGTCTTAAGAAAGCCTTCTGCTTTTCTCTTTAAAAGTCATATTTAGGAGGAATATAATTGACAGGTTGTGTTTTACATATTTTATAGGTAATTTTGTATCTAATTAAAAATTACTGAAACAACATACTGTGAGGATTGTAGTGTTTTCTCTATTACCAGCTTATTTATGGCTTTGTATCTTATCAAGAGTATATTTTTTTTAAAAAAAAGATTTGTATCTTGCTAGGTAATTAAACAATGTTTACAATTAATATATGTATATTCAAATAGACACAGGGTCTCGCTGTGTAGCCCAGGCATTCTTGAACTCCTGGCCTCAAGCAGTCTTCCTGCCTCTGCCTCCCAAAGTGCTAAGATTACAGGTGTGAGCCAGTGTGCCCAGCCCAATTAATACCATCTAAGGCATTGTCTCAGGAACTTTCATTTTTGTTTTTGTGGAGCCAGACTTTGGGAAGAAAGTATGTTTGATAAGAATTTATCAGATAACCCATTTATTTATTTTTTTGGGATAGCATTTTCTTCCCCTGCTTTGGGATGTCTTTTGGTTACTCATTACTTGAAATTTGCCAAATTTAGGGTGGTGATGATTTTGGCCTAGTTAGAATTTCAAACACTACTTCTGTCTCGCCTAAAGTACAGTTGGAAAAACTTCTTCAAGGAGAAATTCTCAGCCCCTGAGTTCTTGGCAGGAATCGTGGCCCCCATCACAGTGTAGCCCCCTACATGGGTGAGGTCTTGATGTCCTGTGGCCAGGCTGCCCCAGGTCCCAGGAGCTTTCTGATTCCTCTGAGCTGTGTGGATTGGCTGACGTTCTCAGCAGCTACAAACTAACTGGTCTTAAAAAGCAGAACCTGTCAGGGTGGCTAATTCTTGACGTTTGCAGGTGGAGAGGGAAGTGAACCTACTGAGGAAAAACCTAATCTGTTAAAAAAAAAAACAAAAACAAAAAACCAAAAAAATGAAACTCTGGATTGTATATGTCTCTGTCAGTATTCTATAAGCATAGGGGAAAAATTCCTTCCTCACAGGGTTCATGGATGCCAGTCATGGTTTACTAGTATGGGGCCATCTGTGGCAGCATGGCTGCTCCCAAAAGCTGTGCAAATTTATAAAGCGAGGCAGCCAAGGGGACTGGTGAAAATGAGTTTATAGTATGAATGGGGAACACTTAAAGGAGAAGGTGCTAGGTATAAATGTCTAAGCCAGGATGGAACAATTAGGGCAGTTCAGCTTTTATAATTAACGTTAAACCCCCAACGGAACTTCTCTTTCACCCTACTTACCTTCCCTGGCCCGGCACATCTTATCCTTCACCTTTCCCTCAGGAAAAATAACTATGAAAGCAGTCTGTGAGGCCCTGTGTGGGTGTCTGGCCAGTTCCACTACTTCAAAGATTCTCTGTCTCAGTTATTTTGATTATAACCACAGTGTGTACTCTGGACTTTTGAAATTTGTAGCTACAACCGTGCTATTAATCTTAACTTTGAAAACTAAATATTCACCCTCTGTGCCTGGAGCTCACAGACAACCTAGTCCATGTAGGAAATGATAGAATAGAAGCTACTCCTGAAGACTTTAGTCTTGGGGCATGTGAAGCCAAGGAGTTTATTGGCCCTTGTTGAATTGATGTTTGGAATCTCTAGAATTCTTGAGTTTTGATAAGAGCCATGAGATCCCAATCTTGGATTAAGTTTTGAGAAGAATTCTATTGGAGATTTTCTGTGTTGCAGAAGAGAAGACCATTCAAGGGACTCCCAATTTTCTCATTCCCTGGAGAGTAAGTTCCCTCTTGTCATTTGAACTGGCAGATTTCTTTTGTGCCAAAAAGAGACAAAAAGACGTGGTATTTCCTACACCTCCCAATGTGATGGGGCTGCCAGGATGTAGGTTTGGGGAGAGCAGGGACCTTATGGGACACATGCAGGGAGAGATCTGTAGTCCCCTCATGTTGGGAGGTGGTGGGGTTCTCCTGCTGGAGATGTTTTTGTCTGCAGCGAAAAACAAGGCATCCTTTCTGATGCTTTGTTTGGGGGTGGGGCACATGTGGCAAAATAATCTTTTTTGAGCTGTTAAATCTAGGTCTTTTACTTTGTGTCTTCTTTTTCTGGTATTTCACACAGGAACCAGGATGCTTGTAAGGCCTTGCCTTGGGGATATTTGCCTGGCAGGAAACTGAAGCTGTTTGAAGTTGAGGCTCCTCTCAGTTGCTTTGTAAAAAGTTTAAACCTACAGAAGAGAGAATGCTGTGTGTCCTGGTGTGGAGAGTGGTTTGTGTGTTTTGAGGGAAGAGGGAGAAAGTGAGCAGATTTCCCTGGGCCAGGAAGGGAGTCAAGATTAGTGGGTCCTGGGTTACAGGGGTTGGGGCCCACTAAACCTTTTGGTGGCAGCATGGGGCAACAGAGGACACTGGCTACTTGGTGGGCCTGGGGAGGCTGGACTTTAGACACTGAGTTTCCTGCCTGGCAGAGGTTCAGGTGCCATAGAAGCACAGATATGCTGATTTTACGGGCCTGTGGGTGACCATGAGGATTTTGGCAGCAAGCACAAAAGGCTAGAGGCCCTTTGCTTTCTGTGACATCCCAGGAATAGCTCTGAGGGATCAGTTTCTACCATAGCCCTTGGAATCAGAATGAGTTTGATCTCAAGAGAAAAGTGGCCAGGCATGGTGGCTCATGCTTGTAATCCAAGCACTTTTGGAGGCTGAGGCGGGAGGATCATTTGAGGCCAGGAGTTCAAGACCAGCTGGGCAACATAGTATGACTCAGTCTCCCTAAAAAAAAAAAAGAAAAAAGAATTAGCTGAGTATGGTGGTGCATGCCTGTAGTCCCAGCTACTTGGAAGGTTGAGACGGAGGATTGAGCCCAGGAATTCGAGGCTACAGTGGGCTGTGATAGCACCACTGCACTGCAATCTGGGCAACAGAGCGAGATCCTTGACTCAAAGAAAGAAAGAAAGTATTGAGATCCAGACAGACTGAAAAGGATCTCTTATCTCAAAGGTCATGTTTTTCCTTCTATCCCTCCCATTTGCCTGCCCTCAGCAAGGTAGTTACTTCTTACATTTGGCATTACCCAAAGGTCTGTTAATGAACTTCCCCTTGCCGTGTTGTGATGTTTTCTCACCTCTCCAGACTGCAAGCTACATGAGAGCAGAGCCCTTGCTTGTCTTATTCATCTTCATAGTCACAGCAGTTGCCTCCCAGTATGCAGTAAATCTTTGTTGAACAAATAAATGCACAGATGAAAACTTTATTCTGCAGCTTAAGGGAAGGTGAAGCTCTGAAACGAATGCCAGCTACTCGGAGACTGATAGAAGAAGAACTCTAGGAAAGAGGTCCCTCACTTTACCATATGGATCACAGGCAGGTGCAGTGCATACATTTTTCACATTCAGTCCATGTGACCGCCCCCCACCCACCGACCAGCCCCTATCAAGGTGAGCAGTTCAGAGATTCAAAGAAGAGATGTTTTAAATTTTTTCCCTTAAATTTTAAGTATTATATGTTCAAATAATATATAAGAATTAGTTTCTAGACGTCTGGCATTCTAGCTGGTCAGTTGTCACCCATTAGGCAGAACTGTCTGGAATAAGACCAGCTCAGGCTGGCTGGACATCTGGGGCAGGTGTCTCAGGGCTCCTGGTTCTCTTCCCAAGGGCCTTCTCAGAGTGCTGAGAAGTTGAGGAGGGTGAAGCCCAGAACAGGCCTCTTTGGAGGTGAAGGGCTTCTCTTCTCGATTGATAAGTTCTGTAAAACCCCCAAAAAGCCAGGGTTTTGCTTTCTCAGGCTCCTGAATGGCAGCTGGCAGGGACCTCTGTGTGAAGGGACAGCTTAAGAGAGTGCCTGGACACTGCACACTCTGTCTTCTGAATAGGCACACATTTCAAAATGTTTGCAAAAGCAAATTCTGGACAAGAAGAGTAAGACTTCCTTGCGTAAATAATAAGAGCTGCCCCTTTCTTTCCTTTTACTAATAAGTTTTCCTGACAGCACTGCTTGCTGGCAGCTCTTCTCTACAATTGGTTGCTGAATTGCAGTGCTCAATTATCTGTGTAATAACATGCTATAAAAACATAGAAAGCCAGGAAAAAATGGTTTTAACTAAAGTGGTTGAGCCTTGAAAAGAGACACCTTGCACATTCACATCTGGACTGAAAGGAGAACATTAAATCTGTCATTAATGATTTAATTGACTGGATTTTTTTCTAAAAGGTAAAGGAAAGCATTAAAATGGAGTATGAGGCACTCAAATTACCTTCCAATCCAACCAGGAGCAGTATCTCATTAAAATGTTTTGGGTTTTCTGATGCCATTAATGAGAAGTGATTCTCTGTGGCTGTTTAGCTTTTGAAAATGTGGCTAGTGCATCACAGCAGGCAGTAGGCCTCCAAGAAGGCCAATGCTGGGCACTGCACAGGTGCTTTTTGTACATTATGGTGTTTAATTCCATCCTCAGTCTTGCCAGTAAGGTGGGGGATATCACCATTTCCTGGTTAAGGAAAGTGAAACTTACAGAGATTAAATTTACTCATGATTCACATGATTTCAAAACCAGTGCTCTTTCACACTTCGGGTCAGTAAAAGCAGAGAGGGGCTATTTTTTTTTTTCTGTTTAAAAGTTTCTCATGAATGGACATATCGATTTATTGACAGTTACTTTTAAAAATGTAAAAGATTATGTAGAGCGTAATTGCTGAGCTGTGCCTGAATTCCTGGCTCATGAAATTGTGAGTTAAAATAAAACAGTAGCGGTTTTAAGCCTCTAAACTTTGCGACAGTCTGTAGCACCCAGTAGATAACCATACCTTTTGTTCTTTCTGTTCCTCTTGTCCACATGCATGCTCACCCTTTCTCCACAATCCACCCCTCCTCATGGTACCCCCTTGCGGAGCTTACCATAGAAGCACGGATTTGGAAAGGCCAGTGACCATGAACAAAGTAAAACATGAACGCATACTAATAAAGGGAGAAAGACAGTGCTCAGGAAGGCCAGGAATGCAATAAGCAGAATATTTAGCCTATGTTCCTGGCCGCTGGGCTTGGGTAGGGAACTAGGTGCTAGGGCAGTATTTTTGGTCCCTGCTTTGACTCTGTTTGAATCCCCTATGGAGCTTTGACATTGTCTACACTGGGAGACCCTGATTCTGGGAGGAATCGGGGAGACCCCTGACTCTGCGTGTCCGTGTGTGTTAAAGGCCTGCCAGGTGGTTCTGTGAGTTACCAGGGTTGTAGGAGCACTGGCCTCCTGCCCGTTGGCTTGTGGAGAAAGAGAATCTTTACTGCCGAGTGCTCTTTCCTGCCCACGGCCTTTTCCGTGCAGGAACTATGCTAGATGTTTGCACGCATCAGCCCTTTGATCCTCACAGCAAGTCTGTGAGGGTGCAGGGTAGTAGCCCTGTTTTATAGGTGAGGGAACAGGGATTTCAGAGAACTCAAGTCAGTAGGTCTTCCAGTAAGTGAGAAGGACAGGATTTGAACCTGTCTGTTTTCCTTTCAAGTGTCTGACTTTGTTACTGTCTGATTTTCCCTGACCTTCTCCCTCAGTGTAACAAAGGATTTTGGACACTTGGTTCTACTTGCATTGTTGATGACTATTTTTGTAACATGTAGAAGACTCTAGATTTTAGTGTGCATGTTTTTGCTTAAAAGCATACTTACAAATTTATGTCACCACCCCAGCCTAACCTGTTGGATGAACATTAATGTTTCATTACAGAACTAAACACTTCCCTCTGTATTGAGGGGAGACAGACACGCTGGTTGAAAAGGCTTCAGATTAACTAGATGCGACTTTTGATGTTTACCCTGATCATTTTTGAGTGGATCTTCAAATAGCAAGGCAGCTATTAAAAGTGTTATTCCCATTAGGAATATTGTGCTTTTCATTTCTTTTAGTAGTCTGAGAATTGCTAGTGCATGCTTTATAAAAAGAAAAGGATTTTTTTTTTCTGACTTAATTTTGCTGAACTGATGGATATTTGAGTATGTGAAGAGAGAGGAAACAGAGAAGGAAGCCTGCCTATCTCCCTTTCCAGGGCATGAGTGTCTTTCTGTGGTCTGTAAGCCTGGAAAAGAATGTTTTCCAACAAAAGCACCATTTTATAAATATAGTATTCTTTTCTTGGCAATGCACTGAATGCTGGCCTGTCACCCCAAGTCTTGTGGAGGGCACTAGGGACAGTGGAAATAAAAGAAATTAGCAGGTGAAGAGAACACTTGTCTAACACTTTTTTGTCATTTGTTAGTACTTTGTTCCTCAAATAGAAGTATGGTCATTGTGAGAGAGTAACTTTTCACAGAAGTAACTATAGTAGACAGTTTTGCATTTGGGGATTTAACGGGGGTTCTGCTCCTGAACCTTTGAGCTCTAAACACATCAGGGGCTTGCTGGGTACCAAATTATGCCCGTGCCACTCTCAGAGTAGGGACTTGGTGAGTGAGAGCCCCAGGGTATATGTATTTCATTCACTTGGAGCTGTCAGGTCTTATCAACCTTCGTTAGGAATATTTTTCTCCCTGAAAACTCATAAAAATTCATGTTGTAATATCAATGCCTGCAGGATCCTGTGGAATTTTGTTGAACTGCTTATACCCTTTTCTCCTAATAGAGATATAGAGAATGATACATTCTCCTCATATACACGGGTGCAGATGTGTGCTTGTGAATCTATACAGGAAGCTCATGTATGTGACAAAGTAAGTTTGTTGAGGGGAATGAAATAAACTAATTTTCCCCCCACTGAGTCAATATGACTAAGATATTTCTGTGCATAGTCTCAGAATACTCCATTCTGGGGAATATTTTAAATTT
This sequence comes from Piliocolobus tephrosceles, assembly GCF_002776525.5. Classification (NCBI taxonomy): domain Eukaryota; kingdom Metazoa; phylum Chordata; class Mammalia; order Primates; family Cercopithecidae; genus Piliocolobus; species Piliocolobus tephrosceles. The sequence continues at coordinate 52,417,382 of NC_045437.1, read as the reverse complement.
TATTAACCTTGTACATATTTTGCCAGATTCCTATTCAGCATACTTCTTTATTTTATTACCATAGTGATGCTCTGTTTACTCATATATCTGGAAAGAAAATTTAGTAGATTTAATTTAAAAAAATTTATATCAAGGTCACCTTTTTGTTGTTTGAAACGATAGATTTGTAAGTTCTTACCAACACTGTATATGTACTTAGCCCTATAAAGAAAAAAGTATTTTATATATGTAAATATATATATAAAATATCAGAAAGGATATATACAAGATATATAGATACAAGATATATAGACTTTATAGGATATATATTATACCAGAATTTTAGTATTTTAAATATAGGTCTTGAATGAAAGACTTAGATTGCTTTTTATTTTTTTTCCATGGAGTAAGGAAAAGGGTAGTACTTAAAAATAGTTGTTACCTGATGATTACAGTTCATTGTTAGCAAAATATTCTATAGGACACATCATATCCCATTATGCTGAAGATGAAACCCTGGTATAGTAGAAGGTGGATGCTTGTGTTTTCTTTAGCACTTTCACAACAAAGCATTTATATTGTATTACATGTAAATATTTGTGAGTGGGGAAAATACATAGAAGTCTACAATACTACTTTCCCTTCTCATTAAAACCATATGAAGTTATGCCTACAAATTAAAAATATTGTAAAAGCTCAGTACAGTTTTAAATTTTCAACAAAGTTCTGTAGTACTTCTTTATTCGTAATAATAAAAAGTATCATTGTGTGAAATTGGTATGGGCACATTATCTCTAATACTTGCCATTAATAATGGCATTCAACCCTAACTGATGGCTTTTAAAAAAACAACAAAGTATGGCCTTTAGTAAAACAAAACAATATGTCACATGTCTGTAGAAATGCTGTAGTAGAGAAAAATTTAGCTCTGTGAGCAGTAGTCTCATTTATTGGGAATGGTAATTATCTGTAAGTTGAGACTTAACATTTTTGTAGATTTTATGAGAAAATATTTGCTAGTCCTTGTTTTTCACATCTTTTTTTCATCCTACCTCTGTGTCTGTCTATCTTTTCTCCACCTCATATGGGGACAATTCTGTTTTTACAGGTCCTGATTTCTTTTTTTTTTTAATGTCTCACCAGAAGTGATAACTCATTTTGTTAGAATGGTAGGGAGCTCAAAAGTGGAGGATTGTGACTTTAGTTGTGGCTTAATCAGCCCAAGCAGGTGCATTCTAAGTAAAAGAGATACTGTTTTAATGCAAATGTCCCCCCTAATTCAGAGAAAGGGAGACATGTATAGGAAATGACACAGTCGTTAAGTCAGAATTGTTTCTCAATAGATTGTTTTTTTTTCCCCCTGAATTCTCTGTGCACCAGCAGCAGTGTCCTGTTAAAGTGAAGAGAGAGATAAATGAAGAGTTGAGGATGACTATGTTAATTTTTTGTTCTGAGGGATCAGAAATACTTAAAAAAAAATGAAGTCAGAGATTTACATAAATAGGTGGTAGCCTCAGTAGTGTCATGTTCATTTTAGAGTAGAATTTGATTCTGGGGACCTCAAATAACAGAAGATGATTATATTCAAAATGTCCAAAGCCCTACTGTAAGGCAACTTTAACTTAAATGGCATGTGCCTTAACAGAGTGGCTTTATAGCGAGGTTCTGGAATTTTTCTCATTCTTTGGTCTCGCGGTGTGCTATTGTATAAGTAGCAGTGAGAAAATGTTTGGATAGCATGTCTAAGAACCAGAACATGCAGAGAAAACAGGGCTCTTATTCTACTTTGCATCTTAGTTAATTTGGTTTTTAGAGAAGCACAATATTTTGACTTGAAAGGCATTAGCCATATCTTCTTATTTACTTGAGTGGTGGTTACAAGAGTATTCTATATTTATTTATTACACTTTTATGTTTTAGATATTTTCTGCATATTTCACAATAAAAATGGTTTAAAAAATCACTAGTGTGTTCTAGACCTTTCAAGTCAACCATACCAATTTATTCATTCTTCCATCTACCCAACAAATACTAATTGAACACCTACTGTGCATCGGGTACTGTTATTGGCACTGGGAATACAGTAATGAACAAAGCAAGCAAAAGTCCCTGGTCTCATGGGGTTTATATTGCATAGAGAAGAGGCAGATACTATGTTAGGCAATGGGTTAGAGCAGGAGTTGACAATCGTTTTCTATAGAGGGCCAAATAGTAAATACTTCAGGCTTTGTGGGCCAGATGGTTTCTGTTGCAACTACTCAACTCTGCCACTGTAGTGTGAGAGCAGCCATAGCCAATGTGTCTGTGAAAGGGTATAGCTGTGTTCCAACAACACTACTATTTATAGAATCAAGCTGCAGGCCGGATTTGGCCCACAGTCTCCATAGTTTGCAGACCCCTGTGTTAGATGGTAGTGCACCCTAAGAAGAAAAAAAAAATGGAATATGGAGTGCTGGGGTGTGGGGTGAGGGATATTTATAGTTTTTGACAGCATGGTCAAGGAAGATGTTTCCGTGAAAGTGACTTGTGTGAAGATTTGAACAAGATGATGTGTTTAGACATGTGTCCGTCTGGAGAGAAGGGGAAACAGCAAGTGCAAAGGCCCTGAGGTGGAACATATCTCGAGAATTCAGGGAATGGAAAGAAGGCTAGAGTGGAGCAGAATGAGTATGGGAAGGAGTTGTAGGAGATGAGGTCAAAGGCTAGGAATGAAGTGTAAGGCCATGTCATGTCACCTTGTAGGTCCTTGTAAGGCCCCCCCCCCTTTTTTTTTTAAAGCTTGGAAGTCAGTTGCATAGTCACTGGAAGGTTTTTAGTAGAAGGGTCACATGATCTAATTTTTAACAGGCTCACTGGCTTCTGTATAGATAATACAATAAAGAGGCTTGGAGTGAAAACAGAATCAGTTAAGAGGTTACTGCAGTCATCAGGTGAGAGGTGATGGTGCTTGGAGCAGGTTGACAGTAGAGGTGGTAAGAAGCAAACAGTCTCTGGATGTGTATTGAACATAAACTTGACAGAGTTTGCTCACAGAGTGAAAATGGGAGATAAGAACTGGAAAAATCAAAGAAGACTTCTAAGCTTTTGGCCAGGTAAACTCAAAAGGGTAGTGTGCCATTTATGGAGTGGGAAAGATGTAGGACAACCAGCCTAACGACAACCTGCTGCACAGAATCCCAGACCCAATAAAGCACCCTAGTGAGATGTCAAGCTAACCAAAGTTATGCCATCTTCCGAGTTTGTGTGTGTGCTGGTGGCCATAGGTGTCCTGTTCCTAAGGCTGCAGCGTGTGCTCTCCGTGGTGGGGTTTGCTCAGAGCCTTCAGTCTGGTGCTAAGTTATGGACTTTGTGCTACTATGGGTACCTGAGAGTACTGAATTCCTATGGGACAGGTGAAGATGACACAGATCCTTTGGGTGAATCCCTTTTGATCCATAAAGTTATCAAAAGAAACCCTGATATCCAGTGGGTCACCAGGGAAGCCCTCAAACACAGAGAGATGTGTGGGCTGACATCTGGTGGCTACAAGGGTTATGGCCTTATAAGAACCATGGTTCAAAAAACTAACACCAAGCCCTCTTAAATGCTTTTCAAAAAGTAGAAGAGGGAACATTCCCAGACTCATTTTATGAGGCCAGTGTTGCCCTGATACTAAAGCCAGACAAAGACACCAAAAGAAAAGAAAACTACAGGCTGTAATCCCTGATAAACATAGATGCAGAAATCCTCAATAAAGTACTAGCAGACAACATTCAGTAGGACATTTTAAGGATCATACATCATGACCAAGTGGAATTTATCCCTGGGATGCAAGGATGGTTCAATGTACATACAATGTGATATGCCACATTCACAGCATAGAAGATAAAAACATTTCAGCAGATGCAGAAAAAATATTTGACAAAATTTAACATTATTTTATGATTAAAAACTCTGAACCAAATAGGCATAGGAGGAACTTAGTAAAAGCCATATATGAAGAACCCACAACTAACACTATAATCGATGGGCTAAAACTTAGTTTTTCCTCTAAGATTTAGAGAAAGGTAAGGATGCCATATGTCATCACTTCTCTTCAACATTGTACTGGAAGTCCTAGGCAGGGAAAACAGACAAGAAAAAGAAAAGGCATTCAAATTGGAAGGGAAGAGGCAAAATTATCTGTTTGTAGATGTCATGATCGTATATACATAGAAAATCCTAAAGACTCCACAAAAACTATGAGAACTGATCAGTGAATTCAGTAAAGTAAGATAAAAATCAACATACAAAAACAGTGGCATATCTATACATCAGCGATAAACTCTCTGAAAGGAAAATTAAGAAAATCTCATTTACATTAGCAAGAAAAAGAATAAAATACTTAGGAATCAAGGAGGTGAGAGACTTGTACATTTAATTATAAAATATTGGTGAAGGAAATTTAAAACATAAATGGAAAGATCTCATGTTCACAGATTGGAAGAATTAATATAATTTTTTTTTTTTTTGAGACGGAGTCTTGCACTGTCACCCAGGCTGGAGTGTAGTGGCATGATCTCGGCTCACTGCAAGCTCCGCCTCCCAGTTTCATGCCATTCTCCTGCCTCAGCCTCCCCAGTAACTGGGACTACAGGTGCCCACCACCAGGCCCGGCTAATTTTTATGTATTTTTAGTAGAGACAGGGTTTCACCATGTTAGTCAGGATGGCCTCGATCTCCTGACCTTGTGATCCGTCTGCCTCGGCCTCCTAAAGTGCTGGGATTATAGGCGTGAGCCACCACGCCCAGCCTGTTAAAATGTTTATACTACCCCAAACTACAGATTCAAAGTAATTCCTATCAAACTCTCAATGGTACCTTTTAGAGAAAAAGAAAAACTACCCCTAAAATTTGTATGGGACTACAAAAGGCCCTGAATAGCAAAAACAATCTTGAGCAAGAAAAACAAAGCTGGAGGCATCAAACTTCCTGACTTCAAATTATATTACAATGCTATAGTAATCACAACAGCATGGTACTGCTATAAAAGCAGATATATTGGCCAATGGAACAGAATAGAGAGCCCAGAAATAAACCTACATATTTATGGTCAACAATTTCTATAAGTGTGCCAAGTGTGCAATGGGGGAAGGATAACCTTTTTAGCAAAAGAATGAAATTGGACCCCTGTCTCACAGTGGTCACAAAAATCAACTCAAAATGGATGAAAGACTTTAACATAAGACTTGCAATTGTAAAACTCCTAGAAGAAAACGGGAAACGCTCTTGACCTTGGTCTTGGCAGTAATTTTTTTGGATATGGCAACAAAAGCGAAAATGATATTACATAAAACTAAAAAGCTTCAGCATAGCAAAGGAAATAATCAAAATGAAGTGGTTTTTTTTGTACATGCAAAGCTCTAGAGCACTGCCTAGAATACAAAAAACATTAATTCTCCTAATTCTGGTGGTCTCTCTCAGCTCACTGTGACACTTGGCCCTATTGTTCCTTTCCTTCATATGTGTGTGTGTGTGTGTCTGTCTTCTCCAGCAAGATTGTATTGAATATGGGATTTAGGTTGCGATAAATGAAAAGACAACCTACAGAATGGGAAAAGACCAACCTCTCTTGCATTCAGTTTCCTTCTGTGGTCTTTAAGCCTGCGGAAGGATGTTTTCCAACAAAAGCACTATTTATAAATACAGTATTCCTCATGGCAACACTATAAATGCTGGCCTGTCACCCCCATGACAAGGATATAACCCTTGCTGAGTAAAATATTAGCAAATCTGATAAGGGATTAACATCCAAAATATATAAAGAGCGAATACAACTCAATACCAAAAATACAAATAATTCAATTAAATGGGCAAAGTACCTAAATAGGTACTTGTCAAAAGAAAAAATTTAAATGGCTAACAGGTATATTTAAAGGTGTTCAACATCTTTCTTCATCAGGAAAAAGAGTCAAAACCATAAAAAGACAGCAGATAAATGTTGGTGAGGATATGGAGAAAAGGGAATCCTAGTACACAATTGGGAATGTAAATTAGTATAGCCATTATGGAAAACAGTATGGAAATTCATCAGAAAATTAAAAAAGGAAGCTCCATAGGGCCCAGCAATCCTACTTCTGGTTATATATCCAAACGAACTGAAATAAGGATCATAAAGAGATACTTGCACCCATGTTCTTAGCATTATTCACAGAAACAAAGACGTAGAAACAATCTAAACGTCACTCAAGAGATGAGTAAAGAAAATGTGCTATATATGTATACAATGGAATATTATTCTGCCTTTAAAAAGAAGGAAATCCTATTTGTAACAACATGGATGGGCCAGAGGACATCATGCTAAGCAAAATGAGACACAGAAAAATACTGCATGATATAATGTAAGGTAGAATCTAAAATATAAGTAATATAAAATCTGAAACTTATAGAAGCAGAGAGGAGAGTGGTTATGGGATGATACTAGTCAAAGGGTACAAAGTTTCAGTTATGGTAGATGAAGTTCTGAAGATTTGATGTACAGCATGGTGACGCTAATATTGTATTATATACTTAGAATTTGCTAAAAGGGTAGATCTTAAATCTTCTCACATACACACGTGCACAAGTGGTAACTAGAGGTAATAGAGATGCATTTCACAATATATATGTATTCCAAAGCATCAAGTTGTACCTCTTAGATACATACAGTTTTCATGTTTATAATATCTAAATAGTGCATGGGTTCCACGCACTACTGATGGTTCTCGCTGTATATCTTGAAGAAGGTGCAATACTCTTCCACTGCACTGTTAGTACATTTAAGTAACATATAAAATACAGCACCAGTAAGCAATTTATGACAGTAATGTCTGCTTAAAATGTTCTGTAAGTTCTCACCTAGAACATTTGCAAATTGTTTCCCAAATGCATTGCAAATTTGTGACAGTTAAAGTGCAGTAATGATTTAAAGACTGTAAGCAGTGTTTCCTGTTTCTCATAAGACAAATGCTGTAGTCTTACCTTTGTCTTATTAGAGAGTTTTATGTCAGTGCTGAAAATGCCATGCTGTAAGGTATAAAAGGTATAAAATCCTTTCAAGGGGTGAGGGTTGAGATTTCTGTTAAACACCTAAGTGGAGATGTGAGGAAAAAAAAGTTGGATAAAAGCCTGGAAGTCAGGAAGGGACACCCAAGTGAGGGATGTTTGGGGAGTCTGCTGGTGGAGAAAGCTGTGGGACCAAAGGGATCATTGGGATAGTTAGCAATGCCCAAGGCACTTCATGGCTTACAGATCAGGGAGATATGAAGTAACTAGCAAGGGATACTAGGTCAAATGGCCAAAGATAGGAGGTTTGTATTAGTCTGTTCTCATGCTGCTAATAAAGACAAGTGACACTGGGTAATTTATAAAGGAAAGCGGCTTAATTGACTCAGTTCAGCCGGGTTGGGGAGGCCTTAAGAAACTTACAATTAGGGCGGAAGGGGAAGCAAACACGTCCTTCTTCACATGCGGCAGCAAGGAAAAGTGCCAAGCAAAAGGGGGAAAAGACCTTTATAAAGCCATCAGATCTTGTGAGAACTCACTCACTATCACGAGAAAAACAGCATGGGGATAACTGCCACCATTCTTCAATTACCTCCCACCAGGTCCTTCCCATGACACGTGGAGATTATGGGAACTAAAAGATGAGATTTGGGTGGGTACACAGCCAAACCATATGAAGGTTTAAAAGGAAAACGGTGGTGTCCTGGAAGGCAAGTAAAATGGTGTTTTGAGGAAGAGGATGTGATCAACCATGTTCAGTGCTACTGAAAGGAAGGCAAGACTGAGAAGTAAGACTTTGCCAGGGTAGCAGTCATGGATGACTTGGTTTAGAACATTGTAGATAGAGGAGTGGTGTGTTCGCGTGAGAATTTTTAGATGCTGCAATGACTGCAAATAATTAAACTCAGCATATGCAATTTGGGCATCCGTGACCTGCATTAATGACTGCCATCTTTCTTCTAACCATTTATCACAGTCATTATCATTTTAGTATTATTAAAGGAAAAACTTCTTATAGCAAAAACTAGAGTTTATCTGTTTAAAAAAAAAGCTGAAATAGGGAGCTGTAAAGCTGCTTTTACAACATTTTCATTGGTTTAATCCCAGTTAAGTCATGTGACTGTGGGATCTTGCATATTGTCACCCCAGTTTCACTGGGTTCACACCATGCTCTTTCAGACTTACTGGAAGTTTGAACAGATTAAGTACCTTTCAGCTCCTCTGGACAAAATGCTGTCTGTGCTCTGCCCCCCACCCTGTCCCCACCAATTACTGTTTTATGTTGCTAAAAACAAAACTTTCTTTGATTTTTAAAATTTTTAAAAATTGATTTTTAAGTGTTTTTTTTGTTTTTGTTTTTGTTTTTTTCTTTTTTTAGAGCCAGAATTTTGCTCTGTTGCCCAGACTATATAGTGCAGTGGTGTAATCATAGCTCACTGCCACCTCGAATCTCCGGAGCTCAGGTGATCCTCCCACTCTAGCCTCCCAAGTAGCTAGGAGTATAGGCACACACCACCACACTGGCTAAATATTTTTTATTTTTTGTAGAGGTGGAGTTTCACTATGTTGCCTAGGCTGGTCTTAAACTCCTAGGTTCAAGCGTTCCTCCTGCCTTGACCTTCCAAAGTGCTGGGGTGGCAAGCATGAGCCATGGTGCCTGGCTTTTTTTTTTTTCTTTTTTAAGTAGGCTCCAGAACTACTTAAAAATAAGGTCATCGTGAGTAGACCAAAGATGTAGGGGGAAATTGCTGCTTATCTATTTAGTTAAAATGACACGTTGATTATTTACAGTGATTTCATCTAACGCAGTCAGGTTGAATTCCTTTCTATTGATTATAGAGGGAGTTCTACTTGTGCTCAGAGGATAAAATTAATAGATTGGGAAATTGGAGCAAAGGAAAAATTATTATTATTATTATTTTTTACCTTCAACTTGTCCCAGCAAAGGGAAAATTAAAGATAGAGGGGCGGGGGGAAAGTCATAGTGAAGTTAGCATACAAGAATGTATGATAGCAGATCCTATGTATTTGCTCGAAGAGGAGGGCCAAACTTGCTTCTGGATTTCGTAGCATTATAACAGCCTTGGCAAAGAAGGAAACATCATTATGTGATTCAGTGTTCTGAAAGCAAAAGCAAAGCAGTTACTCAGGAGAAGCAGAGCTTTTCTTGGTATTGAGGTCTGATAAAATTTTCCATAACATAGAAAATGTTGAATAGTGAATGTACAGTGTCCTTAGCAATGTCCCTGCAATAGATAGTCCAGAGTTACCTAGAATTGTATAATATCTTACACTGAGAGATCATGTTAAAAGCATGATTATATTAGGGATGCAAACAATGTTAGCATTTTTTGGAGAAAAACCTTCTCAGCAAATACTGGTGTTGTCCGCTTAAGGTCATCTTCATGTGCTTTGAAAGCTGAGAGAGAGAGTGCAGGCTGAGATCTTTCGGAAATTGAGCCTGCATTGATAATCACCAATATCCAGGGACAGGGTGCCAAGGAAGGCTGGGCTTCTTACTGGAATCCCTTTAGATAAAAGAAACATACTTGGCATATAAAATATGTTCTCCTTGCACCCAGATTCCTGAGGAAGGCTTGTTGCAAATTCTGGTTTTGACACTGGTAGTTTTACTGCAAACTAGAAGAGGTAAGCATATTTTCAGGGAGATCTGCATTTGATACCTGTGCAGTTAGCTCTGTGATGAGCCTGGCAGACTTGTGCCTTGGCCTCTTCCTTTGGAAGCCTTTTTCTTTCCCATCCCAGCTGTCCTGCTCTGCTCAAGTTTTAGCTAATTACTGAGAGCATTTCATATTTAAGATTTTGAACCATTTCCACCTGGGCCCACACATATCTCCATTTATCTCAGTGAAAGAATTTCAAGTGGAGCTTCAGTGTGTTTTACCACATTTAGAGCAGCTGCTGTCTGCCTGTCTCCCGTTCCATTGGTATAAATTGAAATGTGATGGAATACTCTTGAGATATTGTGGGACCACAAGGAATTGTCTGCCCGTGGCCTCTGGCTGCTGGGAGCTGATGAAAGAATGGGAACTTGTGGACTAATATGAAAACGACTTATTAACAAGTTGTTATAGTGCTCAATAATTTTAACCAACTGGAAAGATGTCTATGAGTAGCTAATGTTCACATTTGAATAGGAATATAGTTTTATTATCGCTTCTTGCCTTTTGGCTAAGATCAAGTGTAGGAATATAGTTTTATTTTGAATAACTATTAACTTGTAAGTAACAAGGATAGAGTGATAGGCTTTTTCAGAATGGGGTAAAAGGTTTAATAACAATTTTTACCTTTGTTAGGTCGGATCTTTATAGATAAGAAAGGACCATACTAGGGAGTGGTTCTCAACACTGGGTGCATATTAGAATCATGAGAGGAACCTGGAAAAAAAAAATCCTTGGTCCCACTGTCTAGACCAATCAAATCAGACTCCTGGGAACGGGACCTAGGTATTGCTGAAGTTCCCCAGGTGCTCCTGATGTGCAACCAGGGGTGAAAACCACTGCTCTAGGATGTTACAGACTCTGGCCGTCAGAATGCGGTGATGTCAAACCATAACTTTTTGGTTATAAAGAGTTAGTAAAGTCTTTAAAACTTGATCACTTTTGTTCTGCAGCATTATCGTGTCAACTCCGCATCTTGTTTTCATCATTTTGGGAAAATTATGACTCTTTAAATACAGTGGGGAATAGTTATAATTTTGGATTTTGTGATTTGGGGGGAGGTGACTTGGGTAACATCTAGACTGAAGTTTATCCTTGTTCTGTCTTGAAAAGGAGACTTCGTTATAGACAGCATAAACAAAGTTGTAAGGGGAGTTTAATATAGGTGATAAAACAAATTTACAAACACTTTAGAGTTATTGAAATTTAAAGTATTCACATATTATATTTATTATTTTCTCTAAAGGTTCTATAAGGTTACACCTGGCAAATCTCATTAACTGGTTTTTATCACAGTATGTATAGTTAAACTCAGACTATTTAGAGCTCTTTGAGAAAACATTATTTCCTTATCTCAGTTTTCTCAGATAGCTTATCCCAGCAGAGAACATTAGTACTTAAAAATAAAGAAGTGGTTCCATAGAGCAATCTCTCTGAATCTCTGGTGCCTTATAGATTTCTAGATAATTAAACTCTTTAACATTGGCTCAGGAGTAACATTACAGACACATGTGCTAGGCCGTAAAGGTGTTGCATTCAGGAGCAATTGGCAAGGCTGCTGTTTGTCCTTTTTCTGAGTGCCTTCAGACTGCTGAGGTTTGGGTTCTACCTTATTTTTACTTTTTTAAATTTAAGCCTTGGTCTGGCTCATACTTTATTTTTATCGTTTTTTTTTTTTTTCTATAGTAACCTTCATGTTTTTTTCCTCTCAATTTGTTGATTCTAATCTGCCATGGATCTGGAAACCAGGTGATCAGATTAGTTAGTATTGTGGGTTAGTTAGAATTGTGGATCAAATAAGAAAGAATAGGTTGTCAGTAAAGGCCTAAGGACTTCAACAAATAAAATCTGTGAATTGCCATAAATGGACTGAACGGACTTTTTGTTTGTTGTCTTCTGGTCCTTTACCTGTGTCCTAGAAAGCTGTGCTTGATGGTAATTTCTAAGTAGGGGGTAAGGAGTTGCTATACATAAAGCAGTGAATGAGGTGTTAAATGAAAAACATTCTGGAATTTGGAGTTTCTGTGTTTTGTGTATGCTTTTATTTCAAAATCCGAATCTCTGATTTCAGTACTGGGTCTTGCTGAGGAGGTAAGACACATACACACATGAAGGAAAGGAGCCACAGTAGGGCTGAGTGTCACAGTGAGCTGTGGGAAAACAGAGTTGGGAGAGTGAATCATTACGTAATGCCTTTTGTGTGCTAGGTAGTACTTTGTATGTACAATAGGCTCCCCAGCAACAAAGCCAAATAATGTAACTTTGGTCATAAAGCTGTTGGTGATTGCTGGGTGCTTTGGAGCCAGGCTAACAGCACAAGCTTGCCCTAGATATAACCTCACAAGAAGAAGATTTTACATTTTGCATGATTTAACATCTTGGACCCTTTATGTAGTGTTGTGATGAGATTTTATTGTATTCATTTAATTCTTGAAAAAAACCTATGAAGTAGATATTGCCATCCCCATTTTACCAAAGGGGAAATTGAACCAAAGAGAATTTAAATAATCTGCCAAGAGTTGTTCATTAATAATTGGCAGAGCTGGGATTTGAACTGAACCTAGGCAGTCTGACTTGAGACCCCCACGCTCCTGCAAGCTATGCTCTGTTGTGTTGGGAGATGCTTGAGAGTGTTCTATTCATCAGTTGATTTTGGGTTTTTATTACAATAATATGCTTGACATCATAAAATTTTTCTCCTTTGGGTTATTTTCCTGGGAAAAATCCTTAAAATCTAGGTGTCATGGGTTAGATTATAATTGCCTAAAATTTATATGTTGGAGTCCTAAGTCCCACCATTTCAGAATATGGTGCTATTGATAGTTCTACTGTTGTTAGCTTCTGAAGAAAGCTGTTGGAAGTAATGTAGAATTATTTCCTTAGTGTTGTTCATTTGCTCTTTTGCAAAGTAACTACTGGAGTGGTAGAAATGTGGGGAGTGTTTTTTAAATGCCAGCCCTAATGATGGGATTCATGTTATTAATACAAATTGAGTAGGGCCTTTAGAGAAGTCATCTGGGCTAAAATCCCAACTGTGAAATGGGAATGGTAGTGTTTGTCTCATGTGGTGCTTATTTAGTAGGTGAAGGATATTAGCCATTATTTACCCCTACATTTATGTACAGTGCACCCCTCTGTACACTGTCTGCAACCTAGAGATCTCGTTTCTAGTTTATCAGGTAGTTCATTGCAAAGTTCTACTGCTTAAGTTATTTTGATAAAGTGAGTTCTCTCTGTGTATATGTATATAGGTGTGTTTTATGACTGATGTAGATACTTGGTAATACTCAGTATAAAATATTTTCAAGACTAAAAATTATTTTGGCTTGGATATATAGAAGAATTTCTTATGTAATTCAGGAATTGTTGATAAATATGAAAGGAAATGTTTTATATATAGATAGGCAAAATACACATATACATGTGTATATAGGTAAAACACATATAAATAGAATGATAAATCTAAAATAACAGGTAAAATACACAGATACACATAATATACACACCCATGTAAATTTAGTGCAAATGAGTTTGAATTTTTTTCTTTCCATTCATTAACCAGTAATTTATGTTAATTTTCTGGTCGTCTATTCAAATATCCTGAATTTAAATGACTACTTACCACTGTAAAAGGGATGCTTTAGAAAACTGTTCCACCTTTCTTCTGTGGCTTACATATTCACATCACCAGTCATATATTCCTTGAGGCTCAAATACCCCAGTTTGAGAGTCTGATTCTGGGACCTTCATTGCCACTTTACCCTGTGTCTGGAAAGACCTTCAAGTTAATTTTTGAAGACAATCTGGTCATGCCTGTAGCTGTTTCATTGAATGACTTTTCTACAAAGGTGAGAATGCCATCTTTTCAGGAAAAGGTTCCTCAGCACTACCACCTCCAGGTTGTATGAGCTGTAAAACATTTGAATTTGTACCTGACTGGCACCTGAAAGATAAGCATTAGGTATGTTACAGGGTGTACAACTGGGAATTCATAGACATGCAGTGATATAACCAGATTGGGAGGGGAATAGTTATAGAGACTTGTCTGCAGGTTATACAGTCAATCCAATTTTTTTTTCTTTTTTGAGATGGAGTCTCGCTCTGTCGCCCAGGCTGGAGTGCAGTGGCCGGATCTCAGCTCACTGCAAGCTCCGCCTCCCGGGTTCACGCCATTCTCCTGCCTCAGCCTCCCAAGTAGCTGGGACTACAGGCGCCACCACCTCGCCCGGCTAGTTTTTTGTATTTTTTTTAGTAGAGACGGGGTTTCACCGTGTTAGCCAGGATGGTCTCGATCTCCTGACCTCGTGATCCGCCCGTCTCGGCCTCCCAAAGTGCTGGGATTACAGGCTTGAGCCACCGTGCCCGGCAATCCAATGTTTTTTAATTAAAAATATTTTATCACCATACTTTCTTTGCCTGTCATTTGATCCATTTGTACAGCAATATCAGGGCCTTCCAAAAGTCCCTCTGGCATCCTATTGGATTCTGTTGGTGGGAATGTTAGATTTTTAGTAATTAAAAACTTTTAAAGATAGTTTCAAGAATTCAAATATTTTGTCAAAGCATTCACTGGGGGCTGGGTTGGTTTGTTTTCCAACTAGATTACCAGCCTTTGTGGCTCAGTTTATTTTTTTAAATATATGCCTATCGTCTTCATTTTTTCCTATATGCTAAAATTTGTTGCTGGATCAGTTCAGCCTACCAGACAGCTGATTCCTGAAAACTAGTTTTAGACTTGGTTCTTCTGAATGGAGTTTTGGTGCAAGGCCGTCAGCTTGCACTGTGGCACGCTCCTGAGAATCCCTGTGGAAGCCCTTATGAGGATCATATTACACAGCTGCCTCATTATGAGGACACAGGGGAGACCTTCCCCCTGCTCTCAGTACTGAAAAGAGTTGTGTTGTTCTAGAGTAACTGCTTTGTTTCTTTTTTTTCATTCATTCATTCATTCATTCATTCATTCATTCATTCGTTTGAGACAGAGTTTCACTCTTGTTGCCCAGGCTGTAGTCTAGTGATGCAATCTTGGCTCACCGCAACCTCTGCCTCCTGGGTTCAAGCAATTCTCCTGCCTCAGCTTCCTGAGTAGCTGAGATTACAGGCATGCACAACCATGCCTGGCTAATTTTGTATTTTTAGTAGAGATGGGGTTTCCCCATGTTGGTCAGGCTGGTCTTGAACTCCTGACCTCAGGTGATCCGCCTGCCTTGGCCTCCCATAGTGCTGGGATTACAGGTGTGAGCCACTGCACCTGGCCATGGTTTGTTTTTTTTCTTAGGAACATTGTTTTTCATGCAACTCATCCTGTTTCTTCTTCACATTGCCCATGACCACACAGCCACAAGGCCTCGCTGTAGTGCCTAGAACTTCACATCATGGATTTTTGTTGTTGTTTTAATTCTTTAAAAAAAAAATACATTTAGTCTTGTGCTCATCTTTTTTAAATTTTAAAAGATTTCTTTTTCCTGCTGATTTCTTCCCTTACAGAAAAAAATGCCCCCCCTTTTGGGGACTGCTGTAGGTGCTTTTTGGGACATGTTAGGGAGCAAATAATCATAATAGGTGCTCCGTGAATGTTGAAGCCAATTTCATGTGGTCTTCTCGGCAATAAGCAATGGAAGTTGTTTATACTTTGTTGCAGCTACCTGAACCTTGGGGTTGTTGTGAGGACATTGGGCTGGGCCCAGAGTAGGGCCTGAGTGGTGGAATCAGCTCTACCCCAGTTACTCTGTGTGGCCCAACCGGGCCCAATATTCTGAAGCCCAGTGTGAACCTTCTGCTACCTTCTCTTAGGACAGTTTTCTTCAGGGCTCCCTGGTGGTCCTGCCCCATCAGTGCTCCAGATGTGGCCAGATGTGCAGAAAACTCAATCCTCCCTCTGGGATGCAAGTCCTGCCATCCTAGTGTCGTCTTTGAAAAAACTTTGGGCCTTTATTCACAAGTGACAGAGGTCTAGAGCTTCTCATTGTTGTAGCTAATTCCTGTTAGGCTAGGTTATACCGCACACCTAAAGAGCACCAAATCTTCCTGGCTTAAAACAGCATTATGTTGCCTATCACAGGTCTATAGGGGACGCAGGCTCCCTGAGCAGCCGCCATTTCCAACCTTGCTGGTAACCGTGAAGAGTGAAAGAGCTCTGAGAAGTTTCTATCAGCAGTTAAATGTCCTGGTCTGGAAATGACATGTTAGTGTTGTTTGCAGCTTCTTTGCTAGAACTTGATACCTGTTCCAGGCAATTCTGTTACGTTCCTGGAAAAGGAGAGAACCAGAAATACTTGGTTCGTCACACTAATGACTAGATTTTGTAATTAGCATTATGTTTTGTTTTATTGTTTATACTTACCTTCCTACTTTTATTCTAGAAAAATGTTTTCTAGGATATTTGAACTTCAGAAAAACAAGAAAGTTTGGGGCAGAAATTAGTACAGGAGTATGAACTGGAATCAGGTGTGCAGCTGTTGCAATGTGTGCGTCAAAACCAACTGTGTTTGTTGAAGGTGGACATTGAAAGCTAAACTTTCCAGCAACCCATGTGAAAAGGAAACTTGTGAGATGATACAAACTTCACCCATAAGATTGTGGATTTTTTCCTTTTCTTTGTTTTTTTTTTTTGAGACAGAGTTGCCCAGGCTGAAGTGCAGTGGTGTGATCTTGGCTCACCGCAGTCTCTGCCAAGATTGGGGATTCTTAACATGGAGATGGGAGATGTCTCTGAGTTCCCTGAAATTGCATGCAAAGTCTGGCATGTGTACACGGAGAGAAAGGAGTCATAGCTTTTTCTCAGGGTTATGTATGACCACACTCCCCACCCAAGGTTAAAAATCAATGCATAAGATAAATACAGGCTTTTTTTTTTTTTTTTTTTTTTTGAGATAGAGTCTCCCTTTGTTGCTAGGCTAGAGTGCAGTGGCGTGATCTCAGCTCATTGCAACCTCCACCTCCCGGGTTCAAGTGATTCTTCTGCTTCAGCCTCCCGAGTACCTGAGACTATAGGCACATACCACAACGCCCAGCTAATTTTTATATTTTTAGTAGAGACGGGGTTTCACCATGTTGGCCAGGATGGTCTTGATCTCTTGACCTCGTGATCTGCCTGCTTCGGCCTCCCAAAGTGCTAGGATTACAGGCCTGAGCCACTGTGCCTGGCCAAATATAGACCTTTGAATCAGAAGATGCACCCTTGACTTGTGATGCTTAGCCCAAGCAGGAATTCCTCCCTAGGGTAAGTTTAGGAGATGGCCATGTAACAAGTATCTCCCGCACTTACAGTAGACATGAGGAATTTAACAGGCATGCTTATGACAGTGCTTCGCAATATAAGCTGATGGGATTCCACAGAAGCTAGTTCAATAAAAGCAAATATGTAAGGGAGGGGAAGGGTTGATACTCATTGGTGGTGGTGGTTAGAACAATGAGAGATGAGGCCAAACTGCTTTTCTGCTGATCTGCCTAATCTAGATGCAGATTAGAGAAGAAAAGGCAGATTCCATAATCCTGTGGGCTATGATCCCTAAACCCAGTTTTTGGTAAGTCTCTGGTGGTAATGACATCGAGATTGTAGTTACCAATAGTACCTGGGGTGTAGCTTTCCTGTGTTGCATGTTTTGTATGGCACAAATGGCCAGGATATACAGTATACTAAAGAGAATGTTGTGCTGCCTCTACTTGGAGATGAGCTGAAAGTGTGTCTGGAGAAGTGCTGAGATTGTCCTTAGAAATCTGTCCCTTGCTTAAGAGAGTGGTTAGCTTCCATCTTTTTCTATGTCCCAGAACATTTTAAACATGCAGATTATATTTTTTGAAAGGATTATATTTTATTACTGTATTAAAGTAATGTGTCATTATTGTTAAAATCTCAGAAACTTAAAATATAAAATAAATTCATTTGTATATACCAGTGATCTAGGGATAATCCCACTGTGGAAATGTTGGTAGCCTTCTAGACTTTATGTACATGCATATACTTTTTATAAAACTGTGAATCATAAAACACATATGATTTAGCAATCTAGTTTTTTCCCCCACTTAAGCATTGTTGCATATTAGAAAAGCTAGACTTGTAAAAAGTGATTTTGTATTGTATAGATATACTGAAATGTAACTACTTTTCTATTGGGCATAGGATTTTTCCATTCACTTTTAGTTGCAAACCATATTTTGATTACACTTTCACGTAAGTGTTCCTGTTTGACCCTCTCCTCCTTAGGATTAATTCCTGCAAGTCAAATTGGTGGGACAAAGAGTGGATACGTTTTTAAAATGTTGGATATGTATTGTCACATCATCCTTTAAAAAAAGAATACAATGTAGGCTGGACACGGTGGCTCACTCCTGTAATCCCAGCACTTTGGGAGGCCAAGGTGGGTGAATCACGAGGTCAGGAGATCAAGACCATCCTGGCTAACACGGTGAAACTCTGTCTCTACTAAAAAATACAAAAAATTAGCCGGGCGTGGCTGCGGGCACCTGTAGTCCCAGCTACTCGGGAAGCTGAGGCAGGAGAATGATGTGAACCTGGGAGACAGAGCTTGCAGTGAGCCAAGATCGCGCCACCGTGCTCCAGCCTGGGCGACAGAGTGAGTCTCCGTCTCAAAAAAAAAAAAAAAAAAAAAGGTAATATAATGTATATTAGTATTTTTCTCATACTTTTACCTGTATCAAGTGGTATTATCCTTTTAAAAAAGTATTGCTCTGATTAAATGATTAAAATGAAAATATTTAAACATTTATGATTAATAATGAAAATATTAATCTTGTTTTAATTTGTACTTCTTTGATAACTAGTGAAGTTGAAAATTGTTATGTTTGTGGGTAGCTTGCTTTTCTTTCTCCAACTTGCTTGTGTCTTTGGACATTTTTCTGTTAGGCAATCAATCTTTCTCTTACTGATTTGTAAGAGCTGCAAATATTTTTAGAGTAGCAATGTATTGATCCCTTCCTATCAAAGTTAGAAATTATTATATTGGGGAAATTTTCCAGTTTTTTTTGTAGCTTGAAAATTTTATTTTATTTTTATTTTAAAACTTTCTTCTGTTACAGATAGAAAGTTTTGATACATCTTCTTTTTCTTTCTTTTTTTTCTTTTGAGACAGGGTCTCTGCCTCCCAGGCTGGAGTGCAGTGGCGTGCTCACAGCTGACCGTAGCCTTGACTTCCTAGGCTCGAGCTATCTGATCCTCCCACCTCAGACTCCCTAGTAGCTGGTACCACAGGCACATGCCACCGCACCCAGCTAACTTTTGTGTTTTTTGTAGAGGTGGGGTCTCACCATGTTACCCAGGCTGGCCTCAAGTTCAAGTGATCTGCATGTCTTGGCCTCCCAAAGTGCTGGGATTATAGATGTGAGCCACCATGCCCAGCCTTTTGATGTATGTCTTTTAGTTGTAATTTATTCCTCAGTTTTCTTAATTAAATTTTTATGTTTTTTGTTTCTGTATCAAATACTTCAAATTAAATTAGTTCCCTAATCACTGTTAGGAAGCTTCAAGAGTTCCTTACTCTTACACTTGTGGCAGCTCCCACTCAGGGGTTCCTACCCTTCTTTGTGTCTTGAATTCCTTTGGCAGTCTGGGCAGGTCTTTGGCAGTGGTGTTCCCAAACAGGAATGGTGGGAGTGATCCCTGCTGTGTGTAGGCAAAATGCGAATTCATGGCCTGGAGAGAATTTAAGGACAATATTAAAACTGACAAAACAGCTGGATTCCTTTTCTGTGCTGGCAATCCTAAGTAAGTCAACGATAGAATGCCTCTCTCATCCTGGGTCACTCCCACCTTTCTCCCCTCAGTACACCTCTGTAGGTAAGTATCCCTTATCTGAAATGCTTGGGACCCAGCAGTGTTTTGGATTTTTAAAAAAGATTTTCTAATATTTCCATATACATAATGAGATATCTTGGGGATAGGACCCAAGTCTAAGCAGAAAATTCATTTATGTTTCTTATATACCTTATACACATAGCCTGAAGGTAATTTATACCATACTTTAAATAATTTTGTGTAGCAAACAAAATTTGTGGACTTTGAACTATTGGAAAGCAAAGGTATCACTCTCCCACTCATCTCTGAACAGTCTGTGGTTGTTTGGCATCACCATCATTCCTGACTCTGAATCTATGTACCTACTGATAAGCAGTTATTTTCTTACACTTGTACTGTGATCTGTCTTGTGAGGTTAGGTGTAGGATTTTCTACTTGTGATGTCCTGTCGGCGCTCAAAAGTTTCAAGGATGATGCTTGGGTTTTTGGTGTAATTGGGTGCCATTTACTGAGATGGGGAAAACGAACACTTTTGTGGGGAAAGCAGTAGTTAAGGGTTCTGTTTTGTACATGTTAAGTTTGGGATAGTTATTAGATCACTAAGTACCAAAGTTTAGTGGATGATTGGGTACTTGAGTTGGAAGCTCAGATAGCATGTAGATGATATTTAATGTCATAGGAATTGATGAATTTTATAGAGAGAAGAGAATGGGTCTTGGCTTAATCCCGAGGAGCTCTAATATCTAATAGGTAGGGGTTTGGAGGAAGGGAACAATTAGGAGACTAAGAAGGAAAAGCCAGGGAACTGAAGAAAAACCTGGATGGAATGATGTCATGGGAACCAAGAGAGGGGAGTAGTTCAAGGAGGAAGTGGTCAGTGTGTTGATTACTACTGAGAGGCAGCTTGTGT
The DNA here is from genome assembly GCF_002776525.5 of Piliocolobus tephrosceles. Lineage (NCBI taxonomy): Eukaryota > Metazoa > Chordata > Mammalia > Primates > Cercopithecidae > Piliocolobus > Piliocolobus tephrosceles. The sequence goes on along the minus strand of NC_045437.1, from coordinate 52,397,056 downwards.
GTGTGTGTGTGTTTTAAGAAGAAACAGAAAAGTGGACAACAACAAAAAATTAGTTGGAGAAGGAAACGTAGAAGAGGAAACACACATCGTGTTTTGTACATTTGATTTTTGAAATTAATCAAGTGTTTTACGTAATCGTACAGCAAAATTAAGATTTAATCCTTCAAAAGCAACATGTAACAAATGCACATAATTATGTTGAGAAAGTGGTGTAACTATGTTCGGTGAAACTGTATCAAATGACTTTAAGCATGGTGTTTTAGTATATACCTAAGGACAAAAAAACAGCCCAAAAATGTTTCAGGCGCTTTTAATAATCATATTGTTGATAATAGTGTTAGTTTCACTATTCTGAGACTGTTATGTGTGTATGTGGGATAAAACAAACGAACTATTTTGGTGTTGTTCAGAACTGGGATTTTTTATGTGTTTATGAAAGGAGATAAAAATGTAAGATTAAAGCTAAGTAAGAACCTTGTAATCTTGAATTTAAATCAGTATTATCAGTATGAATTCATGATTTATTTTTTAAAATTTTTGTGTATATTTAAAACACATGACATGTTTTTATATTCATAGTGAAGTGATTAGTACAGTGAAACCAATTGATATATCTATCATGTCACATGGTTACCTTTTTTGTGTGTGGTAAGAGCATCTAAACACTATTCTCAATAAATTACAATTATGATTATAGTCCCCATGCTGTACATTTGATCTCTAGACTAATTCATCCTACAAAACTGCAACTTTGTATCCTTTGACCTACATCTCCCCATTCCCCCCCTCTGTTCTGCTTCCTTTTTCTATGTATACAACAACTATTTTTAGATTCCACAAATGAGATAATGCAGTATTTTTCATCCTGTGTCTGGCTTTCTTCATTTAGCATAATGTTCTCCTGGTTTATCCATATTGTCACAAATGGCAGGATCTCTTTCTTGAGGGCTAATATCCCACTATTTGTGTAGATAAATGGATATCTCACAATTTTTTTTTTTTTTGAGAGGGAGTCTCTGTCAGTCGCCCAGGCTGGAGTGCAGTGGCGCGATCTCGGCTCACTGCAAGCTCCGCCTCCCCTCCCGGGTTCACGCCATTCTCCTGCCTCAGCCTCTCAAGTAGCTGGGACTATAGGCACCCGCCACCACGCCCGGCTAATTTTTTTGTATTTTTAGTAGAGATGGGGTTTCACCATGTTAGGTAGGATGGTCTCAATCTCCTGACCTCGTGATCTGCCAGCCTCGACCTCCCAAAGTGCTGGGATTACAGGCGTGAGCCGCAGTGCCCGGCCCACAATTTCTTTATCCAGTCGTCTGTTGATGAACACTCAGGTTATTTCCGTATCTTGGCTATTGTGAATAATGCTGCCATGAACGTGGAAGTGACAGTATCTCTATGAGGTGCTGATATCATTTCCTTTGGGTGTGTACCTAGAGAGGAAATTGCTGGACCATATGGTGGTTCCATGTTTAATTTTTTGAGGAACTCCCATAGTGTTTTTCATAATGGCTGTACTTTATGGTCCATTAGCAATGTACCAGGGTTCCCTTTTCTCTACACCCTCTCCAGCACTGTAGTTTCTTGGTGTTTTTGATAATAACCATCCTAACGTGTGTAAGATAATATCTCGTGGTTTTGATTTACATTTTCCTTGAATCTCCTCTTTTGAGAAATGTCTCTTTAGGTCCTTCGCCTATTTTTAAATTGGATTATTCAGTTTTTTTGGCATTGACTTGTGTGTTTTTTATATATTTTGGATGTTCACCTCTTACCAGATATATCGTGTGCTCATTATTTATTTTTTATTTGTTGAGACAGGGTCTCACTCTGTTACCCAGGCTGAAGTGTGGTGTGATCTCGGTTCATTGCAACTTTTGCAACACAATTCTTGTGCCTCAGCCTCTTGAGTAGCTGGGACTATGGGCATGTGCTACCATGCCTGGCTAATTTTTTGTATTTTTTTTTTAAGTAGAGATAGGATTTCGCTATGTTGGCTAGCTGGTCTTGAACTCCTGGCCTCAAATAATCTGCCTGCCTCAGCCTCCCAAAGTGCTGGGATTACAGGCGTGAGCCACCACGCCTGACCTCATGAGATATTTTAAAAATGTGTTTGCTTGTTCCTCCACTAAAAAGGCTTAGAAATAATGTTCAGTCCAGTGGCAATGAGCATCCCTAGTGCTCAGATTGTGGTCTCTAAATATTACTTCCCAGTAATATTTAGAGGAACTAGGCTTTCTGGGATAAATGGCTGACTCCAGGTCTGGTGTGGAAAATAGAAATGATGGATCAGAAATAGCTTGTCAAACCAGAAAACAAGGAAGCTGTCAAAGACTAGTGAGTTTGTATTAAAAAGGATTCAGGAATCTCTCATTAGCTATACATGTGACAGTTTGGAGATCAATAAATATAATAACTATAGAGGCTTGAAACTTTCAATATATTAAAATCTATGACTTCAAAATTATACAAAAAAAACCCTAATTAGTCACCTTTGAAGGATTGGCTTGTTACTTTGAAAATGATAAATAGGAAAAAAAATAACCAGTCTGCCTTTCCAATCGGAATTGCACCTCAGGATGATGAATAATTAATAAATTTCTCTTTATAGAAGTATTTTAGCTAATAAATGAAGAATTGATAGAGTATTACTGTTTTGCACACCCTGATAAAATAATGGATTCAGGCAACGATCATTCATAACGCCTAATATCACACAGAGCTAGACATTGTGTATTTCCTGATGCAAGTAGACAGCACTACCTAGGATATATTCTTAAAAAAAAATTGAATCTAATTCTGTTCAAGTCTCTGGATCTAACTGCCAATTTATAAGAAATATAGTGGAAAGGGGAACATGTTTAATGATACCATGTGGATGCAGTCAGAAAAAGCTGAACCAGGGGAAACTGTGCATAAGACAAATTACAGAGTTTCTTCAAATAAATCACAAATGATGAGAACATGGAAGGAGGAACCTCAACATTATAAAAGGCTTAAGTGCATCAATTGTATGAACATTATTTTCATCTTGGTTCAAACAGACCAACAACATCTTCAGACAATTAGGGAAATTGTACAGTGACTGGATATTTTATATTAAGGAATTACTATTCCTTTTTTTAGGTGTGATAATGATATTGTTATGTTTAAAAAGAGTTATCTTTTAGAGAGACATACAGAAAGTTGATGATATGATGTCTGGGGGAGTGGGCAAGGACAGAGGAAACAAGAATGACTGCAGATTTGGGGGCTGGATTTCTCTACTTGAAGTTATTTCTTTTAGAAATGACTCTTATTCTCACCCCCATCAAGAATAGCTAGATATAATTATGATGATATTACTTATGATTATACACACTGAGAATACTCAGTTCCGAGACTATTCAAACAAAATTGGTGGCTGAGCATTTTGTCAAATATTGGTTCTGAATTGTGTATTGTACGCTCTTACAACACCTGGTGTTTTTCCTCTGGGAGTCTAGGATGGGTGTGGTGTTAATAATACCTTGGAGTATTATTTGCTGTGGTTTCTATATTGTTATTTCTTATATAGCTGGAAAGCTGGGAAGAAGGGGTGCCATGCCATTGGTCTAAATTGAACCATACCTTTTGAACATAAACCATCATGTAAATGTGAATTTCAGAACATGGGCCATTTAATTTCTCTTTCAATGGACTGCATGATTGTTTAAAAAATATATATGGCTGACATGCTCAGATCTGTATTCTAGGGCAGAAATATTTCTTGCTTGAGTCGGTTATCTGACATTATAGAATTAAACATAAAAACTACTTGCAGGATAGACTTAGAAAAAATCCACTTGACATGTTTGTGTTTGCTTCCCATAAAATGTTGGGAACCATATTTTCTCAGAAGAAGGTACTCTTTGGACTTCCAGGAGTGCTGACTTCAGGAAGTCTGTGCGGAACTTCCCTTATTATTGAGTTGAAGCTCAGTAATAATATCTGTTGAAGCTATTGCTGTGTCCCTGTGATATGAAAGAGACTATATATTATAATGCCCACAGTTGTCTTCTATTTAAAAAATTTTGTTTTTCAGCATTACAGTCACATGTAAAGTTCAAGGTAGCAAAAAGAATTAAAAAGAGCCACAATTTAAAACTGAAAGTAAACAAAATGGATATTTGAGAGGATTTTAGTGAGAGTGGTTTTCAGTAATTTATTGTTGTGCAGAGGACAGCTACCCCGTATTGTGTCACCTGCAGACTAGGCCTCAGGCTATATGTTTAAATTTCTCTTTGGTTTTGGCTGTTTTTTTCTATGCCAGATTTTCCCTTTTGACATGCTTTTTGTTTTGCTAGTCAAAATGAGTTTCTTTTCTTTTAAACATCATACTCCTTTTGGTTCAATCTACCTCTGAAAAATTAAACTGTATTCATTCTGTTTAAGTCATGATTAAGTTTAAATGCAAATAGAAAATCCATTTACATTCCTAAATTGTTGCTGATGTTTCTCATTCTAAGGGATTTATTGAGCAGGAAAGAAGAGCCATAGCTTATTTTTTTTTTCCTTTAAATTACATTTGAGTGACCCAAATAGCCTTCAGAAGTATAAAATGAATTTTGACAAAGAGTTATATTAGTCATTATTGGCTATATGGCTTAATAATATGTCCTAGGTTCTAGAGTCCTCTTATAAAAAGTGTTCGTCTGTAAGCTTTTTTTAAAAACAACAACAACAACAAAAAAACTGTGTTCTTAGATTGTTAGTACCCTACTGTATTTTAGTAGTCAATAAACTGTTGGAGAAAAGTCCAGTTTGACTTGATTTTTTTTTCAGATTTAGAAGGAAAATTAAGATTCTAATAGATGTATTTATGAACAATATCCATAGCTTGTCAAATCTTAAATTCTTGGAATAGTAGCAAACAGCTTTTATGTAATAGGGATTTACTTACCAGACCTTCATTTCTCTGGGGATTATATTCAAGGGACATTTAGGAGATTTTTGGCTTTATGGCCAGTTTGCATTTAGGCAGAGGAAAGGATGAAAATACTAATTATTGTGCCAATCAAAGTCTATGCTTTAGGTAACTTGTTCATACATTCCCACCATTTTTCTCTAGTTGCTTTGTTTCTTCATTCAACTTAGAGAGAAATCTCATTGGCTCAGCTTAGAGATTGAATTTCCCTGAGAGAGGTATCTACACCTTGTGGAATTATTATTGTTCCAGAACAGTAGTATTCCATCTGGTATGGTTGGCCTCCAAAGGATACAAGTAGGAATGGTCAAGCCTATAGAAACTGGAATCCAAACTGACACTATACAGTCTCCTAAATAGGGATCTGGAAGAGATGATCATGAGGGCACAGTTCTGATGCGTTATGATTCTTTGTTTTGGACAGCTACATTTGAAGTAGTTTTTTTTTTTTTTGTAAATGAAAATTGGATAAGATGTTATGTATAGGATATTCTTAGGTCTTTGAAATGTACTTGTCCATTGTCATAGCCAGACTCTGACTGTGGTGGGTATGGCCCAGTCTTTTAATTTTGGGAGGTAATTTATCAAGGGGTAATACCCTGATGACAGTGTCAGAGTATCAGAACTAAGTGGAACCTTATGAATATTCCAGTAGAAGGATTAGAGGTGGGGTCAATGGATGAGCTTGGGGGTGGGGGCTTGGAGGTTGGGGGAACTGGTCTATGTACCTGGAGTCAAATAGAAAGTGTTGAGGTGTGTCTGTTTCTTTTTGGAAGTGGGATGGGGAGGGGAGACACTGGGTCTTTAATCCAAATGATGGCACCTGTGCCCAGGAAAGATTAGAACCACTCTAAACCAAACTCTTTCATTTTGCAGATGATAAAACTAAGGCCCAGAGGGATGAAGAGCTGTACTTCAAGTCATTTTTCTGAGTCATTGGACAAATCTAGATGATGATCTAAGTTTCTGTTGCTGTCTGTTGTTTGTATAGGCACACTGATTCTTATAGACAGTTATCTAAAATGTGGCATTATAAATTTCGTTCTTGCAGACTCTGAAGCGGATGGGGAAAAAGTTATTCCAGTTATTTCTCAAAATTAAGTGCAAAGATGATGCCTAGGCCAATGTTATTTTAATAATATAATTAAAAACTCAGCTGGGGCTTTGGGGAAGTGGTAGTGGTGTTAGAAATTTGAAAGTTGTGGAACATTTCTTTCACTTTTATTTTCAAGCACATATGTTGACCGTTCTCAACCAGTGGAACATAGAGAAGGTATTTTACGCTTTAATTAATTTAGCGAATGTCTACATATAGAGGGACTTTTAACGCATTTTTTTCTCCCGACCACTTAAATATCTTGAAATCACACATAGTATTTGCCTAGCAGCCCTTTTATTATTAAAAGAGTAAAGGTAAATTAGGTTTAAAGTTATATGCTTTTATTAAAAAAAACAGTTTGAACTGCAGCATTTACAATTTTAGTTTTCACTTTTCAAATGCTGAAAAGTTTTTGTCCTTCAAATTCTAGTCCATTCCACCTTTCTTTCCTTTTCCCCCTTTTCTCATGTATGGAACATTCTTCCCAGATTTGAAATTTTTTCCATCTTTGGCTTTAAAACATTGTAGACAGAAATATTTTCTTCACATAAGACTTAAAATAGTTGTCTTTTGTCCTATATTGCTAATGTTCTGATTTCACTATAACAGGTTAAAATGTTCTGGAATTGAGATTGAGAGGACAGGAAATTATAGGACATATGCCAATATTTGAAACGAGATTATTTTGTAGTTGAATTCCCCCTTCCCCATTTCATAGTCGTCCACGCTACAACATGCAGTAGGTAAATGTTATAAACACTTTTTGTCTTTCAATCAAATATCAGGATTAGAGAATATTTTGGTTATTAATCATTATTAATGGATATATTTTTAAAAATGTTTTATGATAAATCATTTTTATTGTTTTTAGAGCCCAACATTTATAAGGGATGCCACTGATTATTGGCAGACATCAGAAATTGAACTGTGACAGCAACATAGCAACATATCTCTTAAATCTCAATTATAGGCTCTGATTTTAACCCTTCTTACAGAAGCCTGGAGCTTCTCTTAAGTGCTAAAACTTCTCTTCAATTGCTAGGCTTAAAAAAGTGACATTCTGTCCCTACTTGTCATTTTGGTTTATGCAGGAATAACAAAAACACGGTGATAAAGTATAAACCTAATATAATTTTTCCAGGAAGCTTGTATTGTAAGGAAGAATATAGCATTTATTACCAATATTCATAGAGATATTAATTTTTTAATTCTGCTTTAACACCATGTATAAGAAAATCATTGTACCCTCTACTTCCTACTTAACTCTAATTCATGGTTAACTTATTCCTCAGCTTCAGTGGATGATGTCAGATGTGTCAAGAGCACTTTATGAAACCATTTATCATGACTGTGTAAGAATAGGCCAAATAACTCCAGAGTGCTGTAGCCCCAAGCAGCTCTGCTCTGGCTGACAGAGCAAATGTCAGATTCAAGACAGACATCAGGTTTCTTTGTAATGCTGGGCTATATAACTTTAAAAGCTTATTGTTATCAATGTGATTGAAAATTTAAATGACTTAAAATAACCTGTAAATAAGGTGTCTTTCTTAGCGGTTTGTCTAAGTCATTCCTGTTGATTTCCTTTTTGGAGATATGCCCTCTGCTTCCAAATATAATATAACATCCATTGGTTTTTTCCTGGCACACTTACCTGGCCATAATATTATAGGATTATGATTTGGGGTTACGAATGTTAGTGCTTTATATACTGAATTTCTGGCCAAGTCAGCTGCCTCTTCGTAGCCTGTGTCCCCATTCTCTCCTAAACACTTGGGATGTTTTTCTAAAGTTTGGCTCCAGGATCACTGATTGGGCCATCATTTAAATATTTTATACTTCTAAAACAAATCTTCAAATGTTTAAAGAAATGGTGAAGTAGGAGAGCCCTAACACTAGTTATTCTGACCTCTGAGTCACCTCTCCTCCCACTCCCCAGTGATTACCCCATATCCCTGAGTACAACATCAAAACATTTTTTTTTTCATTTTCATTGCAAAATATCTAAGAAGTTGTTTTTACCAAGTGACACTGGGTATTGAATAAAAAATCAATAATGTATACTGGAGGTTCAAAGTTATTACCCAATGTTTTATATAAATAAACCAAATCTAAAAAATTTTTATCTAGAATTATCTGCATTATTTCAAATAAGGAAAAAAAAAAGGAAGTTAAAATGTCCTAAATAATCTAACTGTGGCGTAAGTGGTTTGTAGTTTGATTGAAGCCTTAGTATTGGTATAACCAAACAAAATTCCTGTGGTATGGGAGTGATGTGGGGTTCTTGGCTCCTAAACATAGCACCGGAAGTAAATGCCCAATTATATACTCACACCTGGCCAGCTCCTACCTCTTTTGCCACTGGCGGGCCATAAATGCTTCTTGAGGATTTACTACACCATCACTTTTCATGCTTCTACTCTTATTGCCTTAAACATAAAGGAAAATATCTCAGTTTTTTAAGTTGAGCTTTAGAAATGTAGAGGGAAAGGTGGGAATCTAACTATTTGTACTTTAATTACATCTAATAAGTCATTTACATTATTGATGCTCTACAACTTGAGGGAAATTCCTTACTTCATTTAAGTGGTTAATGTAGGCCTGTGTGTGTGTGTCTGTGTGTGTGTGTGTGTGTGTGTGTGTGTGTTTGTGTGTGTGTGTGAGAGAGAGAGAGAGATTTAGTATTTCCTCTTTATTTTCAGGCTTTGTGGCAATATGGTAATTTGGGCCATAATATATATATATATATATATAAAACAATTCTGAAGCTGCTTTTTGCTATAGATACCAGTCATTTTAGGGAAGCTTTACTCAGTTATTTTTACTGGAGTTTTCTGTGCTATGATTAGAATAAGAAGATTTGGGAAAGTTTAACTTGGCATGGCAAAGAAGGAGCTGAGCAGAAAAATATTTGGTGAAAAAAGAATCAAATGAACAGGATGCTCAAGAGTGAAGTTCAGCAGAAGCAGGAAAATAAAACAGGGCGCCTGTGTTACGTCTCTTCCATAATTTATATTTTGGTTTTTATACTGGAAATGCCTCAGGTGTATATTTAATGGTAGCAGAGAAAGACAGTAATGGCTTGGTGACTCTTTTTTTTCTTAAATGAAATTATTCTGTTTTGTCTTTGGCATTCCTATTGAGTTTTTTACCCAAGACTCCAAAGAAAATGGCCTTATTAATTTTAATATTTCATTGCAGAGTAACAGTCTCAAAAGAATAGATTGGTGCTCGGTTGAACTGTATCCTGAGATGTTTCTAAATGAAAGCCTTGTCAAATATTCTATTTTTCTTTTGTGTTTCAATATTTGAATTGTCATCTCATAGAATGACTTTAGTATGCTTGATTTACCAGTGCTGCCAAAATGAAGTCAGTTTTTACATTATTTGCAGGGTAGTCATACTTGTAGAATTAGTTCTTGAAGTGAAAATCTTACAGTAAGACTTGATGTTTTATGTTTATGACCATTCAATATGAATTGGGGCTGTTTAAATTAAAAATATTTACATTTTAAAAATCTTTAGATTTCATATTTCTACTTAGAATTGCTTAACTGGGTGTCTGGACATACCTTCAGAAGTATAAGTAATAGGTGTATGCTTTAGATTTCAAAAAGTATGTAAAGAATGTGGTGGTCTCCAAATGCCTGTGTTCTCTCCCTTGGTTGGGAGTTCAGACTCTTTCAGCTTTTGTGATTCAGTGTTTCATGGAAGCCCTTTCCCTAACACTGAATCGATCAACTTGGTTGTCTTGCCACTTGTAGAGAGTACTTGTGTATAGAAGCTCTTATTTAATATGGGCCGAATTAGAGCTGTTGAGTTTTGTTCCTCAGATATACTCAGGGTTGTCTGTCAGGTAAATGGATAAAGCATCAAATGAGAGGTGAGAACAATTGCTGTAATCAGTGCCTGAACACGTGTGTTGGGCCAGGTTCTGTGCATGTCTCTCTGGTAAGTAGATGCACAGAAGTCTTCTATGAGTGGCCTCCACCTGATGTAGAGGAGCAGAAGTGGGCTATACCCTCACCCTTTTGATGTTCACAGCCATCTGTGATGTCTTTGATCGAATCATCTGTCAAGTCCAGCTCATGTCTTATCTCTTCTTTTCATTGTGGCAGCTCTTCATGTTTTAGCCTTTAGTTATTTTGATTGAACTGTTGGAGCATTCTCTGCTCAGAGATCATTTCCACTGGGAGGACTTCCCTGGTTCCATGAACTGGTCACATCCTCTCCTGTGTGCTTCTGTAACACACTGCCTTTGTTCTTTCTGCTGCCTCTTAGCATGCTGGACCATACTGGCCTCTGTAATGACTGTTTCTCCCTCCTCTGTAAGGACCTTGACTATAAGCACTTCCTCTTTCACCCTGAATCCACAGTGTCCGCTATAATCCCAGCACTCTGGGAGTCTGAGGTGGGTGGATTGCAGGAGCCCAGGAGTTCGAGATCAGTTAGTCAATACTGCCATCTCATACACTGTGCTATTTGGGGTATGACATTTTATCAATTTCTCAGTGATTGCCCATTGGCTTCTCACTTTCAGGGCCTATACCAATTCACCTTTTTTTTTTTTTCCCCCAAATGTCAGTCTTACCACTTCTTATAGGCTAATTGACCATGCTCCAACTTGGACCATGTATTTCAGTCAACCATTGCCACAATAATGTTGAATAACACTGTCCCTAAGTCAGCCTATTCAATAAACATTTATTCTCAGACTCATGGTCCTGCTCGTTGGATATGGACTGACCGATCTAGTCTCAGCTTGGCTGGTGGCTCTGCTTCAAGCTGTGGTCTGGCCAAACTTGTCTCCTTGCTGTGGCTAGGGCTCATCTGCTCCATATATGATCCTTCTCAGGTGCCCCAGGATGAAAGAGCAAGACTACTAGGAATCATTTCTCATGGTGATAGAAGCCTACCTGGCTCTATGGAAGAAAAGAGAAGGCCTGGTTTGTAGCATTTACCCATTTCTGTGGAGTAAATACTCCCACCACAGCCTATTTCAAGTTACCGATATGACATCATTGGAAAGAACAGCACAGTAGCATATCATTGGGTAATATTTTCATCATACAGCTAAAATACACAACCTCAAAAGCATAAGTAATAGTAAAATGTGGTAAAATAATTAAGTTATGAATTTTGAGTATCATTGTTTTTCTATAATTTAATTCTAAGCTAATGTAATTTTTATGAGTATGTTTAGCCACCTGCCCTGTAAGTTCCTGAAACTTTAATCAGCATCATGAGCTGGTGCAGACTGGCTCCAGTACATCAGTGGGTTAGCCCAAATACACACATGGAATACTCTAATACAGCAGTACTCCAGAACATCACTGGATTAACCCAAATACGTAACATGGAATACCCCACTTTAATACATCAGAATTATAATACATCACTAGGTTAACCCAAATACGTGTGGTAAAACCTAGGCTCCAAACTGGCACATTGTCACTTCTGTTCATATCCCATTGGTCAAAACAAGTCTCATGGTAGAGCTCAAAGTAATTGGATGGGCAAGCACACTCTGACTCTAGGAGGAGGAACTGCAGTCACATGGCAAATGGTGTGGCTACGTGGAGGGTGAAGAATTGGGGCTAGTGATTCAGTGAATCACTCCTGTTACATCCTGGCTGTGTCACATAGTAGAGCAAAATCTGTATTATGTTAACTGCACTTAACCCCATCTTTGAAGTGCTTAAATCATACTTCTGTGGGAGTACCCATGGCTATAAGTTCTGTTAGCAGATATGATTGAGAATCTGTTTTTTTGAAAAAAGTATGTCTCATACAGTGTAATAGCTGCTCTTCAGGAAAGATTTAGGGGTAAAAAATTAAGTCTGAATTTTTGCTCTCCATGTTGTAAGGCTTTCTTAGGAATAATAGATGCAGATTGTCATTTCCTAGTGGATTGCTACTTTATCATTTGATCTTTTTATACTTTTTCCCCTGAGGACCTTTGTCTGATATTACATACTCAGTCTTTTTCTCCCATGTTTTAACTTTGTGTGTCTTAGGTAGCATTGATATCTTCAAAAAATTTGTCAAAATTCCTTTTTTGATAGTTTTTAATTCACTTCTAATTTGGGACAGCAACCAATAGTGATTGCTACCAGTGGCAACTTAATTAGATTAGATAAATTTCAGATACATTAGATGACAGTGGATAAAAGATAGATTACTTTATTTCTGTGTGACAAATTCCTCCAAAATGTAGCAGCTTAAAACAGCATTGTCTGCTGATTTCTGGTGATCAGGAATCTGGATGTGGCTTAGCTGGGTGCCTTGGCCTTAACTCTTTCACAGCACTACACTCTAGGTATCAAGCCAGGCCTGAAGTCTCATCTGAAAGCTCAGCTGGGGGAAGACCTACTTCCTAACTCACTCATGCACTTATTGCTAAGATTCACTTCCTCACTGCTGTGGGACTGATGGCCTCAGTTCCTCACTGGCTGTTGGCCAGAGAACTCCCTTAGTTCTGTGCTATGTGTACCTCTCCATGGAGTGAGCAAAGCAAGTCACAGTTTCTTTGTATGTTTCTAATGTTGGAAGTCATAAATTATAATTTTGCCATGTTCTGGTAATCTGAAGCAAGTCACTAGGTCCAGCCCACATTTAAGGGGAGGGGAATGCCTAAGGACATCAATCTGAGGATGTGGTTATTATTGGGGGGCCATTTTTGTTGTTGCCTACCATAATTATATTGTTGTATACTGGGTAAAATTGTTTCGCTTTTATAGATTAGGAAGTGAGGAAGCAAAGATGTTAAATTATTTGTTTCAAGGCCTGGGCGCTAGCATACAATGTAACTAGTTTTTCAGCTTGGATCTTCTTCATGGGAGAAGACTATTTGAAACTTTGAGGTCAAAGCAAATGCTAGAATGTAAGCTGCATAAAGTAGATGTTCATTGTAATCATATCACCCTGCATAGTGACCCGAATGTAATAAGTATTTCATAAGTGCTTGTAGTGAATGAATGATTAAATGTCAATGAGAGTATGACTTTCTTAGCTGTTCCTATTCTCGTTTTCTTTGTGTTTATTTCCCTGACAACAGAAAAAGATATGGTACAAAGTAACAAACACATTTAAATTTTTAAAGTTCATTAGCTTGGCTTATTTATATTACTGCAACTTGTTTAAAAATGGTGGCTCTGTTTTCCTAAGACTCAAGACTAAAGTTATGTAACAAATTTGACAAAGTAGTTATAATTAAAATTTGTTCTTTATTTCTGAAAAAGATGTAAAAAACAATGTATCTAGCTAAATATCCATGTTGCCTAAGAAATAGAATTCAATTTGTGATGCAAGAGAATAACATCATTTTCCTAATTTATTTTTGTTGCCAGTTCTTAGTTTATAGTAGGTCTTAAGAATTCAGTTGCCTAAATGTTGTATGTATATTTATTTCCTTTTAGCAATATGCCTGGCTTTGAGAATTGTCTTTGGAGTTTGAGCATAAGCTAATATTATGTTTAGCTTTCTTTAGGTTCCTCTTTTTATTTGATGGAAAAAAAAATTGTTTGCTCTCTTTGAGGCAAGCGCTGTCATTGCTTCTCCCCACTAAGTACCAACCTTGAATGTTTGAATCACTGTGATCTTGATCTTTGCCTTGTTAGTGTGGTTGTTGATACCTTTGTCAGGCCACGCGGCTCTGTCTGTAGGGAGTAGTTCATATCATAGCCTGTGATGTCATAACTTTTCAAAAGGGCAGAACTGTGCTAGATCCATAGTAGATTTTCTATAGTTCATTCTTGCCTTCAACCTCATTTAGCTAGGCTTAAGTGTTACCAGTTGGTATAAGGACTTAAATATTTGTTAATAGCACTATGCTGTCTCATCTCCTAGGGCGTGGTAGCGTACCTTCCTCTGATGCAAATGATGCATGTTAATTCTTACTCCCACTAAAATCACATCATTTCTCCCTTTCTGCTTTTATCCCCTTTTACCGACCAAGAGGTGACAGTTGTGGGAACTTGCACAGTCTTCAGTGTTTGTTACTTCTCTCTTTACCTTGTCAATACCTGAGCGACCGTTCCACCATTGTTGGTCTGCTTGCCTCCAGTCTTTTCTTACTTGGTGGATCCTGTAACTGCTGGGCCAGCCCCTTTCCAGTGCCAGCATGACATTTCCTACTCAACCTGTGGAAGTTTCCCTTTGATGATGTCACATGTAAATACTTCAGTGTTGCATTCAAGGCTCTTTCTAATCTGGCCCTTCATAATCTGTTGCCCTGCTGCCCAGCTTGTTTTCTGTTCAGCAGCATGAGTCTCACATGTGTCATTTCCAGATGGGCCAGGGTGATTCACATCTCCTTCCTTGGCATCTGCTTTGCCGGCCTCCTCTCACTGTGCAAGGCCATCTGAACTCTTCTCTAGCCCTAATTTAATTCCTCCACCAAACTCCAGCATAAGTCTGGCTTTCTCCATGTATCCCTCTGATGGCTACAGTCATTCATTTGTCTCTTTCTTCCTAGGTGCTTGGAATCTATACCATACCTTTTGACAGTGTGCATTTTTATCTAGCTAGTGTGTCTTGCTTCTTCAGTAAAGTTGTAAGTTCTGTAAAGGAGGAGCATACCTATTACTTTTTTCCTTAGAGCCTGGCATAGTGCAGAACCACATACATGTCCCAGAATTCATTGTTCAACAGTTATATATTGAATGGTTGTGTTTTAAGAAACAGTGTACCAGACATTCAGCCTCCATTGTTAAATGGATCAGATAAAGTCCTTGCCCTCATGGGGCTTACAGGTTAGGGAAGGAAGCAGATATTAAATAAACACATGCTGTGAAAAGTGCTGTCAAGGAATTGGTGTGTTGCGATAAAGAATAGGGGCTACAGAGGGGATGGCCAGAGGAGACTCCTCTGAGGAGTAATGTTTAATAATGTCCTGATGCTAAAGTTTAGTGTCTGGGAGATAGAAGTGATACAGAATAATCCTCCCTTAAGCAGTCAGAAGGGAGAGTGGTATCCATCAAACATCCTTCACCCCAATCGTTTTTATAAGGCAACCAAAAGTGGTTTGGTTCTAAAGGACTGTGGTTGCTGTGGAGTAGTAGATCTCTCCAGGAGCTTCATAAAAGGACTGGGAGCCCAGAGGTAGAGATGGAGTGGTCAGAGAAGAGACTGGAAGGGAGCTTGAAGATGAGGACAGAGCTACAGAAGGTGCTGTCTTGCAATTCTTGATTCGGAGGAGAAATGAGATAAGGGAAAGGTTCAGGTGCTCAGAGGAGATAGGAGAAAATTAAAGATTTAACTGTTAAAGTTTCCTTTGAATACAAATTAAGTATCATACAAATTAAGAAATGAAGTTTAGAGGAAAGAATAATTTACTGAATCAATAAAACCATTTTAATAGGACAAATAATTTTTCATTTTATTGGTAGGTGGCTTTATTCAGAATTATGTTAAGATTATTTTTAAGCAGGAAACAAACAAGATTCAGCTCAAAGATGAGAGAATCACACAAAATTAAATATGGAAATTTTAGGTTGCTGGGATATGCTTTCTGTGATTATGTTTGGTTAGTGGCCAACAAGTGAATGTATCATTTCTTTTTTTTAGGGAATTTATGAATAGACTGAGTTCTGTTAACTTATTTACATTGAAATTGTAGGTTTTAATGAAAATCTAGAGACCTAGGTTCAATTATATTTGTTTCAATATTAGAAATAATAATAATAGCTAATATTTAGTGAGTGCTTTACTAAATGCCCAACATTGAACTAAATGTTTTGCGTGCATTCCTTGGTTTTACCTTCACCACAGCAGCAACATTGTGAAGTAGGCACTGAGTTTAGCTCCTGGGATCAGCTCAGACATGTTGCATTGTGATGGGAGTCTTAGAACTTTGGTGTTAAGTGCTTCATAACTGTCTTTAGGGTATTGATGCTTGCATGTTAGAAGATTGCTACACATTTAAAAAAATTGAGGTTCATGGGATTTTCATAGATGAGTGGGTTTAAGCATATTGTAGTTGAAGGAGTCAAAAGAAATGGAAGTGATTTACCCAAGTTAATGTAGCTGGATAGTAGCAGAGCTGGAACCAGAATCCAGATATTTGGTTCCTGGTCGGTAAAAAAAAAAGAAGACAAAGAGCCAGTTTTAGAAACTGAGAGTTACTAGGAAGAACAGTACTCTCGATGTTAAGAGATTTCAGTTCTAGGCGTGAATTTGCCAGAGACCAGTGATCTCGATGCAACACAACCTTTTGTCCCAAGTTTCTTTGGCAGGAAACCAATCTCAGGGTGGGTCCAACCTGATTTGCCAGCAAATACGTAAACCTAGGGCTCCCTGAGGAGAGGAGAAAATACAAAGACAGCTCTTTGTTACAAAGAAAGCACCTAGAGTAGTTTCTCTCTCAAGTTTACACTTCAATTTGGGAAACAAGATGCATCACTTTGTAATTATTCTACACTTACTCATGCATCATAATGTGTGAAGTGCATGTGTGTTAACATTCATACTGTGGAAATTGCCTCATTAGCAAACAGGCCAACCTAGCTGAAGCATGGTAGATAGTATCTATTGTGAGGACAAAAAATGGCCTGCCGCAGAACTTTTAATATGTTTAAAAAATTGCAGTCCACAAACTATTAGCAGTGTCTCCCCCCATATTTATTTTTTTAAGTTGGAAAATATTTATTGAAAATGTAAGCCCTTAGAAATTTAATGGCTTTGAAAGTTCAATAGTAGTGTATAAAAGCTGGGAATGGCATCTTGAAGGAGATGAACCAAGAATCTGGGAATGAAGAAAGCAGGGCATGTGACTTCCCAGAGGATTTGAGAAAGGCAGGCTTGGTGGAGGCAACCACAGGTGGGCCAGAGGCATGAGTAGGGGCTGGTGCAGCAGAAGGGGGATGGAAGATCTTTCTGCTTTGTACTCGTCTTAATAATGGACTGACCACTGCATGTCAAATATTGCTCAGGGTTAGAGTTTGCTTAACTTTTTACAAGCCTGAAATAATATAAATGTTGTCTCCACATTATCTTTCATAAGATTTGCCTTCTCTAGCATGTTTTCCTCAGAAATTGCCTGTTTGCTTGCTGATGAGGTTGGGAATGTTGTTAAATCCTGTTTCATTAAATTCTACATTTAACCCTTTTCCATTTAGACAGTAATTGCAATAGCTTCCCTGGGTACGTTAACTCCATTTAACAGGGAAAAATAGGCTTGTGTGCCTCAGCCATCAGTCACAGGGTTATCCGGTCTTTTGTAATTGGGCAAGAGGAAGCATTGAGGAATATTGATGAGAAGACTGTGGGGGTAGGACTCTAGATTCGATTAAAAAAACTCTGATGTCCTCTCTTGATTAGGTTCACTGGTTTTTCCATGCAATGCAGAGACAATTCTAAGGTAGCTTGCTTTATTGGCTAAAAGAATGCTTTTTGCATTGCAAGCGTACCTGCTTTCTGCTGTGTCTTGACTTCATGAAGTAAGACTACCTCCCAGTTTTAAAGTACTCTAAAGTGTTAGGCCCACATATATTTTATAAATTACTAAGTGAAATGTTTTTCTTCTCTATGCTTTGGAAAGGAAAAATGCCTTTGTTTATACCTGCGAGATATAATTCTTGGGTATGTAATGCATGTAAGTTCAGATACTGTGTGTATTGGTTTCATTTTTCCCAAGCAGAATTGTGTTTTGAGAGCTCATATGTCTTACTTTGCCCAGTAGTATCAAATCTGTTTCTCCTTTATCTATTTATTTTTGCAGTTACTGAGTAAATATTATTCACCTGTTTCTGAGAAGATTCAGTAAAGGTAGGAAACTTAAAAATGTTCATTCCAGAGGTTTTATGAATTATTTCTACTTCATGGATTGATTGCTGATCAGCTAAATAAATCATCTGTCTTTGCCTTCTTTTAATGACTAAATCTAGTCACCATTCATTGTTGTTTGGGTATTTGGATGTCCAGTCTAAATCAATAGCCTATCTAGTTTACTGAGAGACAAGTATAGATAAAAATTATCATTGTTTTAACAGAGGACACTGTCTTATCACCAAGGAGAATATCTTCAGAGTCTCTAATAGTTTAGCAGTCTGCAAACTGATTACAATTGGACAATACCCAGAGACCCCTTAACATTCTAATTGTATCCTCATGGAATAAATTTATTTCTATCCTAATATTGCTTAGAAAAGAAATTGCATATTCTGTGGTAATGTGCTGATATTCCATCCACCTCCCCCATTCAGTAGTAATATTTTTCTTCAGCATTTTACAAATGAAAGTAAAATCGGTATTTGTAGTATAATTTCCTGTATACATTTCCAGTTAATTGAATTTTGCTTCGGTAATGTATGGCTCTGAATGAAAGATACATGTGTGAGTAATATCAGCAAGGGAAGTTTAATTTCCATTCAGCTTGAGTTCTGCTTATTTCTGTGTGTTCTTTCTTCCTACTTTGCTGCCTGTCATTTCCCTTATCCATGAAGATGACTGGAAAATGTGCCATGGTTACTGATGGTTGTACAGGTTCCTTCATTCTAATGGAATGTGACAAAACATAGAAATGGTTAGATGGACCCCACCCATACAGATTGGGAGATGGCAAAGCAGAAAATAAATGAGTAAAGTAAAAAGTTGAAACATACTTCTTAAAATCTTCCATAGTGCTTTTATGTGGGGGAATATGTTTGTGTTAAACTATATGAAGAATATGTACAAGTTTAGTGTATGCATATATATATTTATGTTATGGATACTAGTGAACTTTGGATGATCGGTTTGCATTTTCCAGTCCAGGGTAACCTGGTGCTGCCACTTCAGGACCTGCTGATCATGCTGAAGAGAAGCATTAATTGGAATATATTCAGCATATAAAGAGAGCTGAGGAATAGGAGTAATTGAATACAGGCTATGTTTTTCTGCTTTTAAAAATTTGTATCATGAAAATATATAGGTTACACAGTTGGCTTTTAGGCATAATTGTGGACATACCTTTGATTCTTCAGCTAAACATTTTAGATTGGCCTGTCCAGACTAAAAAGGAATGCAGTTCCATTCTCGAGAAAAACAAAGTGTTACAAAGACTGGCCTATTTCCAACCAAGTTTTATGTGAGCTTAAATGTGTTAATTGTAGAACTGTTAAGGGTTTTTTTCCCCTCTTTCCTTTTAAATCAATATCAAATTAAACCTAAGTAAGTGGAATTGTCAAGGCAACAACTAGCATATAGTTTTTCAAGGAAAACACTTTACTGAGAAAAGAGTAACCAGTATTGTTAAAATGAATTTGCAGAAAAGCAGCATTTTGTAAAATAAGCATTATGAGCTTGCAGGGTGTGGTGGGAAAAAAGCCTAGTCTTTGAGTTCGAGCACTGCCTAATGGCTCCTTCATTAGTGACATTTCCATGCCTCCTGGGTGCCAGACATTGTACTCTGGTTTAGGAATGCAGTAACAAATACATTTAGCTGGCGGAATGGCTCACACTTGTAATCCCAGCAGATTAGGAGGCCGAGGTGGGAGGATCACTTTAGCCTAGGAGTTCCAGACTAGGCTGGGCAACATAGGGAGACCTAGTCTCTACAAGAAATTAAAGAATTAGCTGGGCATGGTGTTGCACGCCTGTAGTCCCAGCTACTTGAGAGGCAGAGGCAGGAGGATTGCTTGAGCCCAGGAGTTCAAGGCTGCAGTGAGCTATGATTGTACCACTGTACTCCAGCCTGAGCGACAGAGCAAGACTCTGTTAAAAAAATAAATAATTAAAAATTCTCACAACAGCTTGCAAGGTAGGTGGGGAAACTACCTTACAAGTAGCCTGGATGCATGGATGGCATGTTGATGGTGGCGGGAGGCAGACAAGTTCCTGGGTGGGAAGGGGTGGGTCCCTGGTAAGACCCTTCGTTCAAGCCAGGAGCAGCCTGAAGCCTGGGGACTGGGCTGCTAGTTCTGGGGGAAGTCCACAGCCTGGAGTGAGAACTTCCCTGATGGCTATTCGGCCAGTCAGATGGTGGGAAGTATAGCTTCCTTGTTTGATAGATGGGAAGTAGCAGGATAGATGGGAAGTAGCAGTAGCAGTTTGATAGATGGGAAGCAGGGACTTGAATGTGGTTCATCTGATTTCAAATCTGTTTTCACTGATATATCACATTGCCATATGCATCCATCTCAACTGGATGCTGTAGCCAATGAGACAATGGATTTGTAAACACATGTTAAAGTGTTTTTAATCTAAAAGCTGGCCTTAGTATCCAGAGTTTTAAAAGATTTGTAGGCCAAATGGTGAGCTAAGCAATGCTGCATTTTCCTTTAAAGATTCTGTTTAAAGTCAGTTTAGCTTTATGTAGACCTTGTAAGTCATAACTTAAATTCTGATGCATTTTTTTGTCATCACGTATTCATTGACTCATTCATCATTTGGCCAACATTGATTGATACTGTTCCATGTCTTTCATAGACTCTAGAGATGCAAAGATGAAGAAAACATAGTCTTCACAAGCTGCTTACAGCCAAACAAGAGATCCATAAATAAATAATGATAATGCTGTGTAGCGCATGTGCCAGCAGAGGTGTGAATAACATACTGAGGGGATGACCTCACAAAGAGAACGAGACATTTGTTCTGGGTATCTTAGGATGAGTAGGAGTTTGCTGGGTGGGAAAGTGAAAGAGTGGCACATGAAAGTGCTACATGCGTGGCCGGGCACGGTGGCTCATGCCTGTAATCCCAGCACTTTGGGAGGCCGAGGCAGGGGGATCACCTGAGGTCAGGAGTTTGAGACCAGCCTGACCAACATGGAGAAACCCCATCTCTACTAAAAATACAAAATTAGCCTGGCATGGTGCTTGCCTGTAATCCCAGCTACTCAGGAGGCTGAGGCACGAGAATTGCTTGAACCTGGGTGGCGGAGGTTGCAGTCAGCCGAGATCGTGCCATAGCACTCCAGCCTGGGCAACAAGAGTGAAACTGCGTCTCAAAAAAAAGTGGCATATGCTTGTGAAGACATTGAGATGTGGCTCGCTGCTGTACATTATCTACAGATGGGTATTTAGCCTCTTTCTTCTTCAAAACCAGAGGATATGGGATTATAAAAGTCAAGTCTCACATCATCTCCAACCTGACCATAACCAGGACTTACTTAGAGAACATCTGTAAGTATTTAGTGAAACTTCACTCCATGTTGTCTGCAGTATCTTGAAATTTGTGGTAAATACAATAAAGCTGGTATGACTTGCCTGACCACGGTCTAGGAAACATTGTCTTCATTTGCAAGTCAGTGGTTTTTGTAAGCCTCCGGAAGGATATTAATTTGGGGGATTAAACTATTTTTTTGATGGTAGCAAATATTTTAGAAACATTATATACAAATAATTCTCTTGCTAATTACTAAAATAAAAGTAATATAATTAAATTCTGTAATTCAGACTTGTCAGTAATGGTGATTGGATTTCCCAACTCCTGTGTGAATTTCTAAAGTTAATTTCATTTAATAAAAGAACGTGTCTTCTTGAAAGCTTAATTTCTCTTAGCACCAGACTATTGCAGTCAGGCTTTCAATATTACTGCTTTGCTAAAATGTGAAAAATCACATGTTAGCATGTAGCATTTTTTTTTTTTTTATTGCAGTAAATATGTTGAGTTAATAAGTTTTGGGAGAGTAGTATTTCCTCTGATCCTCTAGTCATCTCTAATATATATCAGCCAGGATTAGATTCAGTGACAAGAAATGCAACGTGAACATAGTGGCTTTACCCTAGTAGAGGTTCTCTATATTCTCATTGAAGGAAACATGAGGTGGGCAGTCCACAGCTGGTACAGTGATTCCGATGTTCCTTTGGGAAATCCAGACCCTTCTCTCCTGACATTCACTCATCCTTGGCATGTGCGTGTTCCCTCTTGGTCTTCAGATTATTGCTCCAGTTCTAGTAATTGCATCTGCCTTCAATGCGGGGTGAAGGGGGAAGGGAAAAGACATGCTCCCGCTGTCTGCTTGGCTAGAAGCCCCTCTGGCCACTGTTTAAATTCCTGTCACTGGCCAGGACTGTTTTGTGGCTACTCATAGTTACGAAGGAGTCCAGGGAATGTAGATTTATTTTTTTTCCTTTAGTTTTTTTGCCAGGCAAGTTGCTCTTCTGAAATAACTCTGAACTCGGCTAATGAGAAAGAAAAGGAGGATATTTGGTGACTGTCTATAGTATTTGTTACACTACCTGCCCCATCTAAGGGTTTTCATATCTGCCTGTTGACAGCCTGGGTCTTTCATGCATTTACCACATCACCTTTGGAGATGAAATTAATATTTCAGGCCAGGCGCGGTGGCTCAAGCCTGTAATCCCAGCACTTTGGGAGGCCGAGACGGGCGGATCACCAGGTCAGGAGATGGAGACCATCCTGGCTAACACGTTGAAACCCCGTCTCTACTAAAAATACAAAAAACTAGCCGGGTGAGGTGGCGGGCGCCTGTAGTCCCAGCTACTCGGGAGGCTGAGGCAGGAGAATGGGCTGAACCCGGGAGGCAGAGCTTGCAGTGAGCTGAGATCCGGCCACTGCACTCCAGCCTGGGCGACAGAGCGAGACTCCGTCTCAAAAAAAAAAAAACAAAAAAAGAAATTAATATTTCAACTGGCAAGAGAAAGACCAAAAAAGAAAACTCAAAGCCAAAGTGGACGCCTGTATTTGCCCTTCATAAGTTAGAAATGAAATGTGCTACAAAAAAGGATTTAATATTTTTAACCAAAGGCTAATATTTAGCAGTGATTGAATTCCAAGAACTGTGGTCAATTTTATTAATAGGTCCACCTAAGTTTTTGTTTTGAAAGAAACAGTGGGATGTCATAATATTCTCTGTTATAAGCTAATATACTTTTTGGATGCTAACCAAACCAGAAGAGAGTCATGAGTTATAGGTGATACTTCTTTGGTGGTGATAATCAAAACAAGTTGGTTTGCCCTATACTGTGCCCAGTATTCAGTGTACTAGTTAATCCTGTTTTTTTTTTTTTTTTTTTTTTTTTTTTTTTTTAATGAGCACTTAGCCACTATTCTAGGCTCTGGGGATATAGCAGTGAAGAAAACAGACATTTTTGCCTTCATAGACCTTGAAATGTAGACTGTTGAGTGAATTGTATATTATCTGATAATTGGGGCTATTTTAAAAAAACACACAACACTCTTTGGACTATTCTTATTGCCCTTCCATTTTGCTTTCCTGTCTTTCAGAGATTTGTTGGCTATATGTGAGACATACTGGTTAATTAAGTTATAGTCTTCCATTTCAGAGAGGCAATCAAAAGTTGCGAGAGAAAGACTTGTCTTTAGAGTCTGTCAAATCATTTCATTTTAAGCTCTTCATTTCACATTTCCGTCATGTAAAGTATCTTAATTACAGAATCTTTTTTATTTTCTAATTAAATATTGTAATACAGTTAAGGAGTTTAGTTCTGTAGACACTTCATAATATGCTTAAGAGCACTTAGTATT
Source organism: Piliocolobus tephrosceles (assembly GCF_002776525.5). Classification (NCBI taxonomy): domain Eukaryota; kingdom Metazoa; phylum Chordata; class Mammalia; order Primates; family Cercopithecidae; genus Piliocolobus; species Piliocolobus tephrosceles. The sequence continues at coordinate 52,373,588 of NC_045437.1, read as the reverse complement.
CTGAACTTTGAGCAATCCACAGACACAGTTTGTTTTAAAGATAAAGGGGCAGTAGTATTTTAAAAGTTATAGTTTAGTAATTAGAGTGGGAAGCATGCCAGGTACCTTTTATTGCTTCCATCTATTTAAAGATAATGAAAATAAGAAATTGAAAAAAAAATATTCTAGGAGACTATAGATTATTAGCCACTGAATATTCCCTTTTTTTTTTTTTTTTTGAGACAGAGTCTCTGTTGCCCAGGCTGGAGTGCACTGGCTCAGTCTTGGCTCACTGCAACCTCAGCCTCCCAGGTTCAAGCGATTCTCCTGCCTCAACCTCCCAAGTAGCTAGGATTACAGGTGCCCACCATCACACCCAGCTAATTTTTGTATTTCTAGTAGAGACAGGGTTTCACCATGTTGGTCAGGCTAGTCTCGAACTCCTGACCTCAGGTGATCCACTCGCCTTGGCTTCCCACAGTGCTGGGAGCCACCGTGCCTGACCTCTTTGGTATTTGTGGTCTTTGCTTGCTGGGCCCTCAGGATTGTATATTTGTGCTTATGCTGTATGCCACCCACCTCAGTGCATGTATGTATACATGGATTGTTTTATTATCCTAATCACAAACTCCTTTTCAGGAATGGTCTTCTTTGTGACACATTTAGTTTTTAGGAGTGGTCTTCATCTATTACTGATTTCTTAGCAGTGAACAAACCAGACAAAATTCCTGCCTTCATGGAGTTTCAAATGTAGAAAGGAGACAATTAAACTTAATTTAAAAAATTGATGTGAAATGGAGAAAAATAAAGCAGATTAAGGGAGCTAGGGAGTGATGAGAAGAGTTGCTGTCTTTTACTGGTCAATTATGGGAAGTATCCTTGAGATGATAGCATTTGAATAAAGAGCTGGAGGAAGTGAGGGGTGATTCACATGCATGTCAGGGGAAAGGGTGTTCAAGGCAGAGGCAGCAGAAGGTGCATAGCCCTGAAAGGGGCATGTCTGACTTCTGACTTGTTCAAGGAACAGCAGTGGAAGCCACTGTGGCTGGAATAGAGTCAGCAAGGGACATTATCAGAGCAATAATGGGATAGATTCTATAGGACCTGTGGACCATTGTAAGAACTTCGCTTTTTATACTGGTTAAGAAGAAAAGTCAGTGGAAGGTTTTGAGCAAAGGAATGAAAGACGTTTCTTGAATCTTAAAACCAAGATCACTCTGGTTACCATGTTGAGGATCGATTGTGGGAGGCCAAGGTGGAAGGAGACCAGCTGGAGTTACTGCAGTGATACCCAGGAGTGGGGATGGTGTTTGAGCCAGAGTGGTGGTGGTGGAGGTGGTGAGAAATAACCAGAGTTGCATCCCATATGCATTTTGAAGATGAATTCAAAGATTCACTGATGAACTGGATGTGTAGGGTGTAAGAAAGAGAGGAGGTAACAAGAGTTTCTGGTATGAGAATAGAATTGACATTTACTGAGCTATGGAAGATTGCTACAAGAGAAGGTGCTGAAAATCAGGAGTTTGAGGCTGGGTGTGGTGGCTCATGCCTGTAATCCCAGCCCTTTGGGAGGCCAAGGCAGGTGAATCACCTGAGGTCAGGAGTTCAAGACCAGTCTGGCCAACATGGTGAAACCCCATCTCTAATAAAAATACAAAATTAGCCGGACGTGGTGACGGGTGATCCCAACTATTTGTGAGGCTGAGGTAGGACAATTGCTTGAACCAGGGAGACAGAGGTTGCAGTGAGCTGAGATGGCACCACTGCACTCCAGCCTAGGCAACAATAGCAAGACTCCATTTCAAAAAAAAAAGAAAATAGAAAATCAGGAGTTTGATTTTGGCGATATTAACTTTGAGGATGGGTTTACAAGACAGCCAAGTGTAGATATCTAGTAGGCAGAGGGATGTAAGAATCTGAAGTTAAGGGAAAAGGGCTGGAAATAGTACTTTGGGAGTTATTAGCATAAAGAAGTTATTTAAAGCTGCAAGACTGGATGAGGCCATGAACTTGTTGTGTAGATAGAGAAGAACAAGGAGAGGATAAGACTTGCTCAAAAACCAAGAGAAGAAAAAACTCAGAATAGAAACATACAATTCAGAAAATGGGCACAGATTTTAAAATAAACTATCAGTATGTTCAAGGAATTAAAAGATGAGACCGTGAATTTTGATAGGAGAACTGGAAATTTAAAAACAAATGGAAACGTTACAACCAGAAAGTGAAATAATCAAAATAAAGAACTTAACGGAAGATTAGACTCATCTGAAAAGAGAGTTAACTGGAAGGCAAGTCAGATGGACAACTTCAGGCTGAAGCACAGATAAGAGCTGAAGAGGTATGTGCAATATGGGTGGAAGGTCTAACATACATGTCGGTGGAGTCTGAAAGAAGAGGAAAGGCGGAATAGAACAGAGCACTATTAGAAGAGGTAGTGGGTGAGAATTCCTCAAAACCAATTAAAGAGGAATGGGAGGAGAACTTGATGTAGTGCATATAGAGAATATTTTTGAAGAGTTTTGTGTGAAAGGGAGAAATGAGGTAATAGCTGTTGGGACGTGGGGACAAGCAAGTCTTTGATTGTTTGTTTCTTTTTAGGTATTAGAGCATGCTTATATGCTGATAAGAATGATCCAGGAGGGAGACTAGTGGAACGGGAGAGAGTGGGGACAGTTGCATGTCATCTGCTATGTCTTTTAACGGGTAACAATGGCTGGGATCCAATGGCAAGAACAAGACGAACGTTTCTTCATGACCATCTCCAAATCCCTATTTGCCTTTAAATTAAATAATTAATGAAGAAAGTAGATCTGCTGTAAGAATACTGTTTCTTAGAAAGCAGAGAAGTATTTTAAATGGTGTAATTCTTACTGTCTTTTGTTTGCTCTCGTTTTAATAACATATTTAATAGCAACATTTCTCTCATGCCCTCACTCTGGTGATCACCTAACCCCCAACCCCGACAGACTTCTTCAGTATGGAGGCACTTAGGACATCTCGGGATGTCTTTAGTGGTAGTATTTGAAATACAGAGTCATTGTTAAGACGGGCAACTGAGGAGACTGATTGCTGAGGTTTGAATCACATTTTCTTACTTATTAGGTGTGGAATTTTTGGCAGTTTATGTCATCCTTCTGAGCCTCAGTTTATTCAATGGTAAAATGTGGTGGGATGGTATATTAGTATCTATTCTATGAGGTTATTTTGAGTATTGAACGAGATAATAAATATATGTTCTTATAGCAGTGCCTAGCACATAGAAAATAGTCCATACATGCTTCTTGCAGCAATCTCTGGTTCTGGAAAAACCTATTGGAAGTAGAAAGGTAGTTCTCACATTGGGTGTACATTAGAGCCCCACTGGGGCTTTTCAAAAATACCAATACCTGGGTACTCCCCTTTGAAATTCTAGTTTAACTGGTTTAGGTCAGATCCGAACACTTCAGTTTTTCTGATTTGCAACCAGGGTTGCAGTGGTCCAGGAAGGTTATTCATTTAGTTTTTCAGTATATTCCTGCCCCCAAGAATATTTGTATTAGTCTTATATTTGCCAAGGCCATGTTTACAAAGGTACTTTTGATTGAGCCTTTAAACCTTGGCTCATATTTTTATTCTGGATGACTTGGAAATGTTTGTGATGGTAATGATGTTTTCAGACCCCTCTCTAATGGTAATGATGTTTATACCTCCAGACTTCCAGTCAGCTAGAAGTGTACCGTTCTTGCTTCCCATGTCATATCTGGTCATCTGTATTCTGCTGTATTCTCTTTCATGGAACTTACAGTCTAATAAAAATTGCACAAATCACACCTAATGAATTGTGTGGTATGCCCCAAATCAAATGGAGTATTCACTGTTGCACATTTGCTTTTTTCATTTGACTTAAAATATGCAGCCTTTGGGACAGTTGTTATCACATTAACTCTACTATGGCAAGGAAAGCTAATTTAGTAGAGAAATTGACTGGAGTGTCTCATCTAATCGAAATAAGCATGAAACCACTTTGGTGTCTCTTCTTTTCAAGGATTGCTGTTTTTCCATAAAATTTATAAGCCCACAGTTTGATACTGAAGCCCCTATAATTCATGTGGCTGTGACTTTATCATTTTAAATATTAATTTCCTATAAATTAATAGTCCTGAGAAATGTGAGGCCATTTAAAAATCACAGCTTGCAAATGAAATTTTGGAATAAACTTTTGGCATAGCTAGCAAAGGGGCCAGGTGAGTAAACAGATGCTTATAATGAAGTGTCGCCAATGCTAGGGTAAGAATAGGGTTGGTTTGTGTGCAACCAGGTAGTGGGGCAGTCACTGGGGCTTGACTGGCAGCCTGCCAGAAAGAGGTAGTGTCTATAGTGAGAGCTGCAGGATGAGGAGGCGTAGCCAGATGCAGGGGGAAGGAAAGAGGCGAACATCATGCTTTGGGCTAAGGGGAAGAGCATATGGGGGTCAGAAAACTGTGTGGTCAAAGGGAAGTTTGACCATACCCATGTGTGCCTGTCTTGCATAATTATTAATAGCCCCTTTTTACTCAGGAAATGAACTGCTTTAGACCATGAGTTATGTATCTAGTCTCTCTACCCATGGTTGAAATTGAAACTTGTACAAAGGAATGCTACAAGAAAACATATGGGCATTTGATTCATTAGTTGCTCTTCTTTTAGATGGCCCCTCATTCACACCCAGTTAATTACTCCATTTAGAAATAGTAGGTTGTACTTTATACACTACTGTACTATAACTGCCAGTATCTTCTTCCTCTGGGAGAAATCTTCTTTATCTTGTTTTTCTTTTTCATGAGATTCAGTCGCATTTTAGGATATGTGATGATGTTTTCTGCTTATATGTTTCTCTCATCTTTTTGTGTGGCCAGAACTAGGTCCCCAAATGCTGCTGGCAGAATTATTGAACGCAGTGATATCCAGTTAGCAACCCCAGAGTCGCAGTTTATCGCCAATTCTCACCTAGTTAATTCCCTGTCCTTGTTGATGCTGAGTTCCTACTCCACCACTTATGGTCACTGGATTTTAATCTGTTCTTCATTTTACTGCAGACAGACTGATATCTTAGGAACACTACCTATTTGCTTAATACGTTAGTCTATGGAATGGGGCTGCCGCTACTAATAGCATCTCTAACAAATTATCATTGATTTCTTCTTGTTCTTCAGCAAGTGGTGAAGAAATCTGGTATTCAACTTGTCAAAATGCAATCCATTTTCATGTATTCATCGTAAATTAAAAATGTTAAGGGCCAGGTCCAGTATTTATCAATAGTGAGCCTAGCTTTTAAAAGAATTGCATTTTGAAGTTTGCCTTATTTATTGAATCATTTCCTATTCACTATATGGTAAGGAAAATCTTCCATTTGAATTTAAATGAGGAAGTAATTCCATGGGATCAGTGAGCTGGTTCGCAGCTTTGTACCAAATGCCAGATCACTCAGAGTACAATCAAAGCTGTGCTAATTTGGAACTGTTTTATTTTATGATAACAACTGGAAATGTAAAGAAAGAATTAGAGTTATACTTTCTATCTTTGGCTTAATATTCTGTAGTTAGATGTCAGTACCTGTGGTCAGGAGGCCTAATGTAGGAAACTCTTATTTCGGAGTGGATTTTATATAGAATTTTTTATCCTGAGAGTCTTGTTTACAGGCTTTGTGAGTGTTAGTATCTCCTCTGTTTAATTACTTGCTTTGACTTTTAGTCTCCTTGCTTGTAGCAGATACGTAAGATGTTTGAAACTTATTCTGCAGGCTTTTTACTGACTTTATAGAAAGGGTTTGAAAGATCACTTTTCTGCCTCGGTTGGTAATTTGTATCCATTTAAGAAGGGAGTCTGGAGTGGGTTGTGGAGAGATGCTGAATCGGGGGTATGTTAGAGGGAACTAAGCAGATTTACCACCTGTCCTAGTTAAATTTCCCCAAGAGGAAGACGACACTTCTCTGTAAAATGGGGACAACAATAGTACCAACCCCACAAGTGATTGTGAGGTCTAAGTGTTAATTCATGTAAAGTGCTTAGAATAGTGCCTGGAACATAGTAAGTGCTGGAATGTTAATTGTTGGTTTGGTATAATTTTGTTTAAGAGAATCTTCAGGACATCAGACTTTCTCAAGAGAACTGTCCATGTTTGTGAAATATGATTTGCTTAGTATTCAGAGGTAGTAGGAGGAAGCCGGAGGTGGGAGGAAACCTGGCTTTGACCGAACTTGATCGACAGCTCGTGGTTGCTGAGAGGCTAGCAACAGTGGGACGTAGCAGATCTGCTTTGGCACAGTGGAAGGATCCAGCGAGGGAGGATCTGAAAACTACCCTAGACTTGCAGAGACAAAAAAGTACCCAGGAAGTATCCAGAGCTCTAAAAATAAGGAGATTACTGGATATCGCGAGACTGCAGCATCCTTAGTACATGTTCCTTTTTCTAAATCTCAGTCTAGTGCCTGTATAAGAATTCAGTTAGAGGAAAACTGTAGAATCAGTATGAGAATTTCCTTCTCCTCCAGCATCTACCACATCTCAGGCTTAGCTTTCAGGGAAGCTGGTCTTAAAGAGATAGAAGGGTGATCTTCTCAACCTCTAGGTGGATGTGCTCTGGGGCGGGGATGCTGCTTGAAGACTCACAATCTCAAAATGTGCCATGGCTTCTACAGAGTGGGCGGGCGCTCCTGGTAGAGAAGGGGGTGTACCCTATGCGTATTTATTTAAAATGAGAAGAGATCAGTGGGTGTAGTGAAAAGTACCCATTTCCACACAGCTCCTTTTCTTTGCAACACTGCATGGGTAAAACACATCTGAGGCTATTTGAGGATGGTTGCTGTGGGAGGAAGCAGGTGAGTATCACATACAAAGGACTGTAGAGTGTTGCAACCCAGTGGAGATTCTCCCTCCTGGGCTCAGCAGCAGTGGGAGAGGTAGGGAGCAGATACCAGGAAAGCAGGGTGGAGCTAAGGCTGCCTGGCATTGGGCTGGGAAGTTGGACAGGTGAGGAGGGTCTGAACTTGAAGCTCCTGGTTAAAGAAGGTGTTTGAAGTGCTGCTCGCAGTGCCTGCACTGGAGAAAACGAAACTGTTGAGGGCCTGGAGAGCTTGCAAGAGCCAAGGGGCACTGTTTCTGGCATGAGAGAGCGAGAAGTACAGTGGGGGTGGGGGTGTGGAAGGAGTGTTGCTTTTCGGCTGGGTTACTACTGGGTGTCGGCATTTGAAAGGTGACATTTGAGGTAAGCCTTGAATGAAGAATAGGTTTGGCAGGAAAAAAGGGGGCAAAGGCCAAGTCTGAGGACAAAGCTTATCTCCTTAGTGTGAAGCTGAATGTCTGTCTGGCATTCACATAGTAAGAAGAAATGACAAGAGGTGAGCCTCGGAAGCCAGATGACTGCTGGGACGTGTAGGGTTTTCTAATGCCTTGCTCAAATTTGTTTGTTTACACTGCAGAATTAGGGTGAGTTCCAGCGAAGGTGTGGCAATTAACCTTTTGCACTGCCTGGTTATAATTTTTGTGAGGCTACTATGGAAAGTGACAGTCCTGTGCGTCTTCATCTTATTCAAAGGAAACATAGGAGCAAATAGGCCAAGGTCAAATATAAATGGCTCTTGGAGTTACTGTGATTTTTGGATTAGTCATAGCTCTTGCAGACTCTTCTCCAGTGGTACAAATAACCACTCCTTAGTTGTGTATGTCTCAGTTTTAAGAAACATATAATTAAAATATTTTAATTTTTAATACAATCATACTAATTTGCAATAATTTACCAACTTCTAACCATTGATTACTTTTCTCTTAGGTGAATTGATCCCTTCCAGAGGTTATTATAAATCAGGATTGTGGAAGCCATTTAATTATGTTACTTGGTGAACACAAACTATCGTATTTTGGATAAAATATACCACTTGACATGAAAGTTTTGGCTGGGGAATTTCTCAGAAAAGCTTTTTAATTGAAGGCATAAAGAAAAATATTAAGCAAGAAATTTTCTTTTCCTTGAGGATGCCTGGCAGTGTATCTCACTAGAACTATTTTGCACTGACCTCCCTATAAGAACAAACATAGAATAGGTTCCCAAGAAGATGAAGGGCTATGATTAGGCAGTCATCTAGAAAAAGTAAGCATGATTTTTTTTTTTTTTTTTTTTTTTGCCCTTTTGTAACTCAAAAGGTGAGATAAGGACATTACTTGAAAGTTTTCAAACAAACTAAAAACGTTACTCACATATTATAGCTTGCTTGGGACAATCTCTATTTACACTTACCTCAGCATAATTATTAATAGCGCCCTTTCGCTCTGAAGTGTCCCAGTGTGGAAAGATAAATCATTCTGTCACTTTACCCATCCATAGGCCTACCTCCTTGACACATCCATTTTTGCACTGATGTTGTATTTTAATCTTTTACCATTGCATTAGTTTTTTCTTACACAGTTGCTGTGATAGTGTGTGTGCCGTTTCAGTCTTTTTCATTTAATCTGTTATAAGCATTTTCTACTTTGCTGTACAGTTTTTGTATTTTTTTAAATTGCTGCTGTGTCAGTTAAAAATGCATTTAGGTAAAACCCAACTGATAGTATCTTAACCAATAAGAAGTTTGTCTATTTCTATTTCACTTGGCAAGAGCTGGTGCAGTTGCTCTAGGACATTACCAAGGAAGGAGACCTTGTCTTCCCATTCTTTCATTCTTTGGGGCCTGTCTTTTATCCTCCTGCTGTGTTTCCAGCATCACAGTTGTGTTCCAGTGTGAAGAGGGTACAAGAGTGAAGGGTAAAAGGAAACCTGCCAGCTAAGTCTGTCCCTTGGCAGAAATCTTTCCCTAAGACCTATCTAGCAACTTCTCTGAATGTTTTCTTGGTCGGAACTGACTCCTGTGTTTACCTTAAGCTGCAATAGTATCTGGGAAAATTTCCAATTCTGCACTGGAGGATGACCAGGAAGAAGGGGCTGTTAATAGCTTTTTGGTAGCCAGTCCACAGAGTCTGCCACAGCCATAAAATATGGTTTTGCCTTAATGTGGGAATACGGTTTTGGAGAGAGTAATTTTCCTTCAAGAGTTAACCGCTGCCTTACCACTACAAAACTCTATAACAGCCATGACTGAGCAAGAGTGATGAGAGGTTAATTTAAGCTCTTTCAAGTGAGGTGCAGTGATCGTACACAAAGTCCAAGTTAATTTTTTTTCCTAATATAATTCTGAAAATAAAACCAACTAATTCACCCACTCTTTAAAGAGTGTTTGTTTCATTATCCTAGATTGTGGTGAGCCCGACCAACTTTAGAAGATCATTAAAAATGTGAAAAAAATAAAGCTGTTTAATTTTTAAAAGCATCTTGTAATATCAGTGTCTTACATTGGCAAACTATACTTTCTCCCATTTTTTAGCTCAGTTAGAAACTCACCAATGATGAGCATGAATATTTTAACTTGTTCAAATCCTTCTAAGTGTCTTAATTTTGTTTGATTTAAACATGCAGTATATTTTATTTAATATCTGTTGCTGCTGTGAATCCAAGCCATGTTCAGTAAATTTTGGATACAAATAATGAAATATAATTGATTTACACAGAGACATATGTGGGTTTTAGCTTACCATGTTTACCCAGATCCTGTGTGCATATGTGCATAACTCCTTGCCCCGAAGAAAAACTGCTCCTATCTATTGACACTTGGGAAACATCATCTTTTCGTCAGTTAAAAGCTTTATTAAGTGAAATGTCCTTCCCTTTTCCCTGCCTCTCCTTTTATCCCATAGTCAATTTTTATTCTTTCCCATCCCCCACAGGCAATCATTTTAATGTACATCTTTTTGTTTCAATGAGTGACTGCACAACCAGTATTGTTTCATTTGAATGCATTTTTGTCTTCTAGCTTACACTGCTTATATTATTTGCATTTCAAAAAAGTATATATCCCCAAGGATTTTGGAAGAAATCAGGAGAGAGAAAGGATACATAGTATCTTAAATTACACATTACATAAATCACCATGTTTCTCAGGCCCCTTTTTTATTGGCCTGTGTGCATACAGTTCCTGTCTCTTTCTGCCACCTGTGATGCATCCACCACAGTTTACTAACCACTTTCTCATTGATGGGTTGCTTTTAACTTCTGGCCACCACGAAGGGTGCTCCAGTGAACATTTCTGTCCTTGTTGGCTTCTGGACCCGAGTGAGGAATTCCATGGGATTTATACCTAGGGGCAGGGCTGTTGAGTCATAGAATAATTATACAGTACATCATTTTCTAATACTTAATGCCTGATCTCTCTAGTGGCCTATCAGGTACGTATCCCCCAGCCCTTACATGAGGGGTCCTCTGTCCCCCACATCCCTTGGTTTCTTTAGCTTCCAGATATCTGCTGATCTGATTGGTGTAAAGTAGTAACTTTTTGTTTTAATTAGCTTTTCTCTAATTACCGCTGTTTGAGCATGCCATCAAGTGCATATTATTTTGTGTGTGTGTGAGTGTTTTTCTCTTCAGTACATTGCCTATCATATCCTTTGGCCATTTTTTTTTTAACTGGAGTTACTTTTTGTTGATCTGTAGGGGTTTCTTGGGTATTGTAGAATTTAATCTTTTGTCAGTTTTATACATTTAAATTATCCGCTTACACTTTCTCAGCTGTTTATTAATTAACTTTGTCCATAGTAGTCTTCTTTAGATAGAAATTCTAAATTTTGGTGTTATTACGGTCATCATTTTTGTGTGTGTGTGTTTTTTTTTTTGCAGATTCCTAGCCAATTGCCTGTCTCCGTTCTTCTTTTGTTGTTAGATGTTCTAGAAGTATTTATTGTATCTTAATTTTGAAGAAACATGAGTTTTACTTAGCGTCTTATGAAGTTACCATCCCTTTCTGAAACTTAAATTGCTATATATTTATCTATTGGGACTACAATAGGCTAGATTTTTTTGTTTTTGTTTTTGTTTTGAGACAGAGTCTTGCTCTGTCACCCAGGCTGGAGTGCAGTGGCGCAATCTCAGCTCACTGCAACTTCCACCTCCTGAGTAGCTGGGATTACAGGCATGCACCACCACACCCCGCTAATTTTTTGTATTTTTAATAGAGACAGGGTTTCACCATGTTGGTCAGGCTGGTCTCAAACCTGACTTTCGCCTGCCTCGGCCTCCCAGAGTGCTGGGATTACAGGCATGAGCCACTGCACCCTGCCTAGGCTAGATTTTTTTTTTTTTGAAAGATCTCTAGATGGGGTAGCTAAAACTTAATAGAAATGGAAAGCTTTAATTTCCTTCATGGCTTTTGAGCCTTCATCTTTCTTTAGCATAACAAACTGGTCATCTACATGAAGCTATACCTTGTATTTTTATGTTAGTTAAAAATTTAAAAACAGCATTATATAATGTAAGGCTCTCAGGATTATGTAAAGTCTGAAAAAGTGATGAGTTGGAAAAGTCTATTCGGCTTTGTTTCTCCAGAAGAGAACTTAGATACATAATGCGAAAGTTAAAACTTGACAAGAATATGGCTAATCATTGGGTCATACAACCTGATATTCCCTTAAAAATAGGAATGGTTATACTGCCTCGGAATTTTGAGAATATAAACTTAGGAAGGATGACTTGGGAATTAAATGCTTTATTGACCTATGCTGGAATGAGGTGTGATGACTAAGTTTTTGGGGAGGAAAAAGGTAGTAAGGCATGAGAGAGTAACTTTCTTTTAAATATATCAAGAGGCCAACCACCTGCTGTTTGCTGTAACAGAGTTTCTGGACCGTTGTGGGCAAAGACAACTTAGCTCTTCAAAGGAAAAAGCACAGGGATACAAGACTACTACTTGGAGTTCTGGATCCATTACGAAGGAAAAATACTAAATTTCTTGTTTGTTTTGTGTTCTTGTTAAAGAGACTGATAAGATGGTTGGAAACCGTGGAAACAAGCCTTGGTAAGAGGGATTAGAAACATAAGACAAGTGAAAAGATTAGACAAATAGCACCTTTCAGTCTACATAAGTTCAGAGTCTCTCTTTTGGATGAATTGCATCCCAGTGTCCTGAGAAAACCTGTAGATGGAATTGCTGAGCTTACAGCTGAAAGAATTCTGAATTCTTTCAGAATTCCTGGGGAGTGAGAACAGTGCCAGAATCGGAGATAGTCACTTCTCGTTTTCAAAAGGGGTAAGGGTGGATTCTGCTGTGTTGCTATGGACCCTGGGCAGAATTCTAGATTGATTAATCAGTAGATCTGTAGCTGTTGTCAGAGTCCTTGGTTGCAAATGATAGAAACCAAATCTGAATAACTTAAGTACAAATGAATATTTTTAGAAGGATATTGGATATCTTGATGGAAAAACTAGAGAGCCAGTCTCAGAAAATGGCAGGCACCAGGAAAGGCCAGGCAGCTAAGAACACAGCCAGCCTGTGCTGAGGGAATGGAGGCATTGGAAGGCTGCCACAGTGCTCCTGGTATAGGATGGTCGCTGCTGCCTGCTGGACTCTTGACTCTGCCTGCCGTATGCATTCTGAACTGCCTTCGCCTTCTGTGCCGTGCACTTCAAACGTGGTCCTACATAGGCACACCTATTTGTTGAGCCTGGGTAAATTGTCTACGCTCTAGCTGCCTGTGTTCTGTGAGACTATACATGTATTTAGCTTCCTTTTTACCTTACTTAGTAGAAGGTGGGGTTCCCTCATCCCCGTTAGGTCTCTCTCATTGGCAGAACCCTCAAACAGGAAGGGTGTTCAGAAACTACATCCAAAAGGAATGGCAAACCTTCACTGCAGTAGTCCAGAAGAAGGGAAAGAGATTGCCACTGGAAACCAATGTGGTTAATGACGAGCCATTCATATCAGATGAAATTCATCCTTTTTGATAGGATTTCTCAGGAAATGGTTGTGCTGAATTTTAGAAAGGCCTTTCCGGAACTCCCCCACAAGTCTCATGTCTCAAGTCTCATGTACAAATCATAACTGATTGAGCATCTGAATCCAAAGACTATTGGGTAATGTGAGTGATGCCTGGAGGCATCTCCAGGGAGTGATCCTGGGCTCCTTGATGATTTGGCCAAGAACATCGGGGGAGGCTCATCAAATCCGCTTTTGAAGTTAAGCTGGAAGGGCTAGGGAGTGCATTGACGAAGAGAATTAGGATCCAAAAAGATCCCTGTGAGCTGGAACAAAGAGCCGAATCTAACGGAATGAAATTTAATGGAGAATAAATATTACATCTTGTTCTGATGTTCAGGAAACCAGCTGCATCTACGTGATGAATAAAGAAGGAGCCACTTTACAGCATCACATGTGAAAATGCCTTTAACATTTTAGTTGAATGGAAGTATATGAGTCAAAAGTTCGACATCTTTTTAAAAACAAAAATCTGTAGTAGGAATCATGTGCATCCATCACAAGGTAGATATTTGCCTTATTTTATGTGGCTTAGGTGACACATGAAATCTTCATTGATTTTTGGACACACTCAAGAATGCTTGTTTGGGCAGAGAGTGACCAAATGCAAGTGGATATAAAAGTTTGGCATGTGCAGGGCAATTAAAACAGTGAGTTATTACCCTTGAGACCTGGGAGACAGGTTAGCTATCTACAAATACAGGCAAGTGTCTGGAAGGAAGCACGTGTGGTATGACCATGGAGGGGAAGAGTTAAACCAGTGGATGTCAGTTGCAAAGAGGGAGGTTTACAATACTACGCCCTGACTGTGCCTTGATGGAAAGTAGTAACTTGCACGTCACTTGTGACCGCTACTTGTGGCCAGCTATGCTCTTGGGGGATATTCAGATATTTCATGAGCATATTTGCCCATGTTACTTTCACAGGTCTTAAGTCTCCCTGAATGTTAAAGTTCCCCAAGACTCTTTTTCTCACGAGGCTATTGAATATTTTAATATCTGCATGGAGTTAGTGAAAGACTCAGAATAACTTTCAGACCTGGGAATACGAATTCATCATAAAGCTGGAAGAGAAAGTCTTAATAGAGAGCAACATGAGACTGTAAATATTTGATTTGAAAAGATGGGATCATAAACCACTCAGCGGAGCACTTGCTGAGAATGAAGTTTTTTCTTAATTGGCGCCAGGCTGCCATAACACAAGTGGCCACTCTTTAGGAGCTTGTAGTTTTCACATTAAAGGCATTTTATTTTAAACGTATTTTCATCCTAAGATGTCAGTATGTCGAGTTGCCTAGCTGATCAAGGAAATTCTAAAGGTAATTGCTATGAGAGTTTAACTTGCCAGAGACCCAGAGAAGTCTCTTTCATGCTTTAGAAGATGTAAACAAGTTGCAAAATAATGGTTCTGTCAAGAAAATCACACATTGATTCATCATTCAGTATTGGGAGTTGGGCTAAAGGGTTTATAAAACATCTCCTTTTTGAAGGTCCTCTGGTGGAGTGGTGGCTTTAGGATTTTGTAGATTTGTAGCCTGTATGATCACCTTTCTCAATGGACATTTATGGAGTGCCTCCTGCAACCATTATTACAACAGAGGAAAATCTTGGCACAAATACCCAGAATGGAAGTTAAAAGTTTTAAAAGTGGTATTTTCAAGGTTTTTGGCCTTTACAGTGCAAACAAGTACATGTATCTTCTCTAGCAATAGTATTTGTTGACAGAGATTAGCATAAAAGTAGTTAGCTTGCAGCACGGTTTGAAAATTATAGCCTTGTAAAGGATCCCCAAGTTACAACGGCAATCACCAGAAACTGCATTGTAAAAGTCTGTGCTGGTGTCTGGACTAATTTTATTCCTTTGGCATTTCTCCTCCCCGTTCTCTAACCTCTCTTTTAGTTTATTGTTCTGGAATAATGAAAAACTATCTGAGGGCAAACACTGCCAGATATCCATTTTGCATTTGCTCAAAGTTTATGTGTTTGTTCATTTATTCAAAATTTGGTCAGCAATATTTATTGGGTGCCTACTGAGTGTCAGGGTACTAGTGGTGATTTTAAAAAATCCCTCTCTCCTGCAGCTCTGAGACTAGTAAGAGAGATAGAAAAGGAGATCTACTGTGTTGTGTCTGCTATGCAAAGGGAGCTTGGGATGCCCAGAGCAGAGGTGTGTGTCTGAGGAAGTGTTCCCAAAGAAGTGATGTTTAAACCATGTCTGGAAAACTGGGTAGAAATGAGCCAGGCACACTTACGGCAGGGTGACTCCAGTAGCGAGATTAGAATAGCATCTGCAGAGGTTTGGAGGAGGAGGTGGTGGGCCTGGAGATGAATTTGGAAAGTGTGACCTTTAGGGCAGGGTTCTTGTGATGTAGCTCTCTACCAGAATCACCCGATGAACTTGTTGAAAATGCAGATTCCTGTATCCAATCCCTCCCCCTCCCCTTGAGATCGGTTTTTCTGGAAGTGGGACTGGGCATATCTGATTGTGAAGTCAGGCAGAGTTTGAGAACCTTCTATGGGAATTGGAAGCATTGAAGAATCTAAAGCTTTAAGTGCCGTGGTCAGGTGAGATTTTTAGGAAGATTTTTCTAATCTAATTTGCTGCAACATGGATGAACCTGGAGGACATTATGTAAACTGAAATAAGCCAGGCACAGAAAGACACATACTGCGTGATTTCACTTACTTATGGAATCTAAAATAGTTGAACTCATAGAAGCAGAGAGTAGAATGGTGGCTGTCTGGGACTGGCGGGGGTGTATACAGGGGGAATGGGGAGAAGTTGGTCAAAGGGTACAAAGTTAGGATGGATAAGTTCCGAAGATCTATTGTACCACAGTGACTATAGTTAATAATAGTTGCTAATAATAGTTGATAATATAGTTGCTAAGGAGATCCTAAATGTTCTTACCACAAAAAAATGACAAGTGTGTGAGGCAAGTATGTTCATTTGCTTGAGTTAAGCATTTCACAAGGTGTATACATATCAACAATAATTTTTTTTCTTTGTTTTTTTGAGATGGAGTCTTGTTCTGTTGCCAGGCTGGAGTGCAGTGACATGGTCCCTGCAACCTCTGCCTCCCGGGTCAAGTGATTGTCCTGCCTCAACGTGCTGAGTAGGTGGGACTACAGGTGTGCAGCACCATACGTAGCTAATTTTTGTGTTTTTAGTAGAGACAGGGTTTTACCGTGTTGGCCAGGATGGTCTCGATCTCTCGACCTTGTGATCTGCCCACCTTGGTCTCCCAAAGTGCTGGATTATAGGTGTGAACCACTGTCCCCAGCCCCCAATTTTTTTTTTTTTTTTTGAGACGGAGGCTCACGCTTGTCACCCAGGCTGGAGTACAATGGCATGATCTCTGCCCACTGCAACCTCCGCCTCCTGGGTTTAAGCAATTCTGCCTCAGCCTCCCAAGTAACTGGGATTACAGGCGTGCACCACCATACCCTGGTAATTTTTGTATTTTTAGTAGTGACAGGGTTTTGCCATGTTGGCCAGGCTGGTCTCAAACTCCTGACCTCAGGTGATCCCCCCTGCCTTGGCCTCCTGAAGTGCTGGGATTACAGGTGTAAGCTACTGCACGTAGCCTCAACTACAATTTTTATTTGTCAATTATACCTTAATAAAGCTGGGGAGGGGGATGGTAAGAAAAGATTACTCTGACATGAAGTCAGGTGAAAATGATGTGAGCCCGGAGGCAGAGGGGATATTGAGATAGTTCAGGGGAGAGGTAAGGGCAGGGATTAAAGCTCTAGTGGGGGTTGGTGAGGAAAGCAACAAATCTAAATCATGTAGAAGATAGAATTGGCCAGATTTAGTGGTCAGTTGCATGTGGTTAAGTGGGGACAACTCCTCAGTTTCTGGTAGAAATCAAAGACACCTTATGCTCAGAGAGACCTCGGGAGCACTGTTGTGGGAGCTGCCCTGGTGGCAGGTGTAGGCTCGGAGCAGCTTCGGTGTCAGAATGTTTTGCCCTCTTTCATTTCCTAACTGAGAAAAGAAGATGGTATGTGTATAAACTCCTCTGAAGAGGAGACCTGGTGAGATTTTTCTCTTCTTTATTTGCATACTCTTACCTCTCTTGCTTCCCCACTAAATATCAGTGTATTTGGCAATTCTGAAGTGAACGTGTTGCATGGAAATCATCCATAGTTACACCATTCCAATGATTCTAAAGAGGTGGAAGCTGTAGGCTTCTCGGTGGGGTTGTGGGGTTGCAGGCTCTCCAGTTGGGGAGGCACTTACCTGTGTATTCTGAGCATATACACTTTGCATATGTCCTTCACAGCAGGCACTCAGCCTGCCACATGCACAACTATTATTTGGCTATATCCTTGACCACTGCCACTGGGCTGATGGTGGAATTCATCGTCCTTCGAAACCCATATTCTGAATTACTGAGCTCAGTGTACACTTTTTTCTTTATGTTACAGTCAATATTACTTGTATTATTTTTCTGTTACACATAAACTGACAAACTCTCTGCGTGTAAATTGGCTCCTTCCATCCCCTTTGGGTAAAGACTGATCACGAGCAGCTTGAAGAGAAAAGGAGAGCCTTCTATCCTTAGCAGAAAACCCAGTTTTATTTGTTTGGATTGGGCCCCTGGCCTAAGTTTGAAAAGATACACTTAAATTGGAGGTCAGCTGGGGAAAGGCTGAGAATACACGTTGTTCTGAACTGGGGTCCCTCTTAATTTACTAGTTCCTGGCTCCTTTCATACTGGAAGGATGTGCTAAATTGAGGCAGAGTTCTGTTGACTTTCTTTTTTAGAGGATTCACTGGTTTGTAATCTAATTTATTTGGTTGTCTTAGAAGAAAATAAGGGAAGAGCCACGCAGCAGTTGCTAACCCTGTATCTGTGCTGTCATTCATTGTCTTTCCTGACTCCCTTTGTCCTCCAGGGTACTTCCTAACCTCATTGACAGTCCCCTCTGCATCTGCCGCCCGTGGCCCCTCCTCCCTTAGTAATTAAAGAGGGAATGAGAATGTCAATTCAACTTCTCACTGAGGGCTGGCGCTAACCACAGATCTTATTTTAGGGCAAGGCCTTTCCCCTCTAGCTTCTTTAAATCCCCTATTAATTCAGATGCTTTATTTACTGAACAAACAAGCTGTGATTTCACAGAGAACAGTGAACAGGGGCTATACTTCTGGGGGAGAGAAAAATAAAGCTCTTTGTGCTGTTCTGCTCATGCTGAAGCATGGGAGAGGTTTTCCCCGTTCTTTGTGGTGTCACCCCGCAAAGGAGGCACACCCGAGGGAGAAAGAGTAAAGAGTGCAGCAATGTCCTGGTGGTTTTGATAAAAGTTCTTTTTATGGGCAAGATCTTTCAGGAGCCTCTTCCAGAGGAGGAGTCACCTTGACCTGGAGCAAGCGTACCTGAAGACATGCCACTTGGTCTGAATGCCCAAGGGCTTGGGCCTCCCTGCCACCTAGGCTGGTTGTTGACATTCTTCTGGGCACAGTCCTCTGACCTCCCAGTCATGGTGGCGCATGCCTTTGGCCACAAGGGGGATGAAGGCAGAGTATGATTCCACTCCAGAAGGTATTAACAATGTGATGCCACTCCCAAATCCAGAAGGTGTTAACAATGTGATACCGCTCCCAAATCCAGCTTTACATTACCTCTCATACCTGGGCTGTGCATTGCATACCAAAGGCATTAACTTTGCAAGTTTGTGAAGCAAAAATATATCGGGCTATCAGATTTAGTCTCAAAAGCACTTTTCACAGTGACAGTGTTTCAGAGCTAGAAGAGACCTTAGAGAGCATTTCCATTCTCCTTATTTAACAGAAAAAGACCCAGAAATACTACATAATTTGCCTCAGGCCCTGTAACTTCTAAGCACTTATAAGTAACTGAGTCACAGTGTGAATCCAGGTCTCCCGGTACTAATTCTAGATTTGCTTCCCCAGCTGTTGGGCAGGGATGACTTGAGTCAGAGTTTGAGCCAGTGTGGTCCAGGCCACCGGCATCAGATCACCGGGGTCCATGGAGAATGCAGGTTCCTGGGCCCTACTCCAGAGGGACTGAGTCAGCATCCTGGTGGCGGTGACTCGGCAACCTGCATTTGAAACAAACTTCCCAGGTGCCTATCACCACACTGCTGTTGAAAATTGTTGATGGAAGTCCTCAGACTGAACTTGGGCTCTGCCCTTGTTCAGCTGCAGGCTTCTTCCTGAATGTGCTTCTTTGGCCCTAATTCTTTATATTGGTGCTTCTCATACAAAAAGGCACAGCTTGACTGATGAGAGGGCATTGCAGGAGGATCTGGGTGTTTTGGAAATGAACTGTGGTGGGGATAGTGCAGTTAGTGCTTACCCACCTGTATCTCTGCTGTCTTCTCTGTCCTCCCAGGCTGCCTCTTCATTAAACAACAAACTTATTTTTAATTGTCATTGTTTTTCTGCACATCTTTCCTCTAAGGGACACTGGGCTCCCCTAGGTAGTTTTAGCATCATAAACTCAAGTTGGGTTCATTTAGGGGGATGGGTGATGATGCCTGCAGCATCAGTTAAGGTGACTGTTTACTCCAGAGAAGGCAGGAGGAGGAGTGACTGGTTACTCCAGAGAAGGCAGGAAGGCAGGAGGACAGCCAAACAGTCTATCGTGTGTGTGTGCTGACTGCTTAAACGTGTACACAGGTGTCCAGGCTTTATTTCACATCATAAACACATGTGCTCCTGACCTACATAAAGCCATCTAGCTTGGACAGGCCTGCTGCCACTCTCTGGTATGAAGCTTCACATAGAAGTTATAAGGCTGCCCCGTAGGTCAAGAACAAGAGCTGTCATGAGTGGCCCCACACCCTAGAAATGGATTAGAGTCAACACCTGGCTTTGAGTGCTTGGTGCCTGAACTGCAGAGGCACTAAGGTTAATATCATCAGCATTTTCATGAATACAAATTGCAGTTTACGTGCCTTCTTGTTCTTAGGAATTCTCAAAGAACAGTGTGAGGAATCGCCTAGACATTAAATGTTTTCACACATGAAAGATGCTGTGTCAGTGCTGCTAACAGTGAATTGCATTCAGAGCAGAGCTGAAATTAAAGGTGGGGTCAGTTGAGTTAGGGCTGTGGAGTCGGATCTGCTTTGAATTCTGGGCCTACTGTGTACCTAGCTTTATAACTGGGAAAAGAGGACAGTAGTAGCGACTATCCTTAGAACTGTTATGTTAGATAATGCATAATAGCATCTACTATAGTGCCTGGCAAAGAGTAAGGAGAGAAGTGAGCATTACGTATTGTTGCCTTAGAGAGTGCCATTGGTAGCCATCTACTTACCTGAAGAGCTGAAGGGGTAGGGAACAAGTAACCGCATAAGTAAGCGAAGCAGACCATTTTCTTTTCCCTATGAAAAAGAGGTCTTGCTGTGTTGCTCAGGCTGACCTCAAACTCCTGGGCTCATATGATTTTCAGCCTCCTGAGTAGCTGAGACTACAGGCCTATGCCACTGTACCCTGCTTCATCTGGATTTTAATTCCTCAAAGGCTCATCTTTGAGAAGGCTTTTTGTTGTATTGTAGATGGTTCCTTGGCTGTCCTCTTGGCTGGTGGTAATGAGGAACCCTGGATAGAATAAAGGGCAGGCAAAGGGGTGATGGGGCCTTTGGAGGAAAGGAAGACTCACTGGCACAGTCCTACTCCCAGGGCCTCCCTCCATCAGGGACAACACCCTGAATTTTAGTGTTGGTATGCAGTCCCTTCTGATTCATCAGCATCTACCTCACTGTCCCAACACATAAGATCCTCTTACTTCGAGGTCTCATCAGCATCATTTTGGCTGCTACATAAAAATTCCTTAATTAAACTTCCAATCCTAAATATGGAGGTTAGCCCTCTGGCCTCACTTCGTGTGAAGCAAGAATATCATTAAGAGCTAACTCTTGGATGCCCCTTTGCAGTTTACTTACTTTGATTTTTATTCTGGTCCATTGGACTGTTGAATGCTTTCTGCAGGCTGGTGACCCTTTGTATTTAAAAGGTACATGTATTTAAAATATGTAGTGATGTTTCCCAGGTTAACCTAGCATTTAGCACCTGACCTGAGGTAGTAAACATCTGTCTGCATAGTGCTGTTCTTACATGTACTGTCCTGTCCTCTCTTAGATGTCTTGCCTTCAAGGCCTTTTCAAGCTAGGGTCAAGGTTGATAGTTTACCAAAAGTAATGTAAGATGAAGGTCTCAAAGGTAACTTTCTTGTCATGCTGGCATTCCTGGGGCAGATGTCCCTGAGCAGCCGTGCCTACCTAAAAACCACTCCGGATACATGCAGATGATCTGCCTTGGGGTTGTTAAAATTTGTGTGCCCCCGGAGGATGACCTGAGACTGGGATTTGGTTTGCCCCAGGATAGGTAAGCTAGACCCCTGGGATCCATCCTCTAGCCTGCTTTCCTAGCTCGGAAATAACCAGTAGGCCAAAAATTAAACATCAATGTTCCCCTTGGTACTATGAGGCAGGCTGACAGATGCTGCAGAGACTGGTATTCGCATCCACCTGGCACCCAAGCATGTTCTTCAGGATGAAAGAAAAGTTGGAGTGGAGGGCAGGGGTTTGTGCTATGAAAGTAGGTATGACGCCTTAGGAATGACAGTGTCAGATCACACGAGTCATGTGTTTTTCACCGTTATCTCTTAGACGTTGGAGAACAAGCTTTGCGACATTAAGTACTAATGTGGCCATCTATTTTAAAAGACATAGTAGAGTGAGAGGATGTTTAAGGAAGTCAGTGGGTTGTGTTCCTCACTTCTGATGAAAGCTGGGGCAGTGCTTGCTCTGCAGAACCTTTTTAAAACATCTTTCCATCCAAATAGGGCACAGATCTAAGTGGCCCTCTCCCTGCATGGCCATCCCGGCTAGCCTACCACAGCACTTAAAGACTGACAGTGAAATTGGAGGAAAGGGAGGGAATGTATTGTACAGTTGTTGGAGGGAAAATGTAGTAGCTTCTTTTCTTCCAGCTATACCGGAGCTTTTTTTCTCTTTTCTTTTTTATGTTCTGTTCTCAAAGAGTACTAGTTAATGATTCACCTGCAGTTACCAATTAAGTAGAAATTTTATTCGAAGCTACAGTAGGTTCAATTAAGTGTGTTTGGAAATCAGGTGCCTAAATTGCTCTGGAAGAAATCTGAATGTTTATGTATACATGCATTGTGAATGTGGGTGTGTTTAGGTGCATGTATGTTTTATACATATACATTTGGCTAAAAGGGTTAAAAACCTGCCTAAAGGGCTAATTGCCAGTTACATGTCTAATTAATCACAGATGTAAGATGTAACCCTTGCTTTGTGGGTTATAAGCAGAGAGATTTTCATTTTCATCCCAGTGTTCCTGGAAAGAGTAATGCTAGTAATTTTGGGGGGCTTACAATATAAAAGTTGGGGAAAGAGGATGAGGGGTCACTGTCTCAGTTTAGAAAGGCTGCAGAGAGCCAGCAGTTGCTGGTTATTGAGTCAGCACCTGCTGCTCAGTGCTTGTGGGAGGTAAAAGGGCGTGATGCTGACTGCTACAATTCTAGTAAGTTCTTCTGGCATAAGAGCAAGAACAAATGGATATCTGGTTGGGCATGAGTATTTGTAAAAAGAATAGCTGGCCAGGTGGAGTGGCTCATGCCTGTAACCCCAGCACTGTGGGAGGCAGAGGCAGGCAGATTGCTTGAGCTCAGGAGTTCAAGACCAGCCTGGGCAACATGAAGAAACCCTGTCTCTACAAAAAATACAAAAATTAGCTGGGTGCGGTGGTGCACAGTTGTAGTCCCAACTACTTGGGGAGGCTGAGGTGGGAGGATCGCTTGAGACTGGGAGGCAGTGGTTGCAGTGAGCTGAGATCACACCACTGCACTCCAGCCTGGGTGACAGAGTAAGACCTTGTCTCAAAAAAAAAAAAAACAACCCAAAAAAACAAAAAAAATCCCAAAAGAATAGCTGAACACACAGTCAAATTAGTTCTTCACAGATGATTTGGTTTATTTTAAAGGATCAGAATATAAAAGAGCTGGAAGAAATTCATAGGGATTAACAAAACATTTGCAGAATTGTTTTAATAGAGACACAGTTGACAATTTTACTTTCTCCCTAGACAATTTTTTCCTAAAAGAAATCATTGATAAAGTAAGGAAAGAAAAAAAAATAATTGATCAAACTAGGGAACAAAATTCCCCCACAGAATGGTAGTGGTTAAGTAGGTGTTTCATAGAAACAACTAGGTTGACTCCAAGTTTGTCCTTTGAGTCGCCTCGGGGAGCCATGTTTAGGAGAGAGCTTATTACCACGTCCATTGCTCTACAAAGAGATGTACTTTCTACTAAAGTTTGCTTCAGAAGAAAGGGTAATGCTTGATCCTGTCACTTAACATAGAAGTTAAAAATGTGCACTTTAGAGCAGTGGTCCCCAATATTTTCGGCACCAGGAACCAGTTTTGTGGAAGACAGTTTTTCCATGGACTGGGAGGAGGGGATGTGGGGGATGGTTTCAGGATAAAACTGTTCCACCTCAAATCATTAGGCATTAGATTCTCAAAAGGAGCACACAACCTATGAGAATTTATTGCCACCACTGATCTGACAGGAGGTGGAGTTCAGACAGTAATGCTTGCTCACCTGTCGCTCACCTCCTGCTGTGGGGCTCACTTCCTAACAGGAACATGGTCGGGTCTGTGGCCTGGGTGTTGCGGACCTCTGCTGTAGAGTCACACCACCCACATTAAAATATTGGGCCTGACAATATCTTTGTGACCTTAGGGTAGTATAAACCTCTCTAAGCCTCGATTTCTTTATCGGTAAATGAGGGTAACATTGTTCACCTCATAGGTGGCTGTAAGATTAACTACATTGTGTAGAACAGTACCCAACACAATAATCTGTTTAACAAATGTTAGCCATTAGTAGTTATTACTATTATTATTATTGTATCATTATGGCTGTGTACACTTCCAAAAGTAGATGAAAAGTTTACAGAAAAGCCTTTCTGAGTAAGCAAACTAAAAAGTCTTAACAAATTTGCTAATTTTGAGATTTAAAAATGGGATCAAAAAACTGCCATGAAACTAAAGCTTAAAGAATTGTTCCTTAACATTACTCAGCCATTCCTCATGAGGACAGGATTTTTCTTCATTAACTCTGCTGCCAGGTTGGCATTTAAAAGTAGCACATTTTCTGGTATCAGGATTCCAATTGGATGCTTCGGATTGGATTGCTTCCTCATTAGCCCATAACCAGCTCTTCCCCTGTGATTCTTCCCTGCTCTCCAACCTACATCATAGGCTCTTTTAAAAAATTACTTTGTGGCCGGGCGCGGTGGCTCAAGCCTGTAATCCCAGCACTTTGGGAGGCCGAGACGGGCGGATCACGAGGTCAGGAGATCAAGAACATCCTGGCTAACCCGGTGAAACTCCGTCTCTACTAAAATAAAAAACTAGCCGGGCGAGGTGGCGGGTACCTGTAGTCCCAGCTACTCGGGAGGCTGAGGCAGGAGAATGGCGTAAACCCGGGAGGCGGAGCTTGCAGTGAGCTGAGATCCGGCCACTGCACTCCAGCCTGGGCCACAGAGCGAGACTCCGTCTCAAAAAAAAAAAAAAAAAAAAAAATTACTTTGTACATTTCATTGTCTCCCGGAAGTTGCCCCGCCCCACTGTCTTGTAAGAGTTTGTGAGCTCAGAGGGTGGGGACTACAGCTTATACATCTTTAGTATCACCAAATACCTAAGTTGGTGCCATGTACATAGAAGGCATTTATACAAAATTTAAAAATTAAGAGTATAGCCATTGTATGTCAGTATTTAGCTAATTTAAAAAATTTATTTCTAGGGTTTTTCAACTGTTGTCATTTGTAAGACTGAAAGTCAAGTGTGCAAAGAATGTTCTTTTAAAATTTTTTTTCAGTGGATTAGTGGAAATCCTAATTGCAACTAGTTGTTTGATTTTGTAGCTTTCTTATTTCCAGCAGCTTTTTTTGTTATTATTTTAGATTCAGTGGGTATGTGCACAGGTTTGCTACATGGATATATTTTTTAATGGTGAGGTTTGAATTTCTAGTGAACCCCTCACCCAAATAGTGAACATTGTACCCGATAGGTAGTTTTTAAACCTTCACCCCCTTCTTTTCCCTCCTCCTTATGGGGTCCACAGTGTCTGTCATTGCCATCTTTGTGCACACCCGTTGTTTAGCTCCCACTTATAAATGAGAACATGCAGTATTTGATTTTCTGTTTCTGAGTTATTTCAGTTAGGATAAAGGTCTTTGACTTCATCCATGTTGCTGTAAAGGACGTGATTTCATTCGTTTTTATGGCTGTATAGTATTCCACAATATGTCTGTGTGTGTATGTATGCATATATACATATGTGTGTATGTATATGCATGTGTGTGTGTGTGTATATGCACCACATTTTCATTATCCAATCAACTATTGATGGACACTTTGGTTGAATCCATGACTTTGCTATTGTGAATCGTGCTATCATAAATATAACAGTGCAGGGATCTTTTTGATAAAACAATTTATTTTCCTTTGAGTAAATACTCAGTAGTGGGATTTCTAGCAGCAGTTTTATTTTTAAGGATGAAGTTTACCTTAAAAAATGACTTGATGTTAAGTTTAACTGATGTTTTTGTTTGAAGATGATGTGGCAGTTTTTCAGGTGCACAGGTGTGGCACACAATGTTAGCTCATGATCAAGTCATTGCATAAGTAGTTGGACTCTCCTTATGTCCAAATCTTATATCCATGAAAACTGTTGAGCATGTTCTCTGTTGGGTAAACCTTTAGCTTGGTTTGGACATTAATATGGAATGGCCCACTCTCCATCTATGGTCATAATAGCTTTTAGATTTGGCTTTTTAGCACAATTCCCAGTAGGTTCACAAGTCTCTGCCTTGGAGCATGTTAATGTCAAGTCTACCAAAACGAATGGCCTGTTTTCCAAGACTGCTGTGCCACACTGGTGTCAACTGGGCATATCAGTAAGGATGCCTGCAGTGATTTGACACGCCCACTCAAATGGATATGAAGTAACCTTAGGAATGTCTTGGCAGTCGTATGTCTTGAAGTGCTGTCTGCATCTGATTCAGTCATATCTCCTGAAGTGCTATATGGAAGTGCTATAATGGTTTCAGACCAAGTTTGGATGAACTGAGCCTTATTGGGCGGCTAATTTCCACAGTTGCCATTTTGGAGGACTGAATTCTGCAGAAGTTGAACCAGACAGGGTGACTGGGGCCCTGACCTATGTTGAGAAGAGGTTACTCTCTCTTTGTATCTCTTATTCTGTTTCCTTGGACAAGAAAAGTGCCACTCTTTCCAGAGACTCTCTTGGATCATTGGTGAGTAGAGTGCTATCTTTTTTAGTACTTCTGGAATAAGACAGAGGAAAGTATGATTTCTGTATGGTACCAAATTTACTTAGGGAAAAATGATTTCCATTCTACTTTCAGTGAGTTCAGGAACTGAGAGCTAGGGTGACTTTGTGGACTCTTAGGCTATGGGAGGGATGGGGAAGAACTTTGCTTATACCAAGACTGGCTGTTAAAGCCAGTAGGACAGAGCCTGTAAGGACCTTCCCATGGCAGCTCTAATTGTATGTTGGGACCAGGGATGTAGTTAACTGAAGAGGAACATTATGTGAAATTTAGCTGAAAAGCCCTACATTTACAAGTATGTCTCTACCTCTCCTCATCAGAATAGAACCTGAAAGGGGCTTTTTTCCAAGCTTTTCAATGTTTATTCTATCCTTAGGAAAAAGTTTTAAAAGGAGGATCTGAGGGTCTCTTAGTAACAATGTCTTCAGTGTCAGTAAATGTCTTGCTTAAACAGTTCCTTTTTTTTGCAATTTAAGCTTTAAATTGCAAATTAAAATTGTGGGTTACTTTGATCTTTAGAAAATTTCTTCATATTTGTGAAGGCCATTAATTGGCACTTAGTATTCTTGTCTTCAGGCTATCTGACTTCATCTTGCTTTATCATTCTATCTTCTAAAACATCTTATGAGCTCTTAGAAGAGAGACCAGGGTCAGGTGCAATCTCTGCTGTCCCCTAATCAGAGTTTCTTCAAATCCAGGAAGAGGAGAAGATTTATTGCCTTGGAGTACTCACTTAAACTGAGCCCTCATCCACAATTTAGTGCTTTTGCCTACTCTTGTCATTCCTGTCTATTGACTTTTATCGTTTTTACATGAGCGTTTCCCTTCCCATTGCTCTTTCTCTTACTTTGCTTTCCTTCCTAAACCTACCAGCACTCTGTCTTCCCTGTTAAACTTCAGCCCACTGCCTTATTGTTTATTTGACCTGCCTTGATCTGAAATATCCAGTGACTTTGAAAGTCATTTGGAGTTCTAAGCCTGCCCTTGTCCAGTGTACACTGGTTGCCTTTTGGAGTTTGTCTGTCCCCAGAGTTGATAAATAACATTTCCAGTGACTATGTAACTTCAACTCAGCATTTCTGAATAAACCATTTACTGTTTACCCCAACAGTCATTAAAATGACAGTGCCTGGTAGTGTGTTGCACAGTGCTGACCATATGGAAACCATGAGGAGTGTGAGAAGGTGATGCCATCTCCAGTTATATTTTTTGAGTATCCTGCTAAACCTACTAAGTAGTAGTAACCATAGGTCTTTTGGGCTTTTTTCCCACATCAATTGGGCACACCTAGACTTGGCCTCCTCTATTGGAAAGTTGTAAGTGTATCATAGGCCATGCTGTGGAAATTTTGAACAGCTAGAATCCTTTCAGTTGCATTAATCACCATAAGTAATGATTAATCTGTGTGAGACGATGGAAAAGCTCTGACTTAGGGAAACTCCACTCCCGTTCCCTCACTCACTGGGCATGTGACCTTGGACAAGTCATTAGCTTTTTATATCTCAGTTTTGTCATTCAGCAAATAAGAACCAGCATACTTGCCTTGTTTGCCACAGATAATTGTTAATTTGAGGGTCAAATAATGACTGTAGAAGCACTTGAAGAACTTTGGAAACTTTTGTCAGGGTAAGATATTATGTGTTGCTATTTAATAAGTATTATAGGATTCTGAAATCTGGGAAGGGGATTAATTTATGTGCTTCTGTTATTTTAGAAACTCCACAACCCTTATTGAGGAATTGCCGAAGTTTGTTTTCATTGTCCAGGATTAGAAAGGGCTTGTTGTATTTTTCTTCTAGTTATTGCTTCCCAGCCATGGGCTAAAATTTCAAATGCCACCGGCTAGCAGTTTTTGGAAGATTTTCAACTCCCTTTTCTTCAAATACAAGAATATTCTGAATGACCCTTATGTTCCTTTCTCTTCCCTTGATTACAGTCACTTCATCCAAGCAGTTCTAGCCTTTCTTCAGATACTTGTTTTTAGTTCTGAGAGACAAAAAAAGAAGAAAAAAAAAAAAAAAAAACCAAACAAACAGTCATTTAAAGAACTTCTTATCTAGCACTGTTGAAAAATTGAGGAGGTGATTTTTCAGAGAGCCAGAGCAATGGAAGTTTTGGTAAAGGTGTCATTTGTCCTTTGATAACCTCATTCCTGTTTTTCTGGAATATGAATGTGTTCACTGGTGATTCTGCTGATGACGCCTTTACAGGGGTGACTACTCTTTTCTCCAGCAATAGGTGTCCTGTGGGTCATCTTGAAGTAGAATGTTGATAGTTGCTTTCAATTTTAGACTGGTAAAGAAGAATTGGGCATTTGAATTTCAGTATACTCACTGTATAACTGTTATTGAGTATGCTTTAAGTGATCTATAATACTGCTTCATTTAACTTTGTTTTATCATCCTAATAACTCTTAGAGTGACGATAACTTAGGTTAGCCACTTGCCTAGGGTTCTAAAACCAAGTAAATGGTGGAGCTGGAATTGCTGTTGTTGTCAGTCGTTAGACTAGATAAGTTTTCTTCTTCCTACAAATTTTATCTACTAAAAAATTTTGAAAACAGATGTTTTTCTGTGGGAAAAATCGGGAATGTCAGATCCCTTTGGAGATGGTTTATTAAGAATTCAGTACCTTTTCAGTACCTATTGGTTATGATAGCTTAGTTTTAAATTACTACTTTTTCAAGTGTCTTAACTCCCCTAGGATTTTTGCCAACTCCAAAGGAATATGTCATATGATATTAATGCCATTTTTTGATGTGCAAAGACTAAATTGAGTAAAAAACTTTTCAGAGTAGATGGATTACATCTACTCTGAAATTTATTACATGGATTACAGTAAATAAAATGGCTACATAAAAAATGAACTTGGTGTCCATTCAGGTTCCTATAACAGAATACTATATAGACTGGGTGACTTATAAACAACAGAAAATTTATTTTGACAATTGCAGAGGTTGGGAAGTTCAAGGTTAAGGTGTCAGCAGATTCAGCGTCTTGTTAGGGCCCATGTTCCGGTTCATGGATGGCTGACTTCTTGCTGTGTCACCTGGTGGAAGGGGCAAGGGACCTCCCTGAGATATCTCTTATAAGGGCATTAATCCTATTGTGAGGGGATCTGCTTTCATGACCCAATCACCCCCTCCACAAAGCCCTGCCTCCTAATACTATCACATTGGAGGTTAGGATTTCAATATGAATTTTGGCAGAACACAGACGTTCAGTCTATTGTTCTTAGTAATGGCCATCTCTTCATTCTCTATGGTAATGATTTTGAGTGTCCTAGGCTGAGAGTTTATTAAGAATTTACAGTGAATGCTGCACAATTTTATTTTGACTCTCCCCAGGGCAAGAATTTTACGTGTGTGTGTGTAAAAATTATAGGAACCAAAGGATATATATAAAAAGTCTCCAGTGAAAGTCATCTTTTGTTTTTGTGTAGCCGTGAAAGATGCTAAAGGTTACACCGTACTCTCAGGTATGTTATATGAAATATGCTTCTTGCATTTTTACACTCTCTCTAGCACTCACGCTCATGTGCTCTGTGTCTCTTAGTTAGGTGTTCAATCGCATGGTAAGAGAAACATCCCAAGAGTTACAAGAACATTTAACCTCAGTTCTAACTTCACTGGGCCTGAGGCTTGAGCACACTTATTCTTTCTGTTGCTTTTCTGTATCCCCTGTCTTCCTAAATAAGCTCTTTTTTGCTCATATTTTGTTCTTTGTTCAAATCCACGTCTCTTTTGATGAGTCTCTCCTCTCTCTCTCTGTCTCTCTCTCTCTCGCTCTCTCTCTTTTAAACCTTATTGTAGGGCTTTCCTGATTCACATAGGCTAGACCCAGCTTGGGGAATAGCCCTGGTTCATTTCCCAGTGATGGAAGATAAACATGGGCTATTCTGCAAGCTGGGCTTCCATCCTTTGAATATTTGAGGCAATAGGTGTTCCACCATCAGAACAGTTAAGCTAGTCTTTTACTTCTGCAGTGGACTCATTAAATCATTTTGCTAGGGATCCTAATATATAAAACAACCAACTTGTTTGCATATCATTTATCACCTTTTGATTCCCTTACCATTCTGCAGTCATCCCATTGTGAGGGCTCTGGTCTAGCTCATTGCTGACTTTCTTGCTATGTCCTCACTTGGTGGAAGGGGCAAGGGAGTATGTATTCCAGTGTGCTTTGAAGTAGTAGGTCAGTGGTAACTGTTAGCCATCTAAGAAGAAAAGAGAAGGAGTGTGCTTACACAGTCATCTGTCAGTTGAATAATGAAATCTATTGCTCATGTAAATATATTTCTCTGATTTTAAAATTTGTTTTTTTTTTTTTTTTTTGCTTCACTAACATGCTTCCAGGTGAACTGTAACAAAGAATATCCACAATAGTACACAGGTTACAAAATTTTACAAGATATTTTCTAGGGATCAGCAGGTCTCTTGCGCTATTTAGTATGTTATTGGGACTGAAAATTTGAAAGTCTGAATTTAGCAGCCAATCCCCTGGGAACACGTTACTAATGTTTCTTGTCATGCTTTGCCTTGCTTTCTACAAGTCATTAAAGATCAGTGTTGTAATCACGTGAATTATAAATGTTTTACAAATGTTGACTGTGTTTCATACAGTTTACAATTGTAAGGCATCTAAAAAAAATCTAAGAATAAAATATTCCAAAAAGTGTGGAAGTTTTATAGGTATAACAAAAGCTGCAAAGTAGAGACTTTATTATTTATCTTTGTATTCTTTTAATAAGTTAAGCTCTTTTGGAAAACCGTGATTTGGAAATGAAATTGTTGAACTACCAAGTGTGTGTTTTATTTTCACTTCACCACAAGAAAATGAAAGAAATGCATTTGCCACAATTCACTAACAAGATAAGCAAGATGTGATTTTAGGAAGATTTATTAAATGCCTACTATTGTGAAACACAGTGCTAGATGCTATCAAATGTCTTAAGATTATAAAACAAAGTGCTAGATGCTACCAAATCTCTTAAGATTATTAAACAGTGCTAGAGGCTATCAAATGTCTTAAGATTACAAAACAAAGTGCTAGATGCTATCAAATCTCTTAAGATGTGGTCCTCGCTCTCCTAGAATTTTTAATCTAGATGGGGTGCCTTTAGAGAGCAAGAAAACTATAAGTGTACAAATGTGGAAAGAGAAACAAGCTATCAAGTACTTTGGGAGGAGTAGGAAGTTCTTATCCAAAGCTGTGGTGATCACACAAAAAAAGCTTTATACAAGGGGAGGGATTTGTTCCAACACTGAAGTATGGAAAAGGCTTAGGTAGCTAAGGATAGAATATTTTAGGCAAAGGGAATGGTACCTGAACATACTTGAGGGGAAAACTCAAGCTAGATTTAAGTTGGCTAGACTGGAGGCTTACAGAGAAGATTAAGTTCAAATTCACAGTGGCTGGGACTGGTTTTCAAGATGGACTAAGCTTCAGAATCATCAGGGAGCACATTGAAAGAATAAGATACACAGGACCCACCGTGGACATCTTGAATTTGAATTTCTTGGAATAGAGCCTGGAGCTTAGGTGTTTTTTCAAAAGTTCCCCAGCTGAGTCTGAGGTGTGGGCCTGTCTGAGAACCATGCCATTGGCATGAGAAGCCAGTAAAAGTGTGCTGAAGGTCCACCCCTTTCAGTGGTTTCTGGCAGCCAAGAGTCCCTCTCTCTTAGCTCGTATAAGTCAGCTTGGAAGTAGGGGAGGTATTCTCCCTGCTGCTGTTGCCATTTCCAAGCTACTGTTCTTTCTCGTTTTAAAATTTGTATTCCTCTAATGATTAGTGATGTTGAGCTTTTTTTTTTTTTTTTTTTTTCTTTTCTTTTTTGAGATGGGAGTCTCGCTCTGTTGACCAGGCCAGAGTGCAGTGGCACGATCTGGGCTCACTGCAACCTCCGCCTCCTGGGTTCAAGTGATTCTCCTGCCTCAGCCTCCTGAGTAGCTGGGACTACAGGCGTGTGCCACCACACCCAGCTATTTTTGTATTTTTAGTAGAGATGGGGTTTCACCATGTTGGCCAGGCTGATCTTGAACTCCTGATATCGAGTGATCCACCTGCCTCAACCTTAGAAAGTGATGGGATTACAGGCGTGAGCCACTGTGCCCAGCTGATCTTGAGCTTTTTCTCATGTTTGTTGGCTGCATAAATGTCTTATTTTGAGAAATGTCCATGTCCTTTGCTCATTTTTAATGGCTTTTTTTTCTTGTAAATTTGTTGAAGTTCCTTGTAGATTCTGAATATTAGACCTTTGTTGGATAGATTGCAAAAATTTTCTCCCATTCTGTAGCTTGTCTGTTCACTCTGATGGTAGTTTCTTTTGCTGTGCAGAAGCTCTTTAGTTTAATTAGGTCCCTTTTGTCAATTTTTGCTTTTGTTGCAATTGCTTTTGACGCTTTTGTCGTGAAATCTTTGCCCGTGCCTATGTCCTGAATGTCATTGTCTAGATTTTCTTCTAGTATTTTTATAGTTTTGCGTTTTATATTTAAGTCTTTAATCCATCTTGAGTTAATTGTCTAAGATATAAGGAAGGGGTTCAGTTTTAATTTTCTGCATATGGTTAGCCAGTTTTCCCAGCACCATTTTTAAGTAGGGAATCCTTTCCCCATTGCTTGTTTTTGTCAGGTTTGCCAAAGATCAGATGGTTGTAGATGTGCAGTCTTGTTTCTGTGACCTCTATTCTGTTCCTTGGTCTGTGTGTCTGTTTTTGTACCAGTACTATGCTGTTTTGGTTACTGTCACCTTGTAGTATAGTTTGAAGTCAGGTAGCATGATGCCTCTGTCTTTGTTCTTTTTGCTTAGGATTGTCTTGGCTATATGGGCTCTTTTTTGGTTCCATATGAATTTTAAAGTAGTTTTTTTCTAATTATGTGAAGAATGTCAATGGTAGTTTAATGTGAATAGCATTGCATCTGTAAATTATTTTGGACAGTATGGACATTTTCATGATATTGATTCTCCCAAACCACAATGAGATACCGTCTCACGCTAGTCAGAATGGTGATTATTAAAAAGTCAAGAAACAACAGATGCTGGCAAGGCTGTGGAGAAATAGGAATGCTTTTACACTATTGGTGGGGATGTAAGTTAGTTAAACCATTGTGGAAGACAGTGTGGCAATTCTTCGAAGACCTAGAACCAGAAATATCATTTTTCCTAGCAATCCCATTATCAGTTATATACCCAAAGGAATTTAAATCATTCTGTTATAAAGATACATGCACACATATGTTTATTGCAGTACTATTCACAATAGTAAAGACATGGAATCAACCCAAACGCCCATCAATGATAAAATGGATAAAGAAAATGTGGTACATATACACCATGGAATACTATGCAGCCATAAAAAGTAATGAGATCATGTTCTTTGCATGGACGGAGGTGGAAACCATTATCCTCAGCAACTAACACAGGAACAGAAAACCAAACACTGCATGTTCTCACTTTATAAGTGGGAGCTGAACAATGAGAACGCATGGGGATAAGGAGGGGAAAAACACACACTGGGGTCTGTCACAGTGGGGAGTGGGAGGAGGGAGAGCACCAGGATAAACAGCTAAAGCATGCAGGGCTTAATACTTAGGTGATGGATTGATAGGTGCAGCAAACCACCATGGCACACATTTGCCTATGTAACAAACCTACATGTCCTCCACGTGTATCCCAGAACTTAAAAACAAACAAACAAACAAAAAAACTGTACTCATTGAAGTACTTGTCTTTAGGCTTTAGCACCTCCTACAGGCTTTAGCATCAACCTCCTAGTCACACCCACTCATTCACTGATGTCATTCCTTCCTCCTTCACCTTCTACCCCTTTTCCTGAATACTTCTGTCATTCTCATAACTTGAGCATGAACGTGATGGTCAAGTCAACATTCTGACCTCTCTGATGCTTGCCTTCCTCAGTCCAACTATGTTTTCTTCCCCCAACTTCAGCTGCACCCATGCATTTATGGCCATACTCTATGCTAGCAATTGGTTCTCAAAGTGTGGTAGGTCACCCACTGGATCCTTTCAAGAATCTGCAAGATTAAAATTGTTTTTATAATAATACCAAGACATCATCTGCATTTTTTAAACTACATTTACATTTGCACTGATGGGCAAAAGTAATGGTGAGTAAAATTGCTAGCACTCTAGTGTCCAACAACAGTAGTAGTTATTGTATCCTTTTGTCACTCACTTGCAGTAAATAATGACACTTTCACTTAATATCCTGATGAAGCAGTTAAAAAAAAATCTTACTTTTATTGTATCTCAACCCTTGAGAGTACTTTTAAAAAATACTCTGTGTGATGAAATGGGAAGTATGCAGACAGCATTTCTGCACAATGAAATATGGTTGTCTCAAGGAAAAGCTCTTGTGCGATTGGTGGACAGACTATGGTTATCAGATGTAGACATTTGGCAGACATTTTCTTGAATGGAAAGAAGTCAGCTTCTCGCTTCAAGGAAAGCAACTGTATTTGTTGCCAGTGGTTTTAAGTCTTCAAGTGAAAATTAGGATTTTGGAAAACTTATATCTGCTACCCTGAACTTGAGAGCTTCCCAATATTTAAAGACTTTTTTCATGTGTCTGTTTTTGGAACATCTGTATAACTTAGGGAACCAGTATTTTCCAAATGACTAATGTACGATGTTTCAAAATTATGCATGGATAAAAGATCCATTCAAAATGCAAGATAGACTAATACATTAATGATATGGAAAACAGAAAGTTCATTGATATGATTGCAAATTTTAATTACAAATAAACTGTAAGAAACTAGCACTTGTTGAGTTTTAGTGTAATGTTGAAGAATATCCACAATTATCTGAAAGTCTGTTAACAATAGTCCTTACTTCTTGCAACCACATGTACCTGTGCAAGGGCAAATTTTCTTCAGGCAGTTGAACCAAAATAAGATACCACAATAGATTGAGTGCAGAAGCAGATATGAGATTGCAGCTGTCTTTTAAGCTGGATACACAAGAGATTTGCAAAAAGGTAAAAACAATGGCACTCTTTCACCATTTTTTGAATATAGTTATTTGTTCATAAGGATATTACCTTTGCTGACATGTAATAAATTTATTTTTAAATGAATTATTATTATTTTCTTGTGCTTAAATCAGGGTGAACTAATGTTTTTTAAATGTCTGCTTTAATTTCTAATATGGTAAATATCAACAGATATAATCACAAGAATTTATCATAGATATGACACCTAATAACATTTATGAGTACGATGGGGGCCCGAAACCAAAGTCTTCAGGAACGGCTGCTGTCCTAAGCTAAGTGAACACCCATAAACTACAGCACCTCCCAACTCGATTCCCAACATTTCATGACCCAACCACTGCTTTCTATCCTTCCACTTGTGTGTACTTCATTTCTCCTTGGGAACCTCTGCTTCAGTGGTTCTACTTGTTTCGCTATCCACCACCCATCTCGTGGCCTGGCTTCCCTCCTAACCCAGTTTAGAGTATGTAGTCTGGACTCCTGCAAAATCCCTTGCCTCTCCCTTGCCTGATGGACTGGGCTTAACACACCCCTGACTTTGTAAATCCAAGCACCCCCACTTTCAGTTGCCACAGCTGAGTATCCTGGGGGCAGCTGAGTAATCAGTCTCACTGGTGTAACCTCAGCTCTACTGTCCCATCTTACTCATTCTCATTCCCTCTTCTCTGCTTGTCTCAACCCTACTCTCAGCTGCCTTACCCACCCCTTTCCATCCATCCCCACTCCTGCCCCCTCCCTTCTTAGGCTACTGTGTCCCTATCTGTTCCTGACTCTCCTCTCCCCTCGATGGCTGCTTTTTCTCTATCTCTTTTTACAGGTACCTCTTTCTCTGCCAAGCCTACAGAGGTTGGAGTAGTTCGAGGTTTTATCCTTGGCTCTCTCCTCCATCTAGACATTTGCTTTAAGTGATGCAGCTATCCAGCCCTCAACTCTAAATACCACCTGTAAGGAGTGTCTCCTGTACCTCTGGCTCCAGCACTGTTCTCTCACAGGATCTCCAGATTCATGGTCCATCTGTCTGCCTGGCCTCTCCACTTAGATATCTGCTGAGCATCTTAGTAAGCATAACAGAGCTTTTTCTCCCCATCTGATAAATGGCACCACCACATACCCTTAGACCCCCAAGATGTGAATTGTTCTTCATTCCCCTAGTATTCTTCACATCCTCCACACAAGTTCTGTGAATTCTGTGACCACTGCCTTTAAGCTCTCCCTCCATAGCCATAACCCTCTTTTGGGACACCCCTGTTCTCACTTGAACTCTTGGACTTCCCTGGTCTCTCTGCTTCCACTTTTACCTTCCTATAGTCCAATCTCTGTCTGTCAGCTTTTATCTTGTTTAAAGTATAAACCAGTTTACATCATTTCTCTGCTTAAAATCTACTGATAGCATCTTAGTACAACTAGGATACTAGTTTACCACCTCCAGGCCCTATGTGATCCAGTCCCCATCTTCCACTCTGACCCTCCCTCCAGCACAGTCTTCCCCAGCCACATTGGTCCTTTGTCTTCCTTGCTGGTATCCTGTACTCATCTCAGAGTCTTTGGGTTTGCTGTTATTTCTTCCTTAAATGTTCCCTTCTTTAGATCTTACAGTCACACCATCTTATCATTTCATTCTCAAATGTGATCTTTCTCAGAAGTTTCCTGACTGCCCCAGCAGCACACCCTCCCCCAAGCCCTGGAATTCTTTAGCACATTGCCCTATTTTATTTTTTCTTCAGAGAACTGCAGGCCCTAAGGGGTGTAACTGTTTTTGTTGATGTTCATCCATTTCACTTTGAGCAGAAGTTCCAGAGGGATTTTTTCTTAGTCATCAATCCATTAATACTGTTTTTCTAATGGAACCAACCCAAATGCCCATCAATGATAGACTGGTTAAAGAAAATATGGTACATATACATCATGGAATACTATGCAGCCACAAAAAGGAATGAGATCATGTCCTTTGTACAGTCATGGATAAAGCTGGAAACCATGATTCTCAGGAAACTAAGACAGGAACAGAAAACCAGACACCACATGTTCTCACTCATAAGTGGGAGCTGAACAATGAGAATACATAGACACAGGGAGGGGAACAACACCAGGGCCTGTCGATGGGATGGGGGTGGGGCAAAGGGAGGGAGAACATCAGGATAAATAGCTAATGTATGCGGGGCTTAATACCTAGGTGATGGGTTGATGGGTGCAGCAAACCACCATGGCACACGTTTGCTTATGTAACAAACCTGCATGTTCTGCACATGTATCCTGGAACTTAAATAAAAACAAAACTCTTTGTCTCATAGTAGGTGTACAACACATTTTTCTTGCATGAATGAATCAGTTATTAACAATGCAGCTGTGATTGTGAAACTAGATGTATGATAGAAACTGCATGGTTGCTGTTACAGACATTTTTGGTGTTGATGGCAGCCCAGTGTCTTCTGTTCTGTGGCTTTGCCTCTATCTCCCTCCTCTCCTCCCTTGAGGCATAATAAGGGTTTTATGGCCAAAATGGAATCTGATAATTTTGTTTCCTCTGTTGGCAGCCAAGAGAATAATTAACTGTAGTTCAAAAAGCAGAATTACATTACCTTTGCATTTCTTAACAAGGTGTTTTATAGAAATGATTCTATTATTTCATGATGGAAAATTGTGATGATTTATCACTCCATTGTAACCCCATAAAAATTTTTGTTCTCTCTTTTTTTTTGTATTCAAAATATCTTTAATCTTGGTAAAATCCTTTAAGCCTTAAATTTTGATATAATATGCTTTAATGTTTTGAATTTTATGTTAACCTTGTGTGTGTGTGTGTGTGTGTGTGTGTGTGTGTGTGTGTGTGTTTTGAGATGGAGTCTTACTCTGTCACCCAGGCTGGAGTGCAGTGGCGCAATCTTGGCTCACTGCAAGCTCTGCCTCCCAGGTTCACGCCATTCTCCTGCCTCAGCCTTCCAAGTAGTTGGGACTACAGGCGCCCACCACCACGCCCGGCTAATTTTTTGTATTTTTAGAAGAGACGGGGTTTCACCGTGTTAGCCAGGATGGTCTTGATCTCCTGACTTCGTCATCCACCTGCCTCGGCCTCCCAAAGTGCTGGGATTACAAATAGGTGTGAGCCACTGGGCCCGGCTGACTATGTTAACCTTGTTAGAACTTGTTAAAATTAGGTAGACTATCAGAATTTTATAAGCTACAAAGTCACACAGAAACAGAAAAACATTGCCTATTTGAAGCCTTTATTAATAGTTAAAACATTTGCTACTTTTAAAAAACTTCGCAGTGCAATACTCCTGTGGACCATTTAACAGTTTAAACCATTTAAAAGTATGGCTTTTAGTCAGTTTTTCCCAAAGACTCTCCTGCATGGATGTGTATCTTCTCCAAGTGACCTTTTGACTGAATATTCACCTGTTACGATGTGATGCAAAACTGACTGGGCAAGGCGCGGTGGCTCATGCCTGTAATCCCAGCACTTTGGGAGGCCAAGGCGGGTAGATCACCTGAGGTCAGGAGTTCGAGACCAGCCTGGCTAACATGGCAAAACCCCACCTCTACTAAAAATATGAAAACTAGCTGGGCTAGTGGTAGTGGGCACCTGTAATTCCAGCTAACTGGGAGGCTGAGGCACAAGAATTGCTTGAACACAGGAGGCAGAGGTTGCAGTGAGCCGAGATCATGCCATTGCACTCCAGCCTGGGCAGCAGAGTGAGACTCCGTCTCTCAAACAAAACAAAACAAAAACAAAAAGCAACAGCTGACTCTGAGCAAGTCCTTTCTCTGTATGGAAATGAGGCTGTGAGATTAAAAAAAAATGTATATATATATAGATACATCACTGTATTAGAACTTCTGGATAATACATTCAAGTGTCCTTTTATTTGTATAAAATGGATTACTTATGGCTCTTTAGATCTTTTAATATTAATATACTGAGATCATCTTGGGAATTATTTAAGACTGATTTGCAAATACGTTTTTAATCTTTTGTGTTGCGTTATAAGTTCTATTTACATTTCCTAATAAAGCACATTTATTAATCATGAATATAATCATTAATATAGTTGATTACAAAAATAATTGTTATCATTACTATTTTATTGAAGTAATTACTAGTGCATTTTTTAACTTGTTTCAACAAATCATGATTAACTTAAGGTTTGCATTCTGGGAAGTGACCAAAACTTGAGTATTTCTCTTTATAGGTTGTATGACATGCAGTGATTCCCAAGACCTTTGAGATAAATCATACAACTTGCTTTTTAATGAATTTACTATAAATACATTTTCAGAGATTATGGAACTACTACTCAATGTCTTATAGCACCCCACTGTGTTTTCTTTATTGTTCTGCCTGGTTCTTTATAATTAGTAAGGTGTGTCCCCATGTCTCTCCTCACAGAGAGGGATCTGTAGCTCTTATGTCTAATTTTCTGTTTCACTTCCTTGCTTATCTGTATTTCAAGCCTAGATGTGTTTACCTGTCTAGTTTTTGTGGTACATTAGGCCTTAGTTTTCTGATGTAGCACACTGAATTTCTCAAGAGTTCAAAGCCATTACTATTTGAATTTGGATGCTTCTTTAGTTAAGTCTTCATTTCAAAGATTACTTTTTCTGTTTTCTGAACTTGGTTTTCTGTAAACACAACATAAATCATGGAAAAAGTAGTGCATTTGAAATAAAAAATAAGGTCAGGTCCTGATGCTGGAATTTCACTGCCTTGCGAATTGCTTAAGCTTTTTTAACCTTCATCTGTTCTTTTATCAAATGGAAGTGGTGATCATATCAACCTTATACAGATTATAGGGTTTTTTTCTTTTTAAATGAAAATTCCCTATGAGAATTAGTTTTCACCTTTTAGAGAACTCTACTTTACCTAAAAACCTGAACTTTGCAAGTTAAAAACTTTAGAAAATTAAATTCATATACAGTTCAAAATATACTAGACTTTTATATTCACTTTTGTCTCTGTTCTTGTTACTGAAAAAATATTTTTCCCTGTGAAAGTGTTTTGGGATATGATAGCTTTTGCTCAGATAATTGTGAGTCTTCAATGAGTGCTACTCCCAGGAGCAGACTTTGAAGTTTCATGGTAGAAAAAGTCTCTAATGTTGATTGACTCCTTGGCCCTTTCCTCTTTCTCCCATCAGGGACAGGAGCATTGGCTGCTGGGTCTCCTGGCCCAGGAGTGGGTAACTGCCTTATGGCAGAGCAGAGGATCCTCATCCCAGTGGTCCCTTGACTGCCATGGAGTTCACTCTTGTTTTTATTCACTTACTACCACCAAATATTTATTTAGAACTTTCTATGGGCAGACTCCATTCCACGCTCTGAAGATAGTCTTTCCTCTTATGGAGCTGACATTAGGGGTAGAGGGAATGTGGAGATGGACAACACAGAAATAGTTACGTTATGTCAGTTGTCCAGTGGTGTGCTAAGATAAAAAAAAAAAAGCAGGGTAGGAGGGCCATGGATGGATGCTGTGCGTGTATGTGGGGAGTGATATTTTAGATAAGTCGATCAGAGAAGGCCTTTAAGTTAGGGTAACATTTGGGTAGAGGCCAGAATGAAATGAGACAGCCAACTTTTAAGGGAATCTGCAGCAGGAGGCTTCCAGGCAGAGAAGTGCAAAGACCCTGAGGCAGGACTGTGTTTGAAGATAAAGAGGTGAGTGTGGCTAGAGCAGAACAGGCAAGAAAGGAAGGACAAGTTGACAGAGGAAATCAGAAAGTTACCAGAGACCTAATCAGGTAGGACCTTGAGGCCATTGTTAAGTCTTGGCCTTTTGTAATGAGTGAATGCAAAACCACTGGACAGTTTCAGTGTGAGGAGTAACATAATTCAACTTAAGGTTCTGAGAGGATCACTCTGGCTGCTGTGCTGAGAATAGACCACAGGAAAGTAGGTGGAAGCGGGGAGATCAGTGAAGATGCCCTTGTAGGAGTTCAGAAGGGGGATGACAATGGCTTTACAAGGAAGTGACCAGATGTGACCAGAACCTGGACCCATTTGAAGGGTGGGCCTATCAGGATTCGTTATGGATTAAATGCACATCCTTGTGGCTTCCTGACAAGGTGGCTGGCATAGCACTGCTAGTGCATTCTCCATCCTTCATGAGTGTGTTCCTCATGTGGGGAGGGGAGTGGGGGGAAGGAGGCTCTCAGCTTCTCAAGAATTCCTTTGGCACTTTGAGAAAGAAAGGCTTGATTCCCAGCAAACAGATTCAGGAAGAAAATGATGCTGACATGATAAGAGTTCTTAAGTTTTAAGCTTACTTTGTGCAGCATTTATGGCATAAGCAGTCTGAAAAATGATGCCTTTACCGAGTCATATAAAAACAATAATATTGACCATCTTATATGTATGCATGGATGATCATTGTCATAAAAATCACTTTACATTTTGAGTAATATCTAGGTTTATTAGTTGAATCGGTGGGAGTGTGGGGGTGTAGGGATACGGAATGGGAGTAGCAAGATCAGCACTTTCTCTCCAGAGCCAGTGACCCAACTTCTGCAGGGTGAGCTCTACAGGGGTGCAGCAATGAATGAAGCAATGGAGTGTTGTTTTTTAACAGCTTTATTGGGATATACTTTATACACATAAGATATGCTCATCTTGCCGGGTGCAGTGGCTCACGCCTGTAATCTCAGCACTTTGGGAGGCCGAGATGGGTGGATCACGAGGTCAGGAGATTGAGACCATCCTGGCTAACACGGTGAAACCCCGTCTCTTCTAAATATACAAAAAATTAGCCGGGCGTGGTGGCGGGCACCTGTAGTCCCAGCTACACAGGAGGCTGAGGCAGGAGAATGGCATGAACCCGGGAGGTGGAGCTTGCAGTGAGTGGAGATCGCGCCACTGCACTCCAGCCTGGGTGACAGAGCGACACTCTGTCTCAAAAAAAAAAAAAAAAAGAAAAAAAGAAAAAAAAAGATGTGCTCATCTTGTGTGTACCATTCAATGATTTTTAGTAAACATACAGAGTTGTTGCCCTCATGCTCATTTACTGTCACTCCCTGTTCCCTCCAGAAGAGTGGTTTTGTTATTCTTAGGCATGTCCAAGGTTTGGAAATAGTCATTAAGCTAGTATACAGGAGATCAAATCAGGAGGAAAGAAGTATGTTTATCTGTGCTCCAGTTTGATCTCTTTAGGCAATCAGAAAATGTGAGCTGTCTTGGAAACACAAAGATCATAACATTTTGAGTCACAAACTTTTATAAGAATCTGAAGCATTAACACGTGCAGACACCACTACCT
This sequence comes from Piliocolobus tephrosceles, assembly GCF_002776525.5. Classification (NCBI taxonomy): domain Eukaryota; kingdom Metazoa; phylum Chordata; class Mammalia; order Primates; family Cercopithecidae; genus Piliocolobus; species Piliocolobus tephrosceles. The sequence continues at coordinate 52,331,141 of NC_045437.1, read as the reverse complement.
TGTCCATATTTTACATAAACTACAAGAGTGTTGTAGGTGGATGATGTTGGTCAGTGTGTTTTTAGTGGAAGGTTAGAGGTAGAGGAAGGCCAAATAGACCAGTTTTCATCAACATTATAATGTTCCTAGGTTAGTGTGTTCCAGAGTTTTATGATTAAGAAACACACTTCTTAAGTACCTGAGGTTTTTTTTCCCCTGTAACCATTTACATCTCATTTTATTATACCACATCTATTTGGAGTGCTCAAATCACCCTTGCAGAAGTACGCATGGTTGGGTTGACTCATTTGTTCATCAGAAAAATAACTGTAGTGTATCAAATACGTACTAAGTGCCACGTGTTCAACATCAGTTTCCTTATCTGTGAAATGGGGATCCTGAGAACTACCTCATGGGTTGCATATAAATCAGTTAATAAGTTACTCCTATCTATGTAATGTGCCTCAGTTTTGAGCTACAGGCTAGACTTTGTTGACCATAGAGCTGCCGTTCCATCCTTCATCTCTATTGAAAGCTCCTTTCTTCTGCATCCTCCCTAATGCTTCTTGCTCTGCTCTTCCACTCTTAAAAGCTTGCTGCTAATCACTGTTGTTCTTGCTCCTTTGCTTTCCTCTTTCTTGTCTTTTGTGTATTCTTTTCATACGTAAGAATCTTGAGCTCGCTTCCCAGGAAGCAGTCAGGGAGAAGTTTCAGCTCTTTTAGAGGGCTACGCAGTCGTAGAGGTGGAGTCACTCAACCCAGCATGAGAGTTTTGGTGCTTCCTGGCCTGGGATCAAGCTGTGAATGTTTGGTGCCCACCAAGTCACAGAAATTGTTGCTCTACAGTCATCCTTAGTTCCTCTGCTGACCTACTTCTTGCACGGAAATTCATTCCAGAAATGTCCCGTAAGCCATCTCTAGAGAGCGGAAATTGAAGGATCAGGTTTCTTGCTTTTTATTTACATGTGGTAGTTTGGAATTCTGCTTGCACAAATTCACTTGAGATTATCTAAAGATTAAACTTACTGTGGTGCTGTCTGCATTTCCCTGTAGCTTCCCTTTTTCTGTTTTTAATGGGTATAGTGTGAGCATGTTCAGAATGATAACACCAGAAACCTCACTGTAATTAAATACATGTGCTGCTTCAGTTCTAGAAAACTCTCAGGTGTGTTTCTAATCTCTGCTGTATATAGGGATTTTTTAAAAAAGATAAAAACAAAAGATATAAATGATAAAAGGAAATCTGAGCCAAATATGTAATTATACAGATGAATGTTGTGGTGTTATATTGGACAGCAGAGTCAAATCATGTTTCACAGGAACGATTTCAGGTTCCCCCGAGTCTACTTTGACACCTCCATTTAAAATGCTGTGAAATGAAAACCTAGTTGACTGCAAAACTGCATTTTCAGAATGTATTTTTGTAGCCATACGCCTGGCACTTACCATTAACTATTATTTAAAAACGGAGCACTCAAAGCTTCATGATTTTTTAATCAGAAGTTATGTTTCCCTGATTCCCTTACCATAAATTCATTTTGCTGTAATAAAGGGTTAATCAGTCATGCAGCCAAAATTAATAAATCCAAAATTCTTTTGCATATCATATGAATAGCTAGCATTTTTGAATACTTGCTATATGTTGGGCAGTGTTTGAAGGTTTTATGTATGTTATTTTGTGTCATTCTTTAATACCTCTTGGAGGTAGGTACTGTTATTATCCCTAATATTTAGGTAGGGAATCAAGGCTTGGTAAGGCGAAGTAACTTTCCCATAGTTACACATGATGTAAATAACAATGTTGTATTCTAAGCCAGTGGCCTTAGCAGGTTCTGTATGCTGCTTTTCATCTTAAAATATACTCAGAAAAAGAATCGATTGTGGAGTTTTATTACTGTAAAGATTCCTAGGCTCTACTTTAAGTCACAAAATCTAGCCCCCCAGATGATGCTAGTTAAGTTGATCCAGGGATATATCTTTGAGAAATATTGCCATACTGTCCCCAAAATATTTTTTTTTTTTTTTTTTTTTTTTTTTTTGAGACGGAGTCTCGCTGTGTTGCCCAGGCTGGAATGCAGTGGCCCAATCTCGGCTCACTACAAGCTCCGCCTCCCGGGTTCACGCCATTCTCCTGCCTCAGCCTCCCGAGTAGCTGGGACTACAGGCGCCCGCCATCTCGCCCGGCTAGTTTTTTGTATTTTTCGTAGAGACGGGGTTTCACCGTTGTAGACCAGGATGGTCTCGATCTCCTGACCTCGTGATCCACCCGTCTCGGCCTCCCAAAGTGCTGGGATTACAGGCTTGAGCCACCGCGCCCAAAATATTTTTTATCCATCAACAGGACAAAGGACTTTAGGGAAATGCAGAGACCTTAGATGAGCGAATCCATGCATTTGATGATGGCTGTAGTCCACACCAGGGGCAGAGAGGATTCAGTAATGTCACAAAATGAGTTGTAAGACAGAGCCAAGCCCCAAACCCACCATTATTCATAATGCCATATGAAATGGGAGGGCAACTTAAAATTTAAAATTAAATTCATGAGAAGAGGAGGCAGTATTTGAGCTTCATAAGACACATTAACCTATATGTTCTTTTAAGGAACATTTAGTACTTGTTATAGTGAGTACTGTTCATAACTTCCTTTTGCTGAATGATATTCCACAAAAATGTAGAATTTTCCAAGAAAGTGTGTGTTCTGAGTAATGATGAAAGAAATAGTAATTTTTTTGTTAAAGTGATCAGGTAAAACCCTCAAACTAATGATTCATAAACATTCTTCATCTTCAGTTAGTCCATTTTATTCTCCATACGTGGCTGTTTTGAGTAGTTGCCATTATATGAAAAAGAGACTTAGCTCCCTGGTGTTGATCCAAAGGTTTTGGCTTCAGTTGACACATAGCTGTTGCAGAATTACTCATTGTTTATATTAAATATTTTGATTATAAGAAACTTTGTTTTTAGGCCTCATTAGAATGTTTAATAGTAAAATTTCTTCATACTCTCATGTATGTTAGAGTTCATAGTCAAGATGTATGTCAGATATGTAGTCAAGAAACTACAGATGCCATGCTAGCCTTTCAGAGTTGCTGTAATTTCAACTTGGAGTTATACTCACAGGAACTTTGAACGCTTTGTGTGGTCTTGGAAATTCAGAGTGTGGGGTGTTGTCTTCTGTCCATTAACCTGCTTTCCTGCAGAGAGGCCCTCCCCGTGAAGAGAATGTATCGCCTTAATAAGATTCCAGTAAGAGGCTCCTGAATGCCAGTCCCTCCTTGGGGAGTCCTGTCAACTAGCCAGTGATGTTGAAAGTGCTGGAAGATGTTGCCCTTTTGTGGACTGAAAATATGTCACAAACAGGCTTCCAGCTCACCATTCATTTGTTTCCAGCCATTGTTTCTAGCCAGGATTCTGGCACCTAGGTGCTGCGATAGTAGAGCCACAGCTGTGTGTTCCTCCTCCCTGGGTTGGGCTGCCATTCAGAGAAGAGGTCACTTGGTGGGTACACAAGTTTGCTAAAACTGCTGTAACAAAGTCCCACCAACAGGGGCCTTAAAAACAGAAATGAATTTTCTCACAGTTCTGGAGGCTGGAAGTTCAAGATCAAGGTGCCAGCAGGGTTGGTTTCATTATGAGTCCTTGCTTCTTGCTTGTGGTTGGCTGTCTTCTCTCTTTATCTTAACATATCCCTCTTTATCTTCCATGCCTGGCTGTCCTAATTTCCTCTTCTTATAAGAACACCTGTCATATTGGATTAGGTACTTAACCTAAATACCTCTCTAAAGATCCTATCTCCAAATACAGTGAATTCTGAAGTTCTGGGGGTTAGGACGTCAACATGATTTTGGGGTATGGTGGTGGGGGAGAGCAGAATGTAATTCAGCTAATAACAGTGGGAAAATGTAAGCTTATAGACTGATGGAAACCAAGGGCAGGGGTGTGTGCTGTGGTAATGAACAATGGCTTCTACACTCTGGAACCCCGGTTGATTTCTTTTGGTAGCATATGCTCAGGAGTGCTTTACGAAAGACTTACCGTGAAGATGGAGCCTTTACCATTGACGACAGTTACAGCTACCATTTGAGTGCCTGTTTGTACCAGACTCTTTACACGTCAACTCTGGTCCCCACAAGGACAAGGATGTTGCTGGTAGGTCCGTTTTAGAGAAGACTGAAATTCAAAATAATTAAATGACTTTTCTGAGTGTGCAACACCAACCTAGATTCAAACCCAGGTCTGCAAAGCTAGTCCTAGTTTCACTATACTGTGTGGCCTCTGTGTCTTGCTTACTTTTATTTGTGGAAAGAGTGCAGGACTTGGAGTTGGAAGATGAGGTTCGTGCCTTAGCTTAACCATCAAAGTCTGACTACCTTGGGGCAAATTTAACTCTGTCTGAACTTTACATTCTTGATGTGTCACATGGTATTGGTGATAATATCTCTATCACTGGAAGTAAAAGCATTACACAAGAGTGTGAACAAACCTCTCGTAAGCTCTAGGTCATGTTGAATTTTGTTGTTAAAGGAGCAGTCCATAATTATACAGAGAATCTGGTAGTGGAACCCATAATACCTAATAGACTCTGGGTGAGCCGCTCTGAGCTTTAGTTACCTTTTCTTTAAAAAGGAAAGTAGTACCTGGCACGTGGTAGCCCATGTAGACTGTTCTGACCTCCTTATCTGAATTGAGTTTGCTGTTGGTTTCTGTTTTGTCTAAACTTAGCCTTCCATTTTCTGTTATTATGAGCATCAAGCATTCATTTTCCGCTGGTGATAGTGAGCTGCATGCTTGGCTATTAAGGTTTTAGATGGGCAGGCTGTTGCAAACCCGCTTAGTAGCCATTAATCATTTAAAACAACAAAAGTACTATCCGGAAAGTGGAGTTTCAGTTTTCCATGCATTACCTTTGACCATAAGTGAATTTATTTCCTGGGTGGCAGCAGTGTTTCTAAAAATATAAATGATCGGGGGAAAAAGCGTTAAATGCTAAAATTTCTTAATAATGGGCAAATGGGATAGAAAATGGGTTGGTAATAAGAAGTTTATCTTGAGAGATAATTACATCCTGTGCAGGCATAATGCATGTAACTTTCTTTACTAGGACCACAACTAGTTTTCCAACTTGGTGTTCTCTTTCCTCCATGGCTGTCACTTCTTTATTCCGAAGGCATTTGAAATATTTTTTTTTTGCAGGTGGCTGTATTATAGAAATATTCAGTGACATTAATTTTTTTCTTCTTCTGTTGAAATTATGAAATACTCCCCATTTCCAGGAAAGCACCAAGAATATTGCAGATACCATCTACCTTTTGCTATTGCTGATATTTTGCTTTGTTTGAAATTTAAAAAAAATTCTGAAGCTTAAAATTTACTGCCCTACTTTATAGACACCAGGGAATTTGTTATGTTCAGGAATACTGAAACATCAAAATGATTTTTTTTTTTTTTTTGAGATAGGATCTTGCTCTGTTGCCCAGGCTGGAGTACAGAGGTGTAATCATAGCTTACTGTAACCTCAAACTTCAGGGCTCAAGCAATCCTCCTGACTCAGCCTCCCAACTAGCTGAGACTACAGGCATATACCACTGTGCCTGGCTAATTTTTTTCATTTTTTGTAGAGATGGGGTCTTGCTATGTTGTCCTGGGTGGTCTTCAACTCTGGGCCTCAAGCAGTTCTCCCATCTCAGCCTCCCAAAGTGTTGGGGTTATAAGCATAAGCCACCATGTACAGCCCCCAAAATGAATGTTTAAGACCAAATTGGCATTCTGGCTGTTTGTCTCTGTTTCTTTTTATAATTATTATAAAACATATCAGTTATATAAATTCAGTTAAGTTATATATAATACTTACTTTGGTCAAATATTGTAAAAAATAATCACCAGACTGTTTGAATCCCCACTTTATAACTTACTATCTTTGTGATTCTTAACCTCTTGGAGCCTCCTGTGGCACCTGTGGGTATTAAGGAGATTTGAAGCTTTAGAAAATGAAGTATTCCACTCAAATTTGGTGCCATACAGGCAAGTGGGCTGTGAGCTATTTTAATGTTAGGACTGGCTATCTCCTTTTCCAGCCAGTGTTTTCTAGTGGCCCACCATATAGCTTGATACCCTTGACTCTCACAGTAAAAGGGGAGAAAAGTTCTGGTCTCCACTGCCTCTCTGCTTACTTTCCTGAAGTCAGCTCTTGCCATCTGTGGAGTTGGTGTGATCCATTTCTGCTTTGATCCTACTGCTAGTGCTGCAAGTTTAGCTGCTTCCATTTCTCTCCTGGATTTAGTAATTTTTAGTTATAGAAGTGATGTGACTGCATTGAGATTCATCCTGATCTGATTTGCCAGAGGAAGCAAGCAATATTTGGTTTTTCAGATGGAGAAATATTGTGTGTTTTTTTAACCTCCCCCTGCAATAGGCAGTGTCTGTTTTATACTGTATGTTATACCGTGTCAAGGTCAGACTATTTAGACTTCTATGCTTCTATTACTTGATAAATGGACAAAAGAGAAGGGTACTTTAGTGACATCTTGACCTTGTTAGGTGGCTGGGGTTTTTCTCACTGATCATTTTCCTTCCCCTTCAAATTTTTCCTTAGATGTGGGTCTACAGACACATGTTACATCTTCCGTAGCCCAGGGAATTCCCTGGACTTGCCTACTAAATTCTTATTCTACTTTTGTTATATAAAATAATAGGCTGATTTTTTGGGGGAAAAATCTAGGTTATGGAGTCTTTTTTATTCACAAATAGGTATCTTCCTTCTGTGAAAAGCATTGGTTGGTTGGTTTGCCAGGAATGTAATTCCTTCGCTTATGGACTCACCGTCTGGGTTGTCAGTGGTCTTGTCTTTCCCTTACTGTGTGAGAATGGCCAAGCTCCAGCACTGCTCCCCGGAGGTGCTTCCCCAAAAAGGATGTATTCTGTGAGTCATTTGAATCTAATAATTAAAACAAAACAAAATAACATGTAGCTTTTAAAAAACATTGTTATTTATGTATAATATAGAGAGAGAACAGTAGGTACATTATGTGCATACAATTTTATGAATTTTCTCAAAGTGAATATGCCCATGTAACCAGCACCCATATTAAGAAAGCGGTTATTCCAAAAGCACCCTCACCTCCTTCGAGTCAGTGCTTCTTCCCTGAGATGAACACTAACCTCTAACACTGTGGATTAGTTTTGCTAGTCTTTGAACTCTATATAAATGTCTTCATACAGGATGTTCCATTGTGTCTTGCTTCATCTACCAAATGCTGCGTCCATGAGGATCATCCTTGTTGTGTGTAGCAATAGTTTATTCTTTCTCATTTCTGCATGGTTATGCCATTCTATTATTATTTACCTATTGTGATTGTGACAAATTATCACAAACTTAATGGCTGAAGGCAATACAAGTTACTTCTTTTATGATTCTAGAGGTCAGAAGTCCAAAATCAGTTTCACTGGACAAAAATCAAGGTATTGGCAGGGCTTATTCCTTTTGCAGGGTCTGGGGGAAGAATCAATTTCCTTGACTTTTCCAGCTTCTGATGGCTGCCAAGATTCTTTGGCATGTGGCCCCTTCATCCTCAAAGCATATAATTCCAACATCTGTTGCCTTTTCATATCACCTTCTCCTCTTCTGTCATCACATCTTCCTGCCTCCTCCTTATAAAGATGCTTTTGAGGCCAGGAGCAGTGGCTCACGCTTGTAATCCCAGCAATTTGGGAGGCCGAGGCAACTGGATTGCTTGAGGTCAGGAGTTTGAAACCAGCCAGGCCAACATGGTGAAACCCCATCTCCACTGAAAATACAAGAATTAGCTGGGCATGGTGGTGGGCACCTATAATCCCAGCTACTCAGGAGGTTGAGGCAGAATTGCTTGAACCCGGGAGGCAGAGGTTGCAGTGTGCCGAGATCACGCCATTGCACTTTAGCCTGAGTTACAGAGTGAGATTCTGCCTCAAAAAAAAAAAAAAAAAAAAAAAAAGGCACTTTGGATTATATTTGAGGCCTACCTGGATGATCTTGGATAATCTCCCCATCGCAAGACCCTTAATTTAATCACATCTGTGAAGTCCCTTGGCGTGTAGAATAACGTTCACCAGTTCAGGAGATTAGGATGTAGATATTTTGGGGGGCCAGTTTTCATATTGCCGTGCCCATTACGTGAAAGTACTATCATTTATTTATCCATTCTACGGTTGATGGACTTTTTGTATTGTTTTCATTTTGGAGTTATTATGAGTCATGCTGCATGAGTATTCTCAGTATTCTTGTGCATGTTGTTCTTTGACTGTTATACACACGTGCTAGTGTGTGCGTGCACATACACAATGCACACTTATGTGGTATGTATATATTTAGGAACCAGTCACATGGTAAATGTAAGTTTAACCTTAGAACATAATGTCAAACAGTTTTCCAAAGTGGTTGTACCAACTTCTGTCCCTGCTAGTAGTATATGAGATTGCCAGATGTCTTTTATAAAGAATAGAGCATAGTTTGGACCTGGCAGTTTTGTTCCAGAATTACACCCATTGTTAGCCCCCATTTTAGACCCTTTGTATATATTCCAGGGTTTTCCAAAGTGTGTTTAGATGAATAGGAATCTGCAGAGACTGTCAGAGAAAAGACTTATTTGTCTTATTTTATCAAATGAATTCCTGGACCTTGCTGGGAGCCTCACACCATAGAAGAACACATTAAAGGCCTTAATCTTGTTTAACTGTTTATTTGTTTGCTTTATGTCTGCCAAAGTGGATGGAACTTTGACTCAGTTTCCCTTTTGATATCTCAAAGAAATAAAGTTCCAAGAAATACCCTTTGAAAATTCTGAAATGAATCATAACTCAGAATGTTCTTTGCTGAAAATGTAATGAGAAATTTCCTTTTAGAAGGAAAAATAAACCCACTAGTATGTCTTTGAGTATTCACTCCACAAAGACCTATCTATAGAGAAATAAAAACTATCAGAAAATGGGTTGAATTTGCCCCTATTTGGTTTTGTTTTAGTGAAACCTATACATTAGGGAAAGTTGATTTGCAATATTGCAATCTTAAATTTCACATCAAGGAACGCAATATAAAAAATAGTTTCTAGTAACTGAGAACAGTGTCAGTGGGATTCATCCAAAAATGTTTGTCCCTGATGTACTTATTTTCCATCTGGTTCTCTCCACCTATTCCCCCACACCTACCCCTGCTCTTACCTTTTTTTACTTCTCTAAATCAGCATGTAACAAGAACAATCTACTTCTTGTTTCTTCTTTCTTTTGGTCTTTTGTTGTTGTTGTTGTTGTTGTTGTTTATTTAAATTCTAATCTTGTTTGTATGGGTGATGGTTTTCCTTGTACCATATAAAGGTCAAGATCCTTGCTCTGGGGCACACAGCCCACCTGGAAGATACCCAACTCTCCTTCCTCAAACAGCCCTGTACCTTTCCTGGGTCACACAGTAATCTGCTGATGGTGATCTGGGGAGGACAGGCTGAGACTGATGGGACCATAGAATATGAGTAGAAGCAGCACTGAGAGTGGCTGAAATTTAGTTTTGAGGTTAAAATAACCAGTGTATGGATACCACTGAGCATGAGCTCTAGAATTACTTCACCTTTCTTCCTTGGCTTATGTTGAGTGTCAAGCTAGACATGAATATATTACTCAAATATTAGGAAATGCATTACTCAAATAATATTTTACACTATGAAGTTTGGGCTTGTTTACCCTCTTCCATTTCCTTTGCATTTCTTCTTCAATTGAATCAACATCTTTACTAGAACTTTTAAAAAAGGTTTTAGTTTGTGCATTACTTATTACAAACGTTTCCTAATATGCCCTTTTGTGGGGTATGTTGTGATGCTTTCATTAGTAGATTAGTTGTCAGTATTTACCTCTTTCTACAGTGGCTGATGAGACAAGTGGAGAATTAGAGTTGAGGTTCTAATCTAGTTTGGTGATTTCAGCTTTAGATCTGAAGACTTAGAAATGAGGCCTGGACCAGATGGCCTCTTATTTTTTTCATGATGGTCTAGTTCTCTCTCAGCAATGACAATCACAATAGCTGAAATGTATTTCCGTGTGCCTGATACTCATAAATACCTTATATATATCTCAACTCATTTAATCCTGATGATAATTCCATGAGGAAAGTCCTTTTGTATTCCCATTTTACAGATAGAAAAGTTGAGACACAGAACTTTGTTTAAGATCACCCAGATGGTAAGTGGCGGAGCCACCATTCACCCACAGGTGTCTGACACCAAGTCCCTCTTCTTAGTCTTTCTGCTAGACTGCCTCTCTCTGGCTACACAGATGAGTCACCCAAGCTGCTCTTTAGTCTCCAGTCTTTTTCAACTGCTTAATATACAAGGGGAGGACATGAGTCACCTGAGGGTGTGCAAATCAGGCCCTTTGTTAGTTGCGCATGGATATATTCTTGGTGGTCTTGGAGATTCACTAGCCACCAGTCTCTGTGCCTGTGCCTGTATCATCGAAACTGTCCACTAGGTTTTGGTGTTTTCTCCTTAGAGAACACAAGAATGATGCTCTCTGACTTTAAAAATCCAGGAACTGGGCCGGGCGCGGTGGCTCACGCCTGTAATCCCAGCACTTTGGGAGGCCAAGGTGGGCGGATCACGAGGTCAGGAGATCGAGACCATCCTGGCTAACACGGTGAAACCCCGTCTCTACTAAAAATACAAAAACTTAGCCGGGCGAGGTGGCGGGCGCCTGTAGTCCCAGCTACTGGGAGGCTGAGGCAGGAGAGTGGTGTGAACCCGGGAGGCGGAGCTTGCAGTGAGCCGAGATCGCTCCACTGCACTCCAGCCTGGGCGACAAAGCGAGACTCCGTCTCAAAAATAAATAAATAAATAAATAAATAAATAAATAAATAAATAAATAAA
>NC_045437.1:52204809-52320269 GCF_002776525.5 Piliocolobus tephrosceles | reverse complement strand
AAATAAATAAATAAATAAATAAATAAATAAATAAATAAATAAATAAATATAAATAAAAAATAAAAAAATAAAAATCCAGGAACTGAGAAGAACAGACCTCCCATTTATGAAGATAACATTGAGCACCGCTCTCTTGATGTACCAGTGTCTGGACAGGCCTGGATGAATCCTGCAGCACAGTGATTCGAGTCATTGTCTTCCTTCCTTCATCTGCATCTTACTTTGGTCCTGTGCTCATACTTGGCAAATCCTGTTTCTCCACTGAAAGTGAATTCCTTGAATTTTCTTAAATCCATATCTGAATATAATGCCTACAACTTTCTTCCATAGCTTTTTCTGCGGTTACTGCTTTTTGTCTTTTTTAAACAATGCCACTTTTTGAATAATGAATTGTTGCTTTGCCGCACACTGAATGGGAGCCCCTGCTCATGTCCGGTCACTGGAGAGACGGTCTCTTCTGTCTGTTGTACTTTGTGGTCCCCACAGGTCCTACCTGTGGTTTTGCTGGGCTTGTTTGGTCTTCTGCCCTGCTAAAACATTGGTTTCTCTCACGTACGTTCTCTCCTTCCATTGTATTTGAATCTGTTTCCCCCACCTAAGGACAGACCTCTGGCAGAGTGGTCTTTTTTTTTTTTTTTTTTTTTGAGGCGGAGTCTCGCCCTGTTTCCCAGGCTGGAGTGCAGTGGCCGGAGCTGGGCTCACTGCAAACTGCGCCTCCCGGGTTCACGGCATTCTCCTGCCTCAGCCTCCCGAGTAGCTGGGACTACAGGCGCCCGCCACCTCGTCCGGCTAGTTTTTTGTATTTTTTAGTAGAGACAGGGTTTCACTGTGTTAGCCAGGATGGTCTCCATCTCCTGACCTCGTGATCCGCCCGTCTCGGCCTCCCAAAGTGCTGGGATTACAGACTTGAGCCACCGCGCCTGGCCCAGACTGGTCTTTGAAGTCAACAGATACGGGTTTATGTTACCCCTGGGGCCCATGATGACTCTCCAAGAGGCACTGGGCACATGGAGAGTAACAAGGAAATTATTTCAGATGTTCAGCTTCCCTATATACTCTTTCCCAAAACAGATCCACCTGGGGCACAACTGGACTAATGGGTTGTCTGGCTTTACCTCTCCCAAATCTCATCACGTCATATAGTCACATGAAGTAACCCCTACTCCTCAGGGTGCCAGAAAAAGGGACAATGAGAAGATTGTTATATAGAGGGCATGAATCTAATGTCTTAGAAGTTAGTCCTTTTGCAAATCAAATGTCTTCTAATTTTTTTAAAGAAAACTGAACATGACCCTGAACAGTTTGTCAGAAAATTATGAGTATCATGTAAGTTTGTGTTTATGATTTTTTTGGGGCATAAATCTCAGGGATTTAAAGAATTAAGGGCCACAGCTATCACAACACTTCTTTCATTCTCATCAACTTATTTACATGAACAAGGCTTTTACTTTAACACCAAAAAAATGGAGTGGAATCACTGTTGAAATATTGCTTCTTCTGACAATAAAAATATTCATTTATGGATACAGATATCAAACTGTCCTATCCATCTCATTGAGGAATGCATTTCCCATAAAAATTTACTTTAATACTTTAATTTTTAATCATTATAAAATTGTACATTTGTTCTGTCAAATTGCATTCTACTAATAGTTTTAATGATAATCAAGATTAAATTTTTAACATTTAGAACCGTTTGGTCACAGGAAGTAAAAAATACGTTCTAATTTTCATAACTATTTTTGTTGCAGAAGGAGTAGGATAGTATGATAAATAAAAAACCCTAAAACATAAAAGTGTTTTATTAAGATAAAATTCTGTGGGAGAAATGGAATGGAAATACAAATTTAAGGGAAAAAAAGGAACTATAAAAATTTGAGCATAAAAGGAAAGGTTGTTCATGTATTTTAAATAACAATGGATACATTTAAAAACTTGAATAAAAGCAGTTTCATTTTAAAATTTCAATATTTACAGTGTGCAAGAAATTATATACCATGCCAGAATTTAAACCTAGGATGAACAATTTTAGATTTGATCTCTGTGTGTGTGTGTGTGTGTATTTAGAGAGGGGGTCTTACTCTGTTGCTCAGCCTAGAGTGCAATGGTGTAATCACACTTACTTTGAACTCATCAGCTCAAGCAATACTCCTATGTCAGCTTCCCGAGTAGCTGGGACTACAGGTGCACATCACTGTGCCCAGCTAATTAAAAAAAAATTTTTTTTTTCTGTAGAAACAGGGTCTCCCTCTGTTACCCAGGCTGGTCTTGAACTCCTGGCCTCAAGCAGTCCTCCCACCTTGACCTCCCAAAGTGCTGGGATTACAGGTATGAGCCATTGTGCCCAGCCTAGATTTTTGACTTTAAATTGTGTTAGAACATATATGTATTTTAATATTCTTTGTAGACCACTTTTCCAGGGCATCTGACCTGGGCAGGTAGGGCTCATGACACAAGCATACATCCCTTGTTTGTTGTGTTTTTTGGCTATCACCTTGACCACATAAACCATTGTAGTAGACTCCCATGACTAGAACTGATGTCACCTTTATCAGTTATATCTTTCCCTTCTGTTTTGACTTAATTCCCAATAAGCCAAGCAATACCCATTCAACAAACACATGTCTCCCTGTGCATTATGCGTGGGTCTCACAGGTGAAGAGGACAAAATTCTCCCTCAAGGACCTCATTCTGTAGGGGGAGACCAGCCCTTCTGATCCCAGATGATGAGTATTAAGCTGGAGGGAAGCAAGGCTTTCCATGGCACACTGGACCCTGAAGAGGAGGGTCTCTTAGAGGAGCCTGGACTTCAGGCTAAGCAGAGCCTTGGAGAATGAGGACCCAGGATGGGCCCAGGACTATCCAGCCAGGTGAGAGAGGAGGCTACCCTATACTCTGTGGTTTGGAGGTGGAGAGGAGGGATTCATTCCTGGCAAAAATGCTGCTATTAAGATAGAAAGATAGCCATGATTCTTGAATTAGGGGTCAAGGGGGCAGGGAGATGCCTATTTCTATGGTTTTTAAAACATTTCTTCTCTAATTTTCTATGTAGGCAAAGGTCAAAGTGGGTATTTTTACTATGTTAAATTAGTAGCTATGCCTATATTCATAAAGAAAAGCCTCCTTTGGCACTTTTAGTTTTGACTGTTTTCTAGCAAATTGTGGGTGAGTACCATATCCAGTATATTAATTTTGACATATGGTCACTCCCAGTGCAGCCTCAGCCAAGCAGTCCCTTGGGGTTACAAAGGCATAGAGTTAAATTTCCCAAGTTGGAAAAAGGCTTTCAGAAATGAGTTTCTCACTCCACTTGAAGTGGCTTTGCTACCGTTTCCCTGGGGAGGTTGCTAGGCATTTAATAGATCTCCATGTTAGGAAAATAAAAATTCTTTCTAGCATTGCAGCCTAAGGTGTTTTTCCCCCACCCCTTGGCCTCAGATTTGTGTGGTGGAGGCTGCAGCTAATCTCCTTTATGTGTATATTTATAAAACGTTTCCAGATGATTAATCTTTTTCCTGGTGTCATTTGGCTAGTCCCAGGTATTCATTGTCTCAGTCATTCCCAGTTAGGCATAGCCCTGCTTACTGCCTGAGGGAAGGAAGGAGGCCGTGGGACCGCTGGGTCTAAGCCTGGTTCCCACCACCTCCCCACAGCTGTTAGCCTTCCTCCATCCCTGAGCTCTCACTGGGACATGAGGGACTGCATTTCAGCTGTGACAGTGTTTTGTTGCTCTTGGCCATTGCACAGTGGCTTACATCCTGTGTGCTTTAAGAAAATGTCTCTTTCAAAGGCTGTTTTCAGAGTCCATGGGATGAGATGCACAGAGACAGACTATATATATTTAAAACCAGTGGTTGGGTTTTTTTTTTTCGCTTTGCTAAGAAAATAAAGCATAGACAAATGAGAGGGACTCTGTGAAAGTTTTTTTTTTTTTTTTTTTTGAAAGCACCTTTTACAGCTTGTCTTTCAGTATAAATGATTAAGTTATGATGTCATCTTGTTTGTTAGACATACAGCTTCTTCTACGTGCTGGCATTTTGGTATGGTGAAGGCTATTTTGGTGTCTCCTGAACCTGAGGACCCCATGAGGGCCTGGGCCAGTTCAGGTGCCCAGGAGAGGCTGATAAGAGAGTGAGTGTGCTTGGCCCCGTGTGTGGCGGTGTCTGTCTCAGGGCCCCTGGCTCTGGCAAGGTCATGTGGTACATAGCCTTTTCAGAGAAAGGGCCGGAGGGTTTTGTGGACAGCCTTAAAGATATCTATTACAGTGTTGTTTTGTATCTTTGAAAATAAGAAAACTGAGCTGTTTTGAGAAATATCACTGAGTTTTTTTACTAATGCCTAATCTCCCCAAGTTTATCTGGATGCTCTCTGTTCCGGTAAAGCCAAGTTCCTGTAAAGCTTCATTATCCTCCTTAAATCTTCTTCCTCATTTGTATCATGCATTCAAGGTCTTGTTCCCTCTCGAGCTATTCCATTTCTCTTCTGTGCTTCTTGCTTGACTTCGAGTATAGTTTGTGAGTGCAGCTCTGCATTTTGAAAGCATGACCTGGCGTCATCCTTAATAATAGCTTTGTAAATTCACATGCTTAACCATGTAGACTGTAACTTCCCTCTCCTTTGGTCTTTAACACCAAGCAGAGTTATACACTAGCATTACCTAAGCAACATCCAATTTCCGGAAGTGTCTAGAGGAAAAGTGGCAGGTATTTCAAATGCAGAATTGTTGGGGTGAGTTATTGAAGTGAACTGCATATGTTTGGGAATTATTTTCCTTTTGGGGGCTAAGAATCCAATGACAGTGGACCAGTATGAGGTTGCATTGCTGTAGGGCTCACCACCACCAAAGGCACCGCCTTTTGTACTTCATCTTGCTTGGCTATTTTAAAAGCTTTCTCAAACCTAATGCGTTGTAAGAAAAGACGTAACTATTGCTTTTTGGAGGAAATATAAACTAGGTTTTTTCCTTATGAATCTTCTTCCCAATGGGAAATCACAGAGAAACAGGGCAGGGAAGGAGGAATAAGAGTTTTAAAAGTTTTCTTCCCTAGGCTGAAGAATTTCCTATTTGTGAACTATCAGCTGAGTAAACACTAAGAGCAAGTGTTTAATGGGTTATACATTATTGTAAATTGTTTACAAAATGAGATGAAATCTTGTCCCATTGTTCAGTGTTTTACAGATTTGCTTTTCTTTTTCTTTTTTTTTCAATTTATTTTACTTTAAGTTCTGGGATACATGTGCTGAATGTGCAGGTTTGTTACATAGGTATACAAGTGCCATGGTAGTTTGCTGCACCCATCAACCCGTCATCTAGGCTTTAAGCTCCACATGCATTACATATTTATTCTAATGCTGTCCCTCCCCTTGTTCCCCACCCCCTGCATTTCTTAATTCATTGAAATTTGGGCAAACACTAAGATCTACTACATTGTTGAAACAAAATGCAATTAAACCAGACTTTATTTTCCTTAAAGTATTTGTGTTTTGTGTTTTGTTTCAGAAAGATTTGTAATTTCTTTGCCTGAATTTATGCTTGAGAATTTTCAAGCAGTTGTCATAGTCATTGTACCACTACCTCCTTTGAGGAGAGGGAAGAGTTATCCTTATAGAGAGTTATGTATCAGTGGTAGGAACAGATATTCTTGTTCAAATGTATTAATAGTAATACCACTAATATTGCAGCTAATGCTTATTAAGCACTTACGTATTTCTGAGGTTAATGCAAAGGCCTTTGGTAGTTCATTGTGAAATAGGGTCTCAGATGTTGATTAGTGATAAATATTGTTTAATATGAGTTTATTAAAATTTTTTATCAGAAATGATATTTTTCTTCAAATGGAATGTTGGTATTTAACAATATGGTCACATATTTCTTGTGCAATTTTTTGAAGTTTTGATATCAAGGTTATGCTGACTTCTGTAAAATGAAATGGGAAAACTTTCCTTGATTTTTCTGTACCATGTAACATTTTCAATAGCATAAAAATTCCATTAAAAAAAGATTTGATAGTGTTCCCCTTTAAATCATTGTCAGCATTGTCTATTTCCATATAGTTATTGAATTTTTTAGTCTACTTTGTGAATCAATTTTTGATAATTTATATTTTCTTAGGAATTGTCTCTTTCATTCAATGTATTTTAATTTTCAGCATAAAATTGTATATATTCTGTATACTTGTATTACATTTCCTTTATCTGTTTGGCTCTATCCATTTTCTTACTTCCTATGTTGTGTAATAGTATTTTCTCTCTTCCTTGATGAGTCTTGCAAGAGGTTTGTGTATTTTATTGATCTTTTCAAAGAACCAGCTGTTCCACTGTTTATATTCTAATCCCTTAATTTCTGCTTTTATCTTTTTAATGATTCTTTCTTTTGTTTCCCTGAAGTTTATTTGGCAGAAGGTTTTTCAGCTTGTTGAGTGGAATAATTTTTTATTTTCTTGTTAAATAATTTGTAAGGTGACTTTTTCTCATTTTCTCTCTCCTCAAACTTTAAACATCTGTCCTTTCAGCTTTGCTTTTAGCCGGTGACCTTGAAGCCTGCATTGGTGAGAAAATGGAAACAGAAGAGGGCGTCCAGAGACTCCCCCATCCCGTTTCCCCACTGTCAGCATCACCACTCCCACTCTCTCTTCCTGCTTGTTTTCTTAGGTAACTATTCACGCTTCTGCCTAGAGCCAGTCCTTTCCTGTGTTCCCCATCCTGTCTCCTCTCGCCTAGTCAGAAGAATCCTCCCAGCCTTTCTCCCCACCTCTTATGTTATCAGACTTTCCTTCTCTCCTGCATCGTGCATGTCCACACACAAGTATGCTGTCATTGTTTCATCTTCCATTAAGCTTCTCTTGTCCCCACTTTCTCACCAGATGGTTGCAATTTTATTACTCTGCTGTGCAGTCAGATTCCTCTGGAGTTATACTTGTCTCAAATTCACCTCCCCCTACTCTCTCTTGAACCCCATCTATAAGGCTTTCATCCCTTGTTCCATAAAGACTACACTTGTTAATGTCATAATCACCTATCTCCACTGGTCATTGAAACATAATGGTCAGTTCTCAGGCCTCATCTGGCATGACACAGTAAGTTCTCACTCTTTGTAATGTGTGGTCCTCACTTGGCCTGCGGGACACCTCCAACTCTTAGTTGTCTTCCTAATTCACTAGTTGCTCCTTCTCACTCTCCTTTGCTGGTTCTTCCTTTTCTCCTTGACCTCTTAATGTTAGGGTCCCAGAGTATAGTTGTAGTCCTTCTCTCTGATCTTTTTTTACCCTGCCTTTGTGATCTCATCTACTATAATGGCTACCACCTATAAACTTATAGCCCCCAAATTAATATCTCTAGCTCTGAGATCTCTCACAAACTCCAGATGTGCACATCTAACTGCCTACTCAATATCTCTACTCGAATGCCTGGTAGATACCTCCAACTTAACCTGTGTCCCGAACTGAACTTCTCGTCTACCCACCAGTCCTGTTCTGCTGGACTCCTCCATCCCAGGAAATGCCTGCTTCATCTTGCTAGTTGCTGAGGCTACAATGAAATCATTCTTACTATTTATACTCCATATCTAGGCTATTGGGCAACTCTTTTTGCTTCACCTTCAAATATATCCAGAATCTCATCACTTCTCACCTTCTGCACTGCTGCTACCCTGGTCTAAAAGCAACCATTTCTCATTGCAAGTACTGCTGTAGTCTTCTAAGTGGTCTCTTTACTTCCATCCCTGCCCTCTGCTCCCTGCTCCACCCCTATGGTATGTGCTTAACAGAGGAGCCAGAGTGATCCTTTTGAGATGTCAGCCAGAGCACTCTTGTGAGTAAAACCTCTGAAGTTGTGAGTAAACTCACAGAGCACTCTTGTGAGCAAACCTCTGAAGTTGTGAGTAAAAACCAAAATTCTTACATGTGACTTGGCCCCTGTTACTCCTCAGACCTTACCAACTCCTACTTTTTTATCCTTCATTCCGCTCCAGCCATGCGCTTTCCCTGTTTTTGAGATGTGCTGTGCTCTTGCCTCCTGTCTATTTTGAGCCTCTGTGTAGAAATGTTTCCCCTATCTAGGGGTTAATTCCCTTAGCTCCTTTAAGTCGTCACCAAATGTTATCTTCTCTGTAGGGCTTAGAGTGACCACTCGATTTAAACTGTAGTCCTTCCCCTTACTCGTTTGCCTGGTCCTTTTTTTTTTTTTTTTTTTTACATAGTATTTTAAATGATCTATCAAATTATATAATTTATATTTATTTATTTTCCACCTCTCTCATCAGAATGTGAATTCCAGCAGGGTTGGGATCTGTGTCTCTGTTTTTCACTAATGTGAACCAAGCACAAAGAACAGTGCCTGGAACATTGAGGGAACTCAATGAATATTTGTCAAATAAATGAGTGAATTAAGGCTATGATTTTGCTGCGAGAAATATTGGTTGCAGCTCATAAAATTTTATATCCAGCATCTTCATTGTACTTAGTTTCTAACTAGTTTTCTGGGGTTTGTAATCTGTTTCTGAGCGAAGAGAGATGACTGGTTAGGGAGGCAGTCATAGCTGCATAGCGAGGGAGAGGTGTCTGGGGAGCGATACCCTCCTTATTCTGAGTCGGAGTCTAAGGCAGAGAACGGGACACCTGCCACATAGTTGAAAAGGGATGTGTCTGAGTCAAGAAAGTGGTGGAATTTTGAAGCAACTTCCCACCATTTTAAATAAAGTCAATTAATGGAGTGAAGTGAGGGTGTTATAAGCAGAAGCGTGAGTATATTTCTGCCTTTTCATCACAGTGGGTACTTTTCAGATTCTGACAGTAATCTGTGTTTTCAGCAGCCTTGGTTTTTGGAGGTAATATGAATATTCACTCCTAAGTCTTCAGTGGCACTTCAGTGAGAAATTGGGAGAAGTAGCACCAGGAACTTAGATACCATTTTAAATCAGGAATCTGTTAAGGTATCAGTTATTGGAAGCCCTCGTCCAGAATGTTAGTTGACCATTTCTCAATCCTAAAGGGTTCTTCTTTCTATTGGTAATTGAAATGATTCTTCCTGAACACAATGGGATCTGTTTTAGATTCTAGACTCTTGCTCTCTCATATTAAGCCCTATTTATTAAATGTCATGAGAAATAGCCTAGAACTAAGTTTGTTCCACTGCTATGGAAGTGGCAGTGCTGGAGACTACAATTGCTGAAAGAAGGGTTAGCTTTGGAACTGCTGACTTTGCCCTTTCAGAAGGTTTCCTTCTGGAATTTTTAAACAATGGCATCAAACTTTATTGATAAGAAAGATGCTAATTATTTTTTACTTTTAATCACATATTGAGATGTGAATAATTTATTAATGGAAAGTGCCTGTTCCCTTATGAAAAATTTGAGCTTTCATTATGGCTTTATGAATCCATGAAAATGGGAATCTTTGGAGATGCTACTTGTGTGCTTTTTCAAGGAATGATCTTAAGTGAATTCTTCCTTTTTACTTTTTAATCATAGATTCTTGTATAAAATTTTTCTCACCCAGATCATTTAAGAGGAAAGACCAAATTACTTAAAACAAAATTACATTTTTATTAAAACATTACAGATTATGACTTCCTAGTTTGTTTCAGTCTCATTTGTAGGAAGAACATTTGGTGATGGTGAAATTTACGTCAGGCAGATTCACCCCTAAGCAGTTGCTGGACTACCTCCCTATACCCCCACCCCTCTTTGCCAAATACATGGCCAGGACATTTCTGGGGATGGTGAGTTGAAGGGAAACAAGGGGGATATTTTAAAAGTTTGACTCAAGAATATAAAATACAAAATTGTCACTCTTAGTGGAATTATTCTCATTTTATTTCTAAGCAAACATGCTGATTGCATGTTGGCCCACTTTACCAAGCAAGGTATTAATTTTCTTCCTAGCAGAGGAAAGAGCTCAGTTCACTGTGTTCTCTTTCCTTTTACAACAGTTATAACAACATTTGATTTGTGATATTTTAGTTGTAAGTTGTTGATTTAAAAATACACTTAGAAGGTGTGGAGCACAGGGGAATACAGGGCATGGTTTTGTGTATTGACCTGTCAACCCTGGTTAACTAGGATGTCACAGAGCAAGTTTTAAACTCAAACACAGTAAATTATCCAGGTGGGATTCTGGCTACTTGTGATGAGTTATGGATTTGGATTTGGATCATTCTTGCCCTAGCTTGGTAACAGGGGAGTGTATTTATGTATTATGAAATTTAAGACCTTTTCGAATTATGGTCATGTGTCAGTCATGGATGGGGATTCGTTCTGAGAAGGATGTCATTAAGCAATTTTGTCATTTCACAAACATCATAGAGTGTACTTCTACAAGCTTAGATGGTGCAGCCTACTACACACCTAGGCTATATGGTATAGGCTATTGCTACTGGGCTACAAACCTGTATAGCTTGTTACTTGTACTGAATACTATAAGCAGTTGTTACACAATCATAAGTATTTTTATATCTAAATGTATCTAAACCTAGAAAAGGTACAGCAAAATTATGGTATTATAATCTTTTATAATATATAATATATGTGGTCTGTGGTTGGTTGAAACATTATATAGCACTGACTGTATCTTAAATGGTCAATAATTTTTGCTTAAAGAATCTTACTATTTGATGGCTTCAAAGATTAGGCTCCCTCTATAGGCCACAACCAACCCTTTGTTTCTCTTTTAATATTCTTTTCTTTTTGAGAATGCTTAAAATTATTATTTCCTTATTTTTCAGCTAATTCTGCTTTGTTCTTAATGAAATATTATTTCATTTTAAAGAAATAGTGGTGTTTCTGGTCATATGATTTTTCTGTTTTTTTTAATTTTTAAATTTCTGCCAATTTTGTTCAATTGATATCTGAAGGACAAAGTGATACTGTATACTTTTTTAAAAAAATCAAAATATGTATTAATTTTTTTCTCAGAAAGTTTAAAAGATGGCTTTATGCTTTTTTTTTCTAATTGTAAGTATTGTTTACAAATTTGTGTTTTACTAAAAATTACTTAATACATATGAGATTTGAACTTAAAGAACATATGCATATTTTATCCTTCTCCTTACATTTTTGATTTTTAAAATGATCATAAATATTGGATGTGCCTGTGACTTATTGTCAAATAAAAGCCTCCTGCCCCCAAAGAGTAAGATGCCTGATGGTTCCCTTGCTTCAGCTACTGTCTGAGGTTTAATGTCTCTATTATTAACAAATATGAATGCTCAAAATATGGATACTAAAAGCCCTGTCCTTTGTACCTTCATGCCAAAAAGGAGAATGTCTTTTCAAAATAGTGTTCACTTCTTTGACTTCTAAAACTTCTTAGATGGCCTGCCTGTACTGCAGGTGTGTGATCTTATAACATTTCTGCTTTCTTTTGGTCAGATAGCTGGTCTGTCTAGCCTTATATTTCTTTCCATTCTGTGTCTATTGAATGAGAAAGAATATGAGGCAAAAAGAATGCATCCTATGTGAGTTTCCATTTTCATTTTTAAAAATGCAAATATTTATTTATTGTGTACCAACTCTGCAGGAGGCACTATGATATGTGCCAGGGATTCAAAGTTGAAATAGGTGTAATCTCTGATGTTGATGATATTCACTCGTTTATTCATTGAGCAAGTAGTTTTCGAGTGCCTCTTATGTAACAGTAATAAAACAGACAAATAATTGAGCTGGCATTCCTAGTTGTGGAGATACACACAAACTAGATAATAAGTTAAAATCTGTATACATATACGAACATTGTGTGTGTGTGTGTAGATGTACACATAAGTTAGATTATAGTAATAAGGGGAAAGAAGAGAAACCAGTGGAGGGAGATAGGAAGGGGGTGGGGAGGCAATGATAGATTGAAAATTTAGATAAGGTGGTCAGGGAAGGGAGGGAGGGTCTCACTGAAGTGATGTTTAAGACTTGGAGGAAGTAGATAAAATCCTTCTTGCCCAGTGGAAGTGGCAGGCGTATAGGTGATCTAATTTTCGTGGGGACATGAGAGCAGACAGATGTAGAAATAGAGTATGCTGGAGTCCAGAGTAGATTCACTTAACCACATTCCAAGGTTCCAGCAAGCCTCTCTAGAAGAAAAGACTCCTGAGTGGAATCTCAAAGGAAGAGTAAGAGCACAGAGGCAAGGAAATGATAAGATAGCTGCTTGAGTGTTCTCACTGAGCAGTTATTGAGGCTGGAGTTGCAGTTGAATTTGGAAGGTGCTTGGGGTGATGTTTGTGAAGTGCCTGGTACACCACGCTAAGGGAACTTTGATTTGATTCTGTAGACACTGAAGGCCTTTAAGTTGGGGACTGACAGAGTCAGGTCTGCATTTCAAATATATCAGGGGCCCCTAATCCCTGATCTAAGGTTCTTACTGGTCCATGGCCTCTTAGGACCTAGGTCATACAGCGGGAGGTAAGTGATGGGCAAATGAGCATTACCACCTGAGCTCTGCCTCCTGTCAGATCAGTGGCATTAGATTATCATAGGAGCGTGAACCCTATTATGAACTGCGCATACGAGGGATCTAGGTTGTGTGCTCCTTATGAGAATCTAATCCTGCCCCCACCCCCAGTCCATGGAAAAATTGTCTTCCATGAAACTGGTCCCTGGTACCAAAAAGGTTGGGGACTGTTGAAATAGATCATTTGGCAGAGAGGTGGAGGCTGATTTAAGGGGACCATATAATATAGTGGAGAAGGGTTTGGAGACTGTTCCAATGGTTCTGGTGAGAGATACGGACCTTAGTTAGGAAGTGGTGTACACAGAGAGGGGAACATAGGGGCCAGGATAGATTAAGGAAGAAAAGTCAGCAGAACTTGGTGGTTGCAGTAAGGGATGAAGATGAAGAAGATTCAAGTATGTTTTAAAATTATAGTGAAAAATACATTTATATCACAACCTGGTGTTCACATGCTACCAATACACACATAACTAACTGATCATAGAATATATTGCTGAAACAAAGTTTCATGAAACAATATTTTACCTTATTGTAGCATACTCTGATATTTTCTCTTCCCTTCTATTTCAGTTTCTGCAAAATGCTAGCATTCACTCTGCATTGATTCCACTAATGGGTCAAGACCCCCGGTCTGAAATTCACCTGCACAGGCTTCTCCAGGTTATCCTGCAATGAACAGCATGTTTCTTCCTCCTTGGATTTCTTTGTGGTCTGGTGTATCCAGACACCTTTCACTCAGGGGAGAGAGGAGGAGGGCAGTAAAAAGTATTGTTTCCAAGTTCAGTGCATTACAGAAACATTTGAGGCAAAATTGTGCTGACCACTTGGTGAGCCAACTGATGGCCACATGGTGAGACAGTTAAAGAGCTGCACACAAGGATGCGTCACGGCACGTCTGCCAAGAGGATGGTTATTTGTGTTGCAGATGTCATTTATGTGGATTTTTTGGAGGGAGGGGAGAGGATTATGATTTTTTCCTACTCCCTTTGCTGCCAGAATGCCTGTTCTTAGAATATAGAGTTGGTAGAGTTTTGGGTGCCAGAAGGGCCTCAGAGGTCATGAGTCCACAGGTCCCTTGTCCAAAACTAGTGACTACTTGGTGTTGCCTGTGGTCATGGGTCACTGCCAACTCCTTGTGACTCACTTCGATCACTCTTTATAATGTTGCAGTGGAAAGCCCCCTGCAGCTGTGGTGTTTGCGTCTGGGACTCTGGATTGGGTTCATGTTGAAAACCATTGTTGGTTTTCTCTGATCAAATAACTCAGGTTTTTAAGCTCTAAAATGGGGGATAATACCATATACTCGGTTTGATTGTTTCATGAGGATTAAATGAGACAACTTGCAGAAAGTATAGTGTCTGAGGCACAGGAAACATTTAAAATAAGTGGCTACTGTTATTTTCTTCCTGTAACTAAAATATTATGGACATTGGCCTACTTTGCTCATTTTAATTTGCACTAGGAAAGATGTGGAGCCTTTCTCACTTTCATATATAGAATGAGCTAAAATTAAAGTTCTTCTGTTGATGTATGCTGAAATTTTTAACAGTATAGAAATTTCCATGGAAAATAAAAATGCATTTGAATTCAGGAAGAAGGATACTAAAATACATCCAAGTTGAGATGGTTCCGTAGGTAGCTTCTTAAGGACCTCAGTTTTGAATTTGCTTAGGGTGAACAAAGCTGTTCAACAGTGCTGGCTTTATGCCTGTGAATGACATATACATATCTGTAATATGGAATATTTTAATTTATTTTTGCTATAGTCCTTTGCATCCTAGGTCTACAGTGCATGTGAAATGACTAAACTTAAAATTTTAAACATGAGATTTATTTGAATGATGGAAATGTCATGACTAAGAGATTGATTTCTTCTGACTAGTGTAAGTTAGAGTTTAGCTCAAATCATTAGTACAAGTCTATGGAAAAAGGTAACAAAAGACACCTTCAATGGAAGAATTTTATTGGGATCAGTTTTTATGTTCCCTTTAAGTCAGATGTGGAAGACGAGATGAAGGAATGTTATTTTCCTTTGGAAGAACATGGCAAAAAAAGCTCCTTAATAGAAGTTGTGATGGCTTTCTTTATACCAGTAGGGGGTATGTATAAGTTTCTAAGAAAATAACACCAAAAGTCTGTCCCTTCTGTTTGGGTCCTGTGGAGGGGATAGAGGCTTACACTGTCCCTCTCCATAGAGGGAGAGAAGATTGTTGAATGGTGTTTGGTGCCTGGGTTCCTTGGCTACCATCAGCTTTTTGACAATTTTTCTCTGTTTTGTAAACAAAATACTGTATTCTCAGGGAAGCTAATCGAAGCCAACCCACATAATATTGAGCTCTTAAATTTGCATTTTAGAAAAGGGAAAGAAGCACTTAATTGACCCGTTTGAATGGAAGGATAAGATAAGTGTGTGTTTTATGTCAGTGAGTGCAATGATTATGCAATTAGGAATGTTTAGGTATGAATTTTGTACTGTGATTTGAGTAAGAATAGTATAGCTTTTATTAATGCTAGGCTTTGAAAGGGGATATCTGTTAAATGATGGAGCACATTAGAAATCAGGTATTGGGGGGTAAATGTGTTAATATGAACATTTACATTACAAATGAAATATCTGAATGGGCTTTGTTGAATAAATGATGCTGTTGATTAGCTTTACGATTTAAACAGCTTGGTACTTGTTTTGCTTCTGTTCAGCAGTGTGCCCACACATTTGTTCTGACTACAGCATTCTTTTTTCATAATGAAATGTATATTAACTATGCAGGCCCTTCATAGAGCAGTGTTTTAATCATTCTTTATTGATTTATACATCACATCAATGCTGCATATTGAGGGCCTCTTATTCTAAGTCTGCTTTACTGGGATTCTCATTCTGTCTACCTGACTTGCATACTGTTCTGGGACCCTCTTAATTTCTCCCCCCCACTGTCGGAAGCCGTCGTGATTCGGAAGGCACAAAGATTAGACGTATCATTGCTTTCTCTCAGCTTTCTGAGGTTCATAGGAGAAATAATGGGCTTAGAGAAATATTGTCATTGTCCATAACTGATAATCGGTATCAGAACTTATTTAAAATTAATAAATGCTAAGTTTCGAGCTTTGGCATGAGCCTGAATGATTTATTGCAAGCCGCAGATGCCAAGAGAATGTTTTGCATTTACCAAAGCAGTGAGGTAATGACGAGAGGACTGTCAGGGAGCAGCCTCATGAACAGTGGTTGTTCTTTGAACCTAGGGTTGTTGCTACAAGCTGGCCAATACGAACGGGAATATTTTAGTTTTTTTTCTTTTGTCTTAATGTTAATTTTAGAGAGAGGAAGTATAGATCTGGTGGATGTGGATGAAGGATGCCTACATGGGCTTGAATAAATAAATCAAATCCCCTGACCTCAGCCTGCAACTTAAAATCTCATTTGGATTGAAAGACTAGAGCTAGATTTTACACATGAAGAAAACTCTGCCCACTTCATTATTATTCATGGTGAAATCCCCAAATCTCCTCCCTGAAGAGATGTATTCTTCCCAGCAAATTAAAACATCCTCTTTTTTTAGAGGCCGAATGATGATGGTGTCAACTATTGATGAAGATGAATAGGTAATTCTTTTCTCAATTTATACATTTCCCCCAACCCCCTCTACTGTTCAGGATGGGATTTACTCATTTAAACCAAGATCCAATATTTCATTTACTCTACTCTTGGTAGGTTGTTCGCATTGTGTAAATCTCCTGGTCGGGTAATGGAGGAAAATGTTTGAAAATGTGATAGCTCATTATAAGGGCATTTGACATAAGCATACTTGCTGATGATGGATTGCCGATCAGTGGTAATTTAAAGGGATTCTGAGCAGTAGTTAAGGCAGAACATTTTCCCCAAATTAATCAGTTAAGATCAGGATAGCTTAAATTACAAACAGCTTTCAAAGTCTGTAAGGAAAATGTGGATTTTGGAAGCGGATCATCCTGTGAATATACATACCCCTTATGCCTACCTACTCTGTGTGTGTGTGTGTGTGTGTGTGTGTGTTTCCTCTACTTAATTCAATTATGAAAGAAAACCTTGGTTGACAACATGCCATTTTACTTTATGGATCCACATATACCATCCCCACCCCTCCACCAAAAAAAAAAAAAAAAACAAACAAATAGGGAAAAGAGTACTTTACACAAATGTTGGAAAATGACAAACTGGGACTAGACTGGGAGAGTTGGCTTTTAAAGTTGTCTAGATATTGGCAATAGAAATAGATATCAAGTCCTACCTAAGTAGATATTGGAACTTTAATCAAGTATGTCTTTCCAGTTTAACCTAGTTATACATACTGTATAAAATAAGCATTAGCCCACCTCTGAAAATTATTTCAGTTTTTGTTTATGAAAAAACTTAGATGGGCCACAGGTGAGTCATTGTTGTTTAGAGGCATTTTGGAGCTCCCATAGGATACACAATTGAATAATAACACTTCAGTTTAATCATGACATGCTTTATGATAAAGTAGCATTGGGTGCAGCTTAGCAATATCCAAAGATCAGAACATCTGTTATCTGCGGAGACACTGGGGTATATCTGTCAGACGTTTGCATATAGAACAAGGTGTTTCAGTTAATGTGTCATGGTAGTTTAATTACATCACCTTTCTTGGGAGTTTGCTTGATTCCAGGTTCAAGAGCATCCAATGAGATGGCAACCTATCAATTTTTCTTTCTTCACCAGCCTTCACTTATGCTATTGCTTAGTTAGGTTATATCTGCTTATTTCTAAAACATACATATAGGAAAAGAAAAAATAGGTGTCCATCATTCTATTCGGCTTTTCTATGGCATTTAATCTTGGTTTTGAAAACCACTTTGTCCTTTTTCTCTTCCAACTTTTTTGTTTGTTTGTTAACAAAAGGCAATCTTTTCCTCTGGCTTATAGTCTTCTAGCTATCCTCCCTCCTTAAAGAGTGGTGGTCTCGCCTTTGTCTCCACTCTCATTTCTCTTGTGGTTTCTATATTGCAACTCCCAAACTGATTGCTTCTGCTTGATGTCTCTCCTGCTCCTCTTAGCTGGATTTTCACCTGCTTTCTTGATAAATCCATTAGGGTGTCTCAGAGGCAACCTGAAATCAACATGTGCAAGAACCAATTTCCTATCTTTCCTCCTCAAGGCCAGCCACCCTTGCTCCCCACAAGTAAGAACCCCATGGAGATCTGTGACTCTGTCCTCCTTCACCTTCCCTTCAGGTAGGCAGAAAGACTGCTCACTTTACTTTCCGAGTATCTGTCCAAGTGTTCTCCCTTCCTGTGATGCCAGTCTCACGCAGGCCCTTATGTCTCAACAGCTTCCTCAGTGGCCTCTTTTCCTAGCTCATCTCCTCTATCCAGTTCACGTCCTAGACTACTGCTTGTGTGGTCTTTCTGAAGCATGTGCCTAATTTGTACTATTTCTTAGCTTTACAATGTCCGGTTTCCTATTGCTTTTCAAATACTGCTGGTCATTCTCAGCACTGGTTAGAGGACCAGTTCATAAACTCATCCCAACTTCCTCTCTGGCAGACTCTCCTTCCTACTGTCCTTTCTCCCGCCTTCTCTATCTCTCCCCCAAGCCTCATTTTCTGGCCCCATTCATCATTTCTTCCACATACCACCCACTTTTCAGGCTTCCCCGGTTTGCCTACGCTGTTGCCTCTGATAGAAAAGCTTTTCTTAACATTGCCTCTTCTTCCTGGAAGCCTTTGCTGACCCAGGCATCTTCTGTGTTCTTCTAGCACTTTGGACACACCTCTCTCCTAGCACTGATCACTTTGTGCTGTAGCTATTTGCTTAGGAAGCTGGCTTCTGACTGTGGTTCCTTAAGGGCAAGGACAATTCTTTGTGAACTTTATACATCTGGTGCCTGCAATATGTTGGCAGTCAACATTTGTTCTTTGAATGAAAAACTGAACAGATGCATACTCCATCTGCAGATGCTCAGCATCTGGATGTGCTGGGGACTGGGGACAGAGAGTGTCCCTTTTTCCACTTGAGCCTTGGTCTATTCTAGCTGGTGAGGAAAATACGTAGATTGGGTGGGACCCATGTGGTTGTGGAGTGGGTTGATCCACTTGCTTCTGTCTCTTGCTCAGCTGCACGGTTTCTTTGGCTTTCTTAGTATTTCACCATTCGATCTCTAAAGCCCTGCTTGTTTTGGAAGGTATGAGAATTATTTTTTCTGGTCTAATTTGAAAGTCCTGCTGTTCTCTGACTGCACCACACTCCCCCTTTTTTCTCAGCATCATAATCCAGGTCTTCCCTTCATTGTGTCTGTTTTTTATGCTTCAGCCTCCATGGCTGGACTTCCAACTCCAAGTCTCGTTCCAAGGCCACATTCTCCGGAGCCACCAGGCAAATGTGTCCCAACCTTTGCTTTAAACAAAAATAGATTCCTTTTGCCTGTCAAATACAGGCATTACATATAAGACTTTCCCTAAACACCTCCCTCCAATTATCCTCTCTCTGTCTCCCTCCAACTCTTCTCTCTCTTCCTCTGACCATTCCTCTCCCGCTCCCTCTAACTTTTTCCCCGTTTCCCCTCCCTCTTCCCCCCACCACACACATGCACACACAGTTTTCTAATTCTATGTTTACAGATACGGTTTCCTTTCTTCAGATAGATAATTTACTAATTCCTACCACAGAAATTCATCTTATAGATATCTTTCATTCTGTGAGTTGGAACCCATGAATGGAAAATTGGCTTAATGGGTCATTAAGAGATGGGGTCGCCCAGGCTGGAGTGCAGTGGCATGATCTCAGCTCACTGCAACCTCCGCCTCCCAGATTCAAGCAATTCTCCTGCCTCAGCCTCCCAAGTAGTGGGGATTACAGGCGCCCGCCACCACACCCAGCTAATTTTCTATATTTTTAGTAGAGAGGGGGTTTTGCCAGTTGGGCAGACTGGTCTTGAACTCCTGACCTCAGGTGATCCACCCACCTTGGCCTCCCAAAGTGCTGGGATTACAGGCATGAGCCACAGTGCCCGGCCAACTTGTGTTTTTTTTTTCTAAAGTGAAATTATAATAGAATATATCATAAAATGTACATTGCAGTATGGCTAAATTATTGCTTTGTGAAATGTTTACTTAGTGGTATATGCTTACTGGGTAATAATATAAAATGTCTTAGTATAGTTTGTAGTTAAATAATTTTGAAAGTTACTGACATACAGTAATACAAAACCATTAGTTTCTTCAATATTTAACTAAAAGCTTACTTTCTTCATGAGCCTTTTTGTGACAAGATAATAGGCTGCATGTATCCCTGTCATGTAAGCTTTTCTGTCACCTTCCTTTTTAGCAAATTTTAAATAATTTTATGTCTCAAACTTTGCCTTTCTCCTCCAGTACTATGTCACCTCTGCATTTTCAATGAAAAGTTGTGGCTCTGTGACCTTGTATGTATCTACGTGTTTTGTAATTCTCCCATAGTTTCTTTGTGAGGCTTCTAAAACTCCCCAGTTAGATTGCAGAGTTTTGGAGGGCCTTTAGAGACTTCTGGGCACCAAGTTGGATAATAGATATTAGGAACTTGGTACATACTGTTATTGGCTGGCAAGGAAGAATAATCCATAGAACTTCCACTGGTTTGGAAGCTCCTGAACTTGAATCTCAGATGGGTTCTAGGGCATCATAGGCTACATTGTGTAATGTGGGTCATTTATCCATTGCACTCAAAATTCTTAATCTTAACTGTTTTCTACCTCATTTGCATCAATTTACCTTCCTTTATAAATAGAAGAACTTAGCTGAAAATGATGTACCTGTGAATCTGTGTACTTTCTGTTCAAGACTAAGTAACTGCTTAATGTTTTCTGGGCTCTCACTTTATAGAGTATTGCTGTTCAATAGAGCTTTCTGAGAGGATAGAAATGTTCTATATTCTGCAGTGTCCAGTATGGAAGCCATTAGCTGCATGTGGCTTTTCAGCTCTGAAAACAGGTAGTGCAACTGAGGAAATGAATTCTTAGTTTAAATTAAATCTAAATAGCCACATGTGGTTAGGGGCCACTGTATTGGACGGCACAGTGTTGGAAGCTTGAAAACACATCAGTTTGTATTTCTTTTTCTCTATTTTCTAGCTGTCGGACTCTCCCCACCCCTTGCATTCTTTCTCTTTGTTCTATTAGTCCTTAATTCTTCCACTGGACACCTGTTAGCGTTCCATGCTCCACCCTTAAAATATCCTCTGCCCTGTATCCAAGACCCTGTCTTGGAAGACACTGCAGAAACTATGAGAGGAGATTTTATTTTTATATTGTTTAAATCCTTGGTACCTAATTCACTTGTCATTCCTGTTTTCTTTCTGACAGCATAAATGCAGTTTATGTAGAGAAACTAGCTTTTTTAAAAAGGGAAATATTCAGGTGAATCTTTTTTTCTACCAGTATTATAGCCCCAAATTATTTAAACCATTGAAACTAATGATAAGTGCTCAGCTTGCTATCTTCAAACTACAGAAAATGTTTTATATTCAGAATTAATCTTACAAAATAATTATACTTGGTATAAGGATGAGGTTAAAAATGTAGATCTCACAAATTTAGGTTTCATGCAGATTTCATTTTAGTTCAATTACTATTGCTTGTAAAAAGTGATGCCAGAAATATTAGTAAATGTTAATTTTATATGTTACTTTTACATGAACATACATATTTTGTCCTCTGTGATATTTGGTATACAATGAGATGGAAGGTGGTGTTTTCAGCTACTTGGAAGAGAGGCTAGGCTAATATCTAATGTTACATATTATATGATACTTGCTTATTAAATAAAATCTTGTATTTTTTTCTCCTGGTAGAGCAAGATATACTTATCCTAGGATCCATGCACTTTGACAATTTATGGATAACCCGAATTTGTTAGCAAAATTTTGTTTTTATCTGTATATATGTTTATTTGGAGAGAAGTATAGGATTTACAAAGGGATCTGCGACTCCTAAAGGTTAAAAGTCACTTGTTAGGTTGAGAGATTCTTGATTGTAGCATCTATGTTTATCACTGTACCCCCACCCCCATTCGTAGTGTGATGTCATAACACAGAGGAATTACTCAAGAAATGCTTTTGGAACGGAATTGGAAACTGTTTCTTTCACAGGTGGCACACTGCCTTTCTTTTTAAGCAGAAGGAATCTATGAAGACCTTTATTGTTTCATGCTTCTGATGTTAGGTTTCCATTATTGCTGTAAGATAGGGTGATATGGAACATTTAATCTTAGAGCAAATAGCTGTGGGATTTGGGGGATCTGGAGAAGTTATCTTTCCCATTTCTATCACTTGTTTTCAGATATCCTGTTTCAAAGCTGCCTCGATGGCAGACCCTAGCACCACCTTGTTTGTTAACCTTACCCGCATACCATTACCCGCATACCGTTCATCCTTCCTTTCCATCCTTATTCATAAACATTGTCACAGAAGTTAAACCAAACCTTGGGCTGCTTAATGATCGTCTCCCTGCTACCACTTACACTCCAACTAAGAAAGAGGCAAAAGATGCAGAATGCCAGGAGATGGAGAATACTTTGGCAACCATGTACGTGAGGGAATTTTTTTTTTTTTTTTGGTGCTTGTATGTGTATGCCTTGCCTTATATATGCCTCTTAGCCTGCTGACACACACACACAACTGGAGCTGTAGGTTCGCTCTGGGTCAGTCACTGAATTACTATTTAATAAAACAGCAAATTACCTAGAGAATGAAATGCAAGTTCTTGGGCAGGGAAGAAAGGTAGCAACAATGATTCAGCTACTGAAGATGGCAATGGGTCAGTGTCACGGAAAGTGATTCCTACTAGGGCTATTTTACTAAGTTCTTTAAGTCTTTTTTTTTTAGACAAAGGTAGAGTATGAGGACATAAGGATTAAAGTAGTTTTTCTGCAGTCCTGCATTCAGGTACTGTTAACAGTGGTCTATTCTTGTCTTTGCTCTTTTGCAGTTCTTCAAGAGTTTGAGTCATGAAATGTGAAGCCTAGAGATGGTATGATGTACAGAGATGAAACTTTTTCACAGGTGGTAGATGGAAGGCTGTTTTCAAAAGATCAAGGCAGCAATGAAGGGTACTACTCTTGTACACTTACATATGATGAATAGGAAAACCTAGGGTTAGGAACTAGAGAATGCTATACTTGGTTGAACATGTTTTTGCATCCCCTCAGTTATATCCGAGTCATGTGGGCTGGTGTATAGTACATTCTGTGAAGTCACTATGAACACATCATTTGTATAACACATGCACATACTCCAGCTAGAGGACACTTAATATAGCAGTTACCTTTTCCTGTGTAAGAAATTATCCCCCACATTGAGTAGCTTAAAAAAAGTTTATCCCAGTTTTTTGAGTTAGGAATTCAGGAGTAGCTTAGCTGGTTGGGTGGCTCTGGGTAATTCAGGAAGGTGCAGCCAGGACTACAGTCCTCTGATGGTTTGACTGGGGCTGGAGGATCCACTTCCAAGACAGTTCCTTTATGTTGCTGGCACATTGGTGTGGGCTGTTGTTAGGAAGCCTCAGTTCCTCACCATGTAGACCTGTCCATTGGGCTGCTGAGTGTCCTTGTGTTGTCCTTATGAATAAAAGAAAATGCAAAGAGGAAGCCACAATACCTCTTACAGTCGAGCCTCAGAAATTACACACCAGTATTTATGTTGTGTTTTGTTTTTCAAAAGTAAGTCACTAAGTAGAGCCTGCACTCAAGGGGAGGGTACTACCTCTTGAAAAGAGGAGTACAGAGGAATTTGTCTGCCTATTATAAGATTACCGTGCCTGGGCAGCTCAGAGTCCATCTTTGACCTTGTATCTCTCTGTGTACTTTGATCCCTTCTGTCTTCTACTTCTGGATTCTTTCTGTGTCTAGGGTACATACTGAAGAGGCTGCTTCATCCTTTGAGGTCCTGTGCTTTTATGGAAGGAGCTTTAGGCTCATTAGAGGTTTCTGAGTGATACCTCTACAAGACAAGCCTCTCTTTTGCTAATATTGATCCCTCCTTATAGCATAATTTCCAAGTCACTCTCTTGACTTGGATCAATCAGAGAATTCCTTAGGACCGCTTGAGGAAGATATGAAAAGAAGAGAATGAGGCTGATTAGGAAAGAAAAAACCAAAAAGTCCCACCTGTACCCTGACCTGCCATTTGTATTCTTCAAGAACATAGTTTTTGACTTAGTACCAGGAAGGACATGTGAGTTATTCTAAATTAGAATGGGGTGCATTGTGGGCAAATAGGTCCCCTCAGAACTCATTATGCTGTATGAGCTCTGCAAGGAGAGCTGACAAATTCAACCACAGATTTTTACTGAACACCTACCCTATCAGTTGGGAAGGGTGATGACAACCCTTGACCCTCAATGACATAAAGCACAAAGGGGTATACTCATGCTTTATATCCATTGTGTGTTGACTGAGGCTCTACCTGGCAGGGTCCTCACTCTGGGATAGACTGACAGAGCAGCCCCCATTTGGAGCAAGCAGTCACTGAAGCAGAGCTAGGTAAGGGTGTTCTGGAGAATCTCACACCCACAATTTAGTGCTTTAGCCTGGACAGGACACACCCTGCCTTTTCTTACACTCACTGGTCAGATTTTGTCACCTGGCCCTGTCCAACCACAAGGGGCCAGATAGTACAATATTATTGTATGCCCAGAAGGTGGAGAGCACAAAAGAGTCTACTTGGCCTTGGCCCTATTGGCTTTCATACCTGCTATGTGCCAGGCCCCTCTTCTAGCCTCTGGGGATTCATCAGGGAGCAAAACAGACCCTGCCTTCATGAAGCTTATGTTCTAACGGCAGAGGGAGACAATAAGCCAACAAGTACAATGTGCAGTGTGTTAGATGCTAGGTACGGCAGAGGAGAACATAGCAGGAGCAGGTGCAGAATGGGTTCTGTGTTCCAAACATGTTTAATGAAGGCCAGCCATAGATGGTCACGATGCCCTCCTCCCGACTGAAAATGCTCCGATGCAGGTCTGCTTTCTCAGATCTTGATTGTGCTGAATACTCAGCTACTGCCAGACCTTTTGTGCTGTGAACCACACCATACTTTTAGGCTGTTCATAAATCCCTTTCTTCTTCTTTGACATTTTATTTCTAACTTAAGTACCATTGTTGTTTAAATTTTTGTTATGAGATATTGTGACTATGTAAGACTGAATTGTAAGAAACCTTAGAAGGTTTTTGGTCGATTACTTCCCTTTTTTAGAGCAGTTATTGAAGTCTTAAATTATTGATACCTGCATTGCCATTGCCATTTTCCTATAGATCTTTTTTTTTTTTCTTAATTAGCTACCGTGATGAAGACTGCTTTATTATCAAGCAAAAAGGGCCGTCACTTAAATGCATTTGTGTGATTTATGTAACAGTCATTCCTAAGTTTTCAAAAGTAATTTTTATAGTTGAATTTCCTGCTTTTTCCTATATTCTCATTCATTGTGAAAATGGGGAAATGGCACATAGTTCTCATTTTTAGTGAAATATCATTTATGTAACATAAAGTGTAAAATTATGTTATGCTTCCTTCTTCAGAGGACATCGAGTTGTTTAGTCTCATCTTTCTTGGGCTGTGGGGGCAGCAGTCCTTCTTGCTTAGTTTCCTTGACCTCTGTATTTCCTGGGGCAGGAATTCTCGGGAGAAAAAGAGGAGATGAGTAGCACTGGTTTGCCTTAATCACAAAGGGGTAGAAATAGATGGTAGAGAATGACTGGGGCCCTTCTTGACCCTGCTCCAAGGAATATTTAGAAATAGCCAGCCCTGGCCGGGCGCGGTGGCTTAAGCCTGTAATCCCAGCACTTTGGGAGGCCAAGACGGGCGGATCACGAGGTCAGGAGATCGAGACCATCCTGGCTAACACGGTGAAACCCCGTCTCTACTAAAAAAATGCAAAAAATTAACCAGGCACCTGTAGTCCCAGCTACTCGGGAGGCTGAGGCAGGAGAATGGCGTAAACCTGGGAGGCGGAGCTTGCAGTGAGCTGAGATCGGCCACAGCACTCCAGCCTGGGTGACAGAGCGAGACTCCGTCTCAAAAAAAAAAGAAATAGCCAGCCCTCCTCTCTTTTCACATATATAGAGGCATTTTGACTTTATTTCAGTCATCTCTTCACTCTGCCTCAACAGCACATCTCTTAAAGCCCTGGGGTAGTTGTCATCTAATAACGTGAAGTATAAGTAGATGTTTATTCCTATGACACGTATGCCAGGTGTTAAGTATGTCAAGCCTTTTGCTCAGTGTTGGGGGCCGCACATAAGACATCGGGATTCAGAGCAGGCAGCGACCTATGAAGGAAGAATGGGATTATGTTTTCCCATGGCAAATGCTAAAACAGAAGAATCAGCTAAGCATTTTTTGAACATTTTTTTTTTCCTGCCAAGCAGGATATTATTTTCCATCATTCTTTTTTTTTCTTTTCATCCTGCTTTTTGTAGGTGACATTTATTGAGGAATACTTCGTCTCCAAGACATGCTGCTGTTGAAGTTTGTCGTGAATGATTTTTAGGTTTCTTAGTAGTATTATGTTTAGGGCTGTACTGGGGAATTAATCCATATCCTTGTCTTGGGAATGTTGGGAGGTAGTGAGAAGTCACCAAGAGGCATAACTGCCTGAGGGCTGCTAGGCCTGTGGGAGGAACTGAGTGTGGATATGGGTGGGTGGCTGCTGCAGGACTCCTCAGTTGTGCCCTCTATAAAGTTGAAACCCTAAATAAAGTCAAAAGGCCATCTCTTCACTTGAGGAAAGCATTAGAGGCTGATGTAAACTCTTAAAAGAGACAGAGGAAGCTGGTGGAAGGCAGCAGAGAACATGTTGTGAGGCAGGAAAGATTAGGAAGTTGCTGTATGTCTTGGCTCAGAACACTGGCTGATGATTGATCTTGAGGAACACAGTGAAAACGTGCTGTCTCTTAAATTTAAATTATGTTTGCTGTGGAGGCTCCTCAAGCAATTCCTGCTTGTGGAATGCACAGGTCCACATGGAAAATGCTGTATTTTTCTACCTTAATATTCTCATTAACTGTCATCTCCCAGAAAGAAGGTCCACGGAGTGCTTGTTACATCTGTGCTTGGCTCACAGAAGGCCTGCAAATGTTCATTCTGTTTCTCCTTTCTTCTCTCCCATCCATCAGTCTTCCATAGCTGGGCTGTTTGTTTTGGAGGTGATCTTAGGAGGCTTACATAAATGTGGAGTTGGAGGAAGTAGAGAAATTCAGTGAGAACATGATTCAAAAAAGCAGAGTGGAAAAGGAAGCAGGCCCAGCGGAGCCTCTTCCACCTGTGCAACTTGGATCAGGTACAGTCGTTGCTCAAGCTGTTGGTCTGTGGCTGGGTGACAGTGCTGGTGCTGCCTGCGGGAATATGGAATGGGAAGCAGTTTGGGAACAGCTTGTGTTTGACAGCTAACTGTGGGTCTCTGATACCCTGGGCAAGTCAAAGTAAGCTTCGAAAACCTCAGTTTCCTTATCTTTGAAATGGGGGTGATAATAATACCACATCAGAGGGTTGTTTTAAAGATCAAATGTGGTAATATTCTGAAAACACTTAAGATGGTGCCTGGCCTGTGTGGGAGAGGGCTGCTAGATTGTGACCATGGAGAAAGGGGACATTGCTCACCCAGCTTGCTTGCTTTTTCTCAAACACACTGAATGCACACTCTGACTTCAGGGCCTTGATACTTGCCATTTTTTTGGCCTGGAAGCTTCCACTCCCTGTGCAGCTCACGCCTTCCTTCCTTTGGGTCTTTGTTCAAATGCCCCTCTCTTCAGAGTGGTCTTCTCTGGTCACTAATATGATAGACTAACCCTCGTTCTCTGTCGCATCTCCTGCTTTCTTCTTCACAGCCCTTATTACCACCTGAAGAAAGGAACTTCGTTCTGGTCACTGCTATCTGCACAGTGGCCAGACCACACTTGGCACATAGTAGATGTTCAGTGAATTTATATAAATCAGGCACCCACAAACGTGTTCTATAAAGGGCCAGATAGTAAATATTTTAGGCTTTGTGGGCTACATGGTCTCTGCGGCAGCTGCTCGACTCTGCTATAGTAGGCAGCATGTAGACACGACATAAATGAATGAGTGTGGCTGTCGTCCAATAAAATTTTATTTGGCACACAGGCTGTGTTTGCCAATCCCTGGAATGTCAATAACAGTGAAGGTCAGGAATGTACCTTTAGTGGATATATTGGCTTGAGCTTGGTGGGAATAGGACCTCTCAACATTGGACTCTAAAGGTGACTGTAACCTTTAGAGAAATATGTGGGATTGGAGGAAAAAGAACCCCATAGCCCTGGTGGCAAGGTGGCCTGGTTTCTGGCAGCTGTGATGGTAGTCATGGTCAGGAGATCGGTGTGCTTCACCAGCCAGGCCAGTCAGACGGGTAAGTCCTCCTAAATCAGAGCTGTTCTTTCATTTCTTTTGAAATGATTTTTGTTAATTTTTAAACACTTACATGGCAGAGAATTCACTGCTTAAAATCTCTGTATAAGGAGAGGAAATCAAGTTGATCTGCTGTAAGTTCAGGTTGTTATATACTAGAGCCCTAGATTTATTGAAAGGATGAGCATCCATACCCCCAGAGCGGAGTGCTGTGTTCTCAAGCAAATTTCAAGCTTGCACTTAGAAGCTTCCCCTTAGCTTGTCTCTCGTTTCCAGTCTTTCGATCCACACGCCTTCATTGCAGAGCTGGTCTACCAGCGAGGTGCAGGCAGGAATGGGAAAATAGACACTTGGAGTGTGGGAGAAGGAGCTGGGTCAGACGCTGACCGTACAGTTGCTCTCGCGGTTCATGTGCCCGAGTCTATTTTCAGAGTTCTTCAGATGCCAGTGTGTTCACGCTTCCCGAGGCAGCGGCTGGTTGGCACTCCAGCTCATTAAGTTGTTCCCTGGGGTTCTTGTGTATTGGTGTATTTTGTTTTTGCCCTTTAGGGGGAAAGGAAACAGAATTGCTACTCTTATTGGCTAAGATTGGTTGTAATTTTATTAATAATTTTAGAATACATTTGTTTATAGATATGGTTAAAAAAACAAAAAGCAGTGTGATACAACTCTCAAAGCGCCTGAGTGCTGCTCCAGCCGCTGCCCTGGCCTTATTTAGGCAACCCCACCCAATCCTTGGGGGCTGCCTGGAAGACTCAAGGGACTCTTGACAATAAATTATTTTCTGTTTTTACTACACTGTGGCTTCTGTTGAATACTTCTTGGTTTTTATTTTTTATTCATTTTGGTTTTTTTTTGAGATGGAATCTCGCTCTGTCACCCAAGCTGGAGTGCAGGGGCGCGATCTTAGCTCATTGCAAGCTCCACCTCCCAGGTTCACGCCATCCTTCTGCCTCCACCTCCTGAGTAGCTGGGACTACAGGCGCCCGCTACCGCGCCCCACTAATTTTTTGTATTTTTTAGACGGGGTTTCACGGTGGTCTTGATCTGACCTCGTGATCCGCCTGCCTCGGCCTCCTAAAGTGCTGGGATTACAGGCGTGAGCACCGCACCCGACTGAATACTTCTTTTAGTGGAGTTGTGAACCGGTACCCAAAGGTGAAATCTTTTCCTTTCCTGATTGCATGTGAACGTGGGAACGTCTTGAGTAACTTTGTGCTCTTGTAACCTACAGGAGAGGTTTCTTCTGGCAGGCAGAGGGTTCAGGCCTGTTTGGAGCCAGATTGTCATCAAGAACAAATACATGGAGGAGGTTTGAGGAATGGTTGGTCAGCTAATCATAATTCAGAGTACAGTGTAATCAGGTGGCTCACATGCTCATAATCGGGGTGAATAGTAGAATAGGAAGAAAAGTTCAAGTAGATTTGTTTTCTAGGGAATCTGTCAATCTATTAATTGTGAATAGTAGCTTGCACTTGGAATTCTAACTTCAGGGCCTTGACATTTGCCAATTTCCTGGCCTGGAAGCTTCCACTCCCTGCGCGGCTCACCTGCTTCCTTCCTTTGGGTCTTTGTTCGAATGCCGCCTCTTCAGAGCAGCCTTCTCTAATCACTCATATGATAGAGTAGCCCTTGTTCTCTGATCCAACTCCTACTTTCTTCTTGTTCACGGCCCTTTCTTCTTTTTCTTCTGTTTTTCTCATTGCATTTCCCACGTCCCCTCTTCCTCCTCATGTATGTGCTTCTGTCATTTTATCCTTCCCCCTTTTCTCTAGTTCATGTTCCCTTGGGAGGTTGGCAGGTTAGACCTGGCCTGTCTCTTGGGGACTGGGAATCCAGTGGGGAAGGTTGCCTTGGGATTCAGCCCTGGGATGGCATGACCTGGGAAGAGAGAAGCTGGGGTGTCAGTGCCATTACCCAAAGTTTTAAAGCAAGCCCTAAGTTCCTGTGTGCCTCCTACAGAGGTGGGGCGGGCATTTGGAAGTGTTTTGGGCAGGCTGGCAGCACAGGTCTGGCACTGGGTCAGAGTCCAGGCTTCCACAGGCTGCATTTCAGAGGCAGGAGTCAGTCAATGCAGGATGCTGGGCACAAGGTGGCTCCCAGACCTGGAGTTCTGGGGACACAGGGCAGGGAGACTAGTAATGGAGAGGCAGAGACTCAGCCCAGGAAAACAAGGAGAATAGCAGGGCAGAAACCCAGTCAGATAGAATTGAGGGGTAAGACGGATCTGTGCTGAGCCAGGGGGGCTGCTGTTTTAAGGTCTTGGAATTTTAAAATTTGTTCTTGTGGATTATACTTATAATTATTTATTAATAAATATTTATTAAAATTGCATATTATGTATCATTTTGGCTAAGAGAGATGATTGGTCTTTGGTTCTACAGTGGGACACATCTTCGAGTAGAAGGGGGAGAGGACACAGCTCTGGGGAACTCGGGAGCTAAGCAGGGCATTGCGTGTTTTGAATATCTCTTATTTGGCCTCTTCTCTTTTCCTCTTCCTCTGTCTCTTCTTTATCCCTTAGTCATTTGCTTCTCTTTCTTCACCATTCCCTTCACGTTTTCTGGTTATTTTTTCGCTTTAAGAAGAAATAAAGCTGACAAGATAGTTCAGATGGCCCAGTGCCCCTCCATCCCCCAGAGCCATTTCACCCTCTTACCATTTGCCAGTTGCTCAGTGGTTGTCTTTCTGAATGATTTCCATTTTAACCACGTGGGGCCCCTGAGCTGCTGAGAATTCGCAACTCATGTTTCTTAAGAATGCTTTTCTTAAGAACGTTTATTTTGCCTCCTGGGTCAGAGCTATCCACTGTAGAGTTCCTCAAACAGCTCGTTTTTCCTCTTAATATGAAGTCATGAAATGAATATTAATATTTAGCATTTGTCCAATTAAAGAACTTAAACATTATTTTATAAGAAGTATGTATTAGTTCTTGCACTGCTATAAAGAAATACCTGAGTGAGTACTTTATAAGGAAAAGAGGTTTCATTGGCTCATGGTTCTGCAGACCGTACAGGAAACATGGCAGCTTCTGCTTCTGGTGAGGCCTCAGGAAACTTACAATCTTGATGGAAGGTGAAGGGAAAGCAATGCACGTCTTACATGGCAGGAACAGGACCAAGGGGTGCTATATACTTTCAAACAACCAGATCTCAGGGTAACTCACTCACTATCACCAGAACAGCACCTAGAGAATGGCGCTAACCCATTCATGAAGGGTCCATCCCCATGATCCAATCACCTCCCACTAGGCTCCTCCTCCAACATTGGGGATTACAATTCAACATGAGATTTGGGTAGGGATACAGACTCAAGCAATATCAAAGAGTTTATTGTAAAGCTTTTTCCAGAAACTTGGATAAAGTTTATTTTTGGCTTCAATGCATGTTATCGAACAGAAGGTCAACAATTGATTGTTTTCCTTTATAGTTCTGAAAAAATGTACTAGGCTAAGAAAGGGTAGGGAAGGGGAAGAGAATAAACAGTTGAGAGCCTTTTTAGTGTCAGGTATGATCCCAGCTGCATATTGATCATTAATTGACTGAGATCCTGTGAGGAGGATATAGTTATCTTTATTTTATAGATGAAATTAAAACTTGTTCACCTTAAATTTATATGGCTGATAAGTGGCTGGATGAAGTTCCAACTGTGGGCTTGCCTCAAACCACTGCCTTCCTCCTCACCATTGTTTTCTGACCCTTTCGGGTGGTGGAATGTGATGAGTTGCACGACGCCTTCAGCATCTGGTCCATAGGAAGCAGGTGCTGCCTAAAGAAGGGTAGATGTTTAGGATCTTAAAGGCCCATATTATGATCTGTTGTGACCATGGGGTGGGAGAGACTGCTGTTTCTCTCTTACCTCTTAGAACATGGTGGATGGATTTGAAAAGCCCCCAATCAGAAGGAAAATTATTATAGTGTGTGTTTAGATACTGCTAATTATCAATTAATCGATCATTGATTAATGGTCAATATACAGCTCCGTACTGCTCTGTGCTCCTTCCTGGACTGGCTTCTGGGTACCTGGAAGACTGTAACCTATATGAGTAGATGCAATTGGAGGCATTAAGCAATACCAGCATTGCCCAGCAAACAAGGTAAGGAAAATAATTTATTAGGTGCTGGACCATAGCTCTGCTCAAAGCTGTAGAATTGCTTGTACCTGACTCTGTCCTGACATTTGCCATGTTGTAGTGGTTGTGGTTTTGT
The DNA here is from genome assembly GCF_002776525.5 of Piliocolobus tephrosceles. Taxonomy (NCBI): domain Eukaryota; kingdom Metazoa; phylum Chordata; class Mammalia; order Primates; family Cercopithecidae; genus Piliocolobus; species Piliocolobus tephrosceles. The sequence goes on along the minus strand of NC_045437.1, from coordinate 52,288,246 downwards.
GTCTGTGGACTTGGATGGAAGTGTCCCAAGGAAGATGACTGTGTCTTTTCTGTTTTCTAGCTTTAACCCTTAGCACAGTGTCTAGTCCATAGTAGACATTTGGGTAAACAATTTTTTAAAAAAACAATTCTGGGTTGATAGAGTGTGTAGGAATAGAAAACCAGAGGAAATCATATACTTCATTGTAACAGAGTGATGAATACTGTGGGACTGCAGGAAGCACAGCGCATAGGCAGTAGATCGTGGGTGTAGAAATTTGGGTTCTGGTCTGCGTTCGTGCACCAGTCATCTTTCTAAATCTGGGCAGTTCATTTGACTTCTCTGGGCCTCCATCTTCCAGTAAAACCAGGAAATTCGACTACAGATGGTTTTTAGGTCCTTTCCACTGCTTAATGTTTTGTGATTCTGTAATTCTCACTTAAAAATTGCCGCAATAGAAACCCTAGAAACTACTTGTGTAGCCAGCCAATTAGGATTGAACTGGATCTTTTGGATTGGTTGACATCAGGTTCTAAGAATCCTGTTTTTGTGGAGTCTTCTCAGACTGGGGATGTAAGAGGAGGTTAAGGTTGACTTTCCAAGGCTCTGGGCACCTTGCCGCAGTGAGCTTTTCTGTGGAACACAGTCTGGAACAGAGGAAGAAATGTGGGCTTTGTAGTTGGGCATCTTGGGCTTGATTTCTCGTAGTACCTCCTAATGAGCTGAGAGCTGTGAAGGATTCATCTTTCTGAATCCATTTACTCTTTGGCCAAATGGGAATAATACTGCCTAGTAGGGAGTCCGCTTTCTCTGCCAAAGCTTTGGAAGCAGGCACATGACGTCAGGTTTTGTGGCATCGTGTGGGAATATTCCCCTCTGACTCTAAATGGAAGGAAGATGACTGGTGAGCAGTGTATTCTGTTTCTGCTTGTTACGCATGGTCAGACTCTTCAGTTATGTTACTGATGGGGACATGATGGTATCAGGGCAATTTAATGACTTCAGATAGGTAAACAACTTCAGGCATAGATCAAACACCTAAATAAAGGTCAAGGGAACATCTAGAATATTAAAGTGACAGGAAAACAGGTGATGTATATACAAAGTCAAATTAGTATTTTCCATGTTCTCCCAGTGTCGTTGTTCCTAAAGTAAACTTTGAGAAATGATTCATAATTTGAAAAGTATGCACAAAGTGTGCCATGTTTTAAAAAAACTATAAAATGATACTAGCTTTATTTATTTATTTATTTTTACATCTTTAGACTGTTGAATTTATTGCTTAATCACAGTCAGTTGCAATTAAATGCCTACAGTGTGGTGCTCTGTCCTTGGGGCTCTGATGAAATTGTCTTGCTGTTGGTGGATGTGTGCATGCTCATTGTGTGTGTGTGGGTGTGTGTGTATGTGTGTGTAGAGAAAAGGCATCGACTTTCTTGAAGTTGAGTTGACAGACAGTCGTGAGATAGCAATATCAAAGTGCTAATTTACATATTTCTCTTGGAAGGGAACAAAGAAAATGAATTCTCTTAAGAAATGAAACTAGTGATACAGCCCTGTTTATGTGAATGCCACTGTAGTTTGATCTAATACTGTATTTGGGGATGCTTCTGAAACACTTTTTATATTTCTATTGAAGTTTGTGATTCAGAGAATTAATTATAAAACCAAAAATGGAAAACGATATTGGTATCTAGTACATCTTCCAGTTTAAACACATTCTATTGATGCATTCTTTAAAAATATGGACATTCTTTGAGAAAGTGAATTGCAGTGAACAGTTAAATAGTTTGGATAAATTGATGTTGCTCAGCAGATTATTTGCTTACCAAATCTTTGGTGACATGAACAATTTTTGCTAAGATTCTATCTGTGCTCTTCCTCTGTCCCCCTTCCTGTTCTCAGAAGGCTTTAGGATGACCTACAACCACACATAACTGAGCAAGGTGATGCATTCAGAAACAGGTGAAGAGAGACAAAAAGGAAAGCGAGTGTAAGGCAAGGGTTCTCAACAATGGCATTGCTGATGCTTTCAGCTGGATAATTCTTTGTTGTGGGAAGCTGCCCTGTGCATTGCAGGAAATTTAGTTAACCTCCCTGGCCTGTAGCGATCCCAAGTTGTGACAACCAAAAATGGGTTCAGATACTGCCCCATGTATTCTGAAGGGTGAGGGGGTGGAGGGAAAATCACTGTGAGTTCAGAACTGCTGGTTTAGAGGATGAGGTGAAATCTGGACCAAAGTTAGCACAGCACATGGACCTGTGAAGTCTCGATTGGACATAGGACATGCTATGCTTGTTGGCGATGGGGTGTGGGCTTTGCCAGGGGATTTCTAGGGACTGAAGTAGAGAAACATAGAAGGTATGTGGGTCATGGGGTTCCCAGGATAAAAAGAATCTTAATGCAAAGAACCAAAAGGATTTTCTCCAGATGTTCCTCTCCCCAACTCCAGTGAAGCTCCCAGTGGGTAGGGATTTTTGTCTGTTTCATTCTTTGCCCTTTTGCCAACTGCTGTGCCCAGAGCAATACCTGACATACGGCTACTTAATAAATGTCTATAAAAAGAGATGAGTCTTCACAAGGAAGGATGCTATGCAATATAGGCCCTTCTTTACTTGTTTATAAGAACAGAGAGGCAGTATTTATAGGACCCCTCCCTCCCTCCCTCCTTTCCTTCTCTTCCTGTTCTTCCTTTTCTTATTCTTAGACGACATCTCACTGTGTCGCCAGGCTGGAGTGCAGTGGTGCGACCTCGGCTCACTGCGACCTCTGCCTCTCGAGTTCAAGCAGTTCTCCTGCCTCAGCCTCCCAATTAGCTGGGACTACAGGCATGTGCCACCACACCCAGCTAATTTTTGTTGTTTTTAGTAGAGATGGGGATTTCACCATGTTGGCCAAGATGGTCTCGATCTCTTGACCTCGTGATCCACCTAACTCGGCCTCCCAAAGTTCTGGGATTATAGGTGTAAGCCACCATGCCTGACTGGGACCATTTCTTATAGTATCATTAAATGGAAGAATGCATTCTGGGTGGTATAATCCAATATGAATGTCAGCAAAATCAATTAATAGGTCCCAGGATGGTGTGGTCTAGGACTGTAGAGGTCTTGTTGGTCTAAATCAATCTATAGTTTTTAAGATGCTAGGGAAGGGGCCTTGCATATTCTTCAGGCACTGCGGAGAATAATAAATGTTTTTCTATTCTTTGAGTGGTATAGAACAGAGATAAGAGTGCCTGAGAGGTGTCACTCAGGAGGGCCCGTTAAATAGAGCTGCAGGTTGTAGCAGACATCAGGCCAGGGGAAGGGGAGGGAGACATGAGCTGAGCCTAGGGTGATAGTGACATTTATCAGTATCACTTGTTACTGAGTGTGTCTGTGTGCCAGCTCTTTTCATGCGTCATCTCTCTGCATCCTCACTGCATCTCTGAGGTCCGGTCTCAGAGAGAGGTAGCTTGTCCAGGACATGGCATTGGGATTCTGTTCCTGGCAATTCCCACTGGGGCTAGGTCCCTCACCACTGTACTGCTCCGCTTCATGCCAAAAACATAGCTGTAGATGCCCATAGCATAGGTGATCATGCCCTAGAATTCTGTGCTCTGGAATACAGGTATGAGTTTTACAGCCTGAAATAATGTAAATGCAGTTTAAATCAAATTCTCACTTGAGCCATAAAAACAAAACCCAAACCAAAACCTTGATACACTTGTAAAGAATCTAATTTCCTTGTGAACCATTGATGATGATGTACACTCACAGAGATGTTTGCCTAGACAACCAAGTGACTTAGTACAGGACAATGATATTAATAACCATAGCTGACATTCATGGTGCACTTCCTTTGTGCCAAGGACTGTCTTAGGTGCTTTACATATATGTACTGTCTTCATCCTTACTGCCACCCCAGGAGATAGATACTGATTGTTATTAACATCTTGTGGTTGAGGAAACCGGTGCGGAAATAGTTAAATATCTTAATTAGGATAGTAAGTGTTGGCTCTCATCTGGGCTCCTAACCACTGTGGAATTAGTATGAAACCAATAATGAGTGTTTTAACTGTAGAAGCCTGTTCTATCAAATTTTAAAATATTGATTATAGGCTTTGGTTTGAAAGTAAATGAAATCCAATTTTGAAATAAAGTCATTTCAGGTTGCCAATTTGATTCTTTATTGGGTGGCAGAGATGAGAGAGAGCAGTTAATTAGGATTACAAGCATAGTCTCTGCAGTTTTATAATAATCTATTTTCATATCTTTGGTTTCTTAAGATATTTAATATCAAGAAACAATAACTGAACAATGTCTTCATAATCTATGTTACTAATCAGTCTCATTCTCTTTGTCTAAGCATAAAAAGGACTTTACTGGTGAGCCTCTTATTATGTATGCAGATGACAGTGGTGCTCCCTTTGAACTAATGAACTTTGGCCTTAGGGCACATGCATTCTGGATGAGTCTTTAAAATGCATGTGCTACATCTTGGGGATGAGTGCAGGCTTATAGAAAAGAGGAGTGGAGTAGGAAAAGGTTGGAATGATTTGGACAAATATATATGCTAGCAGGGATACAGTTAAAAAGTTGAGTAGTTATTTAGGAATTACCTTTGGAGTTAGCCGTGTTCAAAAATTAGCACATTAATTTGGTATATGGAACAGATTCTTTCAAATGATGTGGTTTGCCATAACTTAAGAGTCGTTTCCATGCATGAAGTGTTCAGTTTGTCAAAATACTAGAGATTCACTTTAGTTTCCAGTATGTCACCTTGAATAACATTTAATATAATTTTATTCTATTTTTTTAATAATTAAAGCCCTTTATATTAAAAATATTTCTATTTTTTTCCTGTTACATTTTAAAGTAAGAATCAGAGATTTGCAATTCATTTGCTTTTTCCACAAATATTCACAGGTGCTTTTTATGTAGTTTGCAGTGTTCTAGGGATCCAGCAGTGGACAAAACAACATAGTGCATAATTTCATGTAACTTTAATTTTAGCAGGGGGAGAACAGCAAGAAACAAGTACCAAAGACCTCATATGTCATGTGGTGATAGATGCTCTGAAGAAAAATAAGAACAAGGAATAAAGGTTGAGCGTGCTGTTTTACATAGGCATTTACAGAGGGCATCCCAGGAAGAGTGACATTTGAATAGAGACCCAGAGGACAGAGGGGGCACAACAGCTAATATCTGGAATGTGTCGCAGGTAGCGGAGATGATAAATGTAAGGTCCTGGGTGGGAATATGCCTGGGGCATCCAAGGTCTGGCAAGAGACCAAGGTGGATCAAGTGGAGTGGCAGGAGCTGGGACTAGAGAGGAAGACTCCAGCAGTGGAATTGGAGCATCTGGGTTCATGTTTTAGAAGGGTCACTGCTGTGGTGCTGAGAGGATGGAAGCACAGAGACCTCTTGAGATGCTATTGCAAGAGAGAAGGGGGTGGCAGGGACAAGGGTGGTAGGCATAGAAATGGTGAAGTATCTTGGATGTATTTTGGAAGCTGAGCCTGGAGGATTTACTGGTTGGATATGGAGTGTGAAAGGGAAGTTAAGAACAACTGAAAGGTTTTGTGACATGAGTAACTAGAGAAAACAGAATTGCCATTTACTGAAATTGGAAATTTCTCTTTCTGCTTATATGACCACTGTTAATATTTAAAAACTATGAATTACAGAACCCATGTGCTTGGGAGTAGACGTGTCTGAAAATGAGGTCGGAGAAAATTGTCATTTAAGAGGCTGAAAGTTCTGTGTTTGTGGACAGTTCTAAAATGCCTTTTACAGATGGATGGTATTACTAGGGCATATAGCCGTAGATAAAGAAATCTGTGGTCCATACTTGCAGATGATGGTGATGGTGATGGCAGAGACACTGACCAAAATTAGATCAAGGCTTGTAAATGATGTGCCTTCATTTTTACTTTTTTAAATTTATTCTTTTAATTGAAAAAGAAAAATTCTACATATGTATATGCATTGTAATGTCTTAAAATATGTATGTATTGTGGAATGGCCAAATCAAGCTAATTAACATATGTATTACCTCACATGCTTATCATTTTTGGGGAGTGAGAACATTTAAATCTACTCTGTGGTTTTCAAGAATACAGTACATTGCTATTAAATGTTAACTGTTTGCTTTTAATTCATCTTCATTGATATGGCCAAGCCACAGTGTCATCGTGGAGGATCTGTTTTTTCCTCAGCCTGATAATTTGTAAAACAGCATATAATGGGTGAGGGCAGTAAATATAGAAAATATAGGTATGAAATTCTGGTAATCAGCATTTCTACAGAACTGACAGTTTTGGAAACTTTCTTTCAATTCTGCATCACACTTACCTTGGTTATACACCTTTTGTCCCTTAAGATGCTAAATGTTTCCTGTGATAAACTGCTAGCAAGAGCGGGTATACATCCCTCACTTGAAGGCGATATGCTGTGCCCCTGTCTGACTTCTGCATTCAGTAATATTAAAGGAACCTCTTCCAGCTTTTCTATGGCTCTTGTTGGAGGTTGTAAGAACTAACGTAGGAAATTTTAAGCAAATCCAGTCACTACAAATCAGTATTTACTATTGGTGCATGAGGTAAGGACATGTTGCTGTTTGAATCCAGGATACTTTGTGGCCAGCAGCATGTAGGTGACCACAGAGTAGGACCTGGCCCTCCAGGAGTACACAGCCTGCTTAGGGAGAGGAACCACAAGTATTTGAAGCAAGGATATCATGCCCAGGCCTAGATGCCCTTGGACATCAGTGAAAGTATCAAGACAGCCTTGTCTTTAGTTCAACTCCTTGTAGTATGAAGACTTTGGGAGTCTGGGAACACTGGAAAACATTAAAATGGAATCATTTAAAGGACAAAGTCCAAACTGGCATGTTTGATGTCTACCATAAGCTCTAGGGTGTGATGAAGTGTTTTAAAAGGGATGATGAGTATTTGATTCAGTACAAAAAATGAAAAATAAATTGCAAGGCTGCAGTGGACCATTTTTGAGAAGCTTTGACTAATTATAGAAAGAATAGTAAAGCCACTGACAACAGAGCAAATTTGGAAAAATGATCTATTTAGAGAGAGCCCTGTTGGGAGTGTGATTGGATGTGAAGAGGAAATGGGATCTTGGAGCATTGCACTGTGCTTTTATAGGTTTTCTGCTCATACTGTGCCTGAAACATTTGCAGCCCTCACAGTTCACTGCCTCAATTTTCCCAGATTTAAAATAATACTCCCTTCTTGGGGTTGTGATTTTGATTAAAAACCTTGGCTTGTGGACTAATAGCTCATGTCTATATATGTGTGATATGTGATGAATTAGGTTTTTTTTTCTGTTTTCTCCTTGATTTCCTTCTCTTTCTTCCACATTTGTTCACGTCTTTTATGGCTTTGTTGGAAATATGTACGAAAATTACCTAATTCCTATGTAGGAATTATCTTCTTTCCTCTGCTTGTTTTTCTGCCCTCTGTGAATTTGTGATACAACAGTCTTCCCCAGAGTAATTAACTGTAATTCTACAAGCTGAAAAAATTTAACTTCAGGTGAAAAATAAGTAGCAGATGCTGATGAACCTTACATGAGAAATATTTGTATTTTATGCAGCTGTCACTCATAATTAAGAGAAAATAACTAAGTAGAATGGACCCTAACTTGCTTGATTGCTTCACAGAGTGGGCATCCATTCTTAGTGCATTTACTGGGACTATTAAATAGTAGCTATTATGGGACATTTTGTTCAATGTCTATGGCACATTGCCACCTTGTGGCTGCAAATTTGTCTTGTAATGTAAAAGTAAATTTTTTAATGTTAAGCCTACCTGATACAATCTTAATGTTACATTTTTCCTAGTATTTATACTTTACTTTGTTCACAGAAGCTTTGAGACACCTTATAAGACTACCTGGAATATAGGATAGGAGAACTTAAGAGAATATTCTTGTTCTTAGAAGAGGCATGTTGAAGTATTTGGGGGGTGGGGCAGTGAAGAATCCTACTGCCTGCAACCAACAGTCACCGTGCATGTGTGAAGAGAGGGAGAGAGAGCAAAAACGGTGTGGCAACAGGTTAACAACTCACCATTGAGAATATGGGTGTTTACTGTTCCTGTAACTTTTCTGTAGTTGCAAATGCTTTTCTGAAAAGTTTGACATTTAAAAATTGGCAGAAAAAATAATTGGGGTATTGAGCACAAAATTGAGCCGAAAAGGAGGCAAAAATAACCTCCACATTCTTTAATAATCTGACTCTAGATGAACTCAGTGATTTGGTTCTGCATTTTCTAGAGGCTATATGGAAACTTCTCCTTGGAGGCCCTCCTAAATAGGACACTGATGTAATGAACAGCAGCCCTTGGCAAATACCTTGTGATAAGTTCAGCTCTGCATTTGAAAGGGTGTGGGTTTTTTTTTCTTTTTTCTTTTTTTCCTTTTTCCCAAGTGCACTCTGGAGTCCCTTTTTCCTACTGATCTGGCTTTGATCTTGGAGTGGATGGGCTGCCAGTTCTTCAAGGGCCTCTCACTAAAATACTGACCAGCAATGAGTGTGAGATGGTACTTAGAGAGAAGTGCTTGAAATCCAGGTGTTAGGTCTTACTAATTAATACAGTTATGCTTAGGGGAATCTCTTAGTAGCTGAGCAGATGAGGTCTGTTCTATCTCAACTAACTTGGGAAGGGTTGCTCATAAACAGGATCAAATTTCCTTTTGTGCAATAGTTTTCATTTTATTTCTATTTAATTATTTTTTATTATTTGTTTTTTGAGGCAGGGTCTTGCTCAGTTGCTCAGCTTTAAATGTTACTTGGCTTTTCTGTTTTTAAATTTCTGCAAAGTTAACCTTTTTATGTACTTTTTTTGAGGGATCTTTAATAACTAACTGGATTTATGTAGGTGTACATGAAAATTTTTGTCCTTTGCAACTATCTTAGACACATATTCATATGTACTTACTTGAAGGTGAACATTTTAGATGGTATGGCTCCATTAAGTATGAGAGGCTTTCTTATAAAAACAGGCAGATCTTGAAATAAGTGTTGTGACACAAGGGATTCTTTTGTAGAATGCTGTCTCTTGAAGTGACTTTGATTTCTCTGATTCTTGTGACAGGTTTTCTTTTAAAAAGCTATAAAGTGATGTAGGGATGTATTGATTTCCATTAAGGGCTAGGGTGCTTAGAAATTTTTCTCCTGTACAACATATATTTGTGAGCAATATGTGAATTTTCTTTTGTAAGCAACTAAAGAGAGTGATCTATTGCTTCTCTATAGAGCGACAATCTTCAGTTTTGGGGGAGACCATGTACAGAAAGACATATTTTATATAGTGACCTAGGATACACACACATACACATATAACTGAATAAAAGATTTCATGAAACAATACTTTCCCTTTGTTCATTGGATGCTGATAATTTCTATTCTATTGCATTAAAAAACACCAGTCACAATCTACCAAACTTGATTTCATGACCCACTAACATGCTGCGACCCACAGTTTGAAAATCACTGCTATTGAGATTTTGTAGCAAGCCAGACTCTCTTTCAGATGGAAATGTGACAATGAAATTCTGAATTCTCTAAGGTAGCAAAATTGAACACAGGATTGGGCGAATGGGGTTTGAGAAGGAAAAGAAAGGAAGAAAAAGTGTGAATGACTGGTCTTTCATTCTAGGCTGTGTTGATGCCCTAGCCAGTGATGCCATTCTTCCTCTTTCTGCAGCTTGACCACCTATTATCCCCTCCACCCATGCCGTTTCGGAAATGCAGCAACCCAGATGTGGCTTCTGGCCCTGGAAAATCACTGAAATATAAAAGACAGCTGAGTGAGGATGGAAGACAGCTAAGGCGAGGGAGCCTGGGAGGAGCCCTGACTGGTGAGTCCTGGTGGCTTGGATGAGAGAAGGAATTGTGTTTCTTTACAGGGTCCTGCATGGCCCCAGAGTTCCACATGTAATCAGCCTGCTTAAGAATGGGCCTGCCTCTGCAGACCATTTCATAAAAATGTTATCCAATCCAGAAAGCAGTTAAATTGAAAATTTTATTAATAAACTTTGCTGAAATATAATTTATATGCAATGACAATATCCCCAATTTTTTTTTTTTTTTTTGAGACAGAATCTCGCTCCATTGCTAGGCTGGAGTGCGGTGGTATGGCGTGATCTTGGCTCACTGCAACCTCCGCCTCCCAGGTTCAAGCGATTCTCCTTCCTCAGCCTCCTGAGTAGCTAGGACTACAGGACACGCCACCATACCCAGCTAATTTTTAATTTTTAGTAGAGACAAGGTTTCACCATGTTGGCCAAGATGGTCTTGATCTCTTGACCTGGTGATCTGCCTGCCTCGGCCTCCCAAAGTGCGGTGATTACAGGTGTGAGCCACCGCGCTGGGCCAGTATCCCCAATTTTAAGTTTCCATTTGGATGGATTTTTGCAAATTTACACCTCAGTTTGCTGCCGTGATCAGGATATAAAATGTTTCCCATGCTCTTCCTCGTCAAACTAACCCTCTACTGCCACCCTCAATGCCAAATCCTTGGTCCTAGGCAGCCATCGATCTTCTCTGTCATTATAGATTAGATGTACTTTCTCAAGGGGTTTATATTAAAGGAAGCAGAGTGTCTACTCCTTTGTGTCTGACTTCTTTTGCTCAGTGTGATGTTTTTAAGATTCACCTATATTGCTGCGTGTATTAGTAGCATATGTTTAACTTTGTCAGAATAGATTCTAGTGTTCTATACTACTGTAGGATAACTGTAGGTAACAATTATATATAATTTCAAATAGCTAGAGGGAGGATATTGAATGTTCCCAACACAAAGAAATGATAAATGTTTGAGATGATGGATATGCTAATTACCCTGATCTGATCGCTATACATTATATGATTGAAACATCGCTAGTACCTCATGAATATGTATAAATTATTCTTTGTTAATAAACATAAAATTAGAAAAGAAACTGCCAAATGGTTTTCTAAAATTGTACCATTTTACATTCCTGATATGGATGAATGATCCAATTGCTGTGCATTCTTGCTAACCTGTGGTATTGCCAGTTTTAAAAATTTTAGCCATTTTCAGTGTTATATGGATGTATCACATTGTGGTTTTCATTTATGTTTCCTTGGTGACTGGATAATGTAGAACACGTTTTCATGGGCTTATTGGACAATTATTTGTATTTTGTGAAGTGTTGGTTCAATTCTTTCACCCCTTTTTAAATGTCATTGTTAAAATTGAGAAATTTTCAAATCCAGAAAACTCACAAATTATTTTTTACTGTAAAATAGCCAAATTAAATTGAAACCGAGCTTTTAAAAAGTAACTCACTACTTAAAAATTGTACGTTATTAACTATATTACTGAAAGCTAGGTTTCCGTTATTTCATCAGAGTACTTTTTCCTCTAGATATAAATATTTTCAGGGAACTTTGTTTCTTAAAATCCCCAAACAGTGTTTTCTTTCCATGTGATGGTCTTGTCTTCCAGTTTAAAAATGGCCTGGAAAATAAGTTGAATTACTCATTTTTTTCTTGGAGAACTATGGATTTTGGCTTTTTGAAGATGAAATTTCTGAGAACAGAAGTGCTACTGCCACATGATTAGTGGAGTCTGGGACATCTGACCCAGTGTGCCACTCTGCTGGAACAAAGGGCCAAACTACCTCAGGGCAAGGGGGAGAAATTCATCAAAAAAATTGCTGCAGTTTAAGGCAAATCTTTTCCCTTCAGTTTACTGATGCTCTTCTAACGCTTGTTAGGATATTTTTCTTTGCTTTCATTTGGTAAATGCAGACTATTTGCTTTTTAAAGTAGGAGATCCCAAAGATTATTCTAACTCTTATAGGTAAGAAAATTAAATCTTAAAGGTTAAAAGACTCATCCCCTTATTTATTAATTGCACTTAGGAAATTGACTAACCTTGATTCAACTATTTTTGACAGATAGGAGGGACAGTAATTGTTCTATCCACTTTTGCTAAAGCAGTTTACATAAAGCTTTAAAATAATGCATGGGTGTGGCTGTTGATGCAGATATATGATCTCAAACATGAAATTTGGCCTTTAGCTTTGAAAATAAATAGATGGACTTGATTCTCTTGTCATAATTTTAACAGCTCTAGCAAGTCTATCCTTAGACAATTAGTTTGCTACACAATTATTTTTGGTAACTAAATCTTTGGTCAGATAATTTTTTAAAATGTTTAATAGTACGTAGAAGAGCTTAAAAAAATCCACTGAACATCAACCTGTTTTTGAAGACAGTTCCTTGAAAATTATATTAGAATATTAAAAAAAAACAATTTTTAATTGTTCCTCGATATAGTTTAGCTGAAGATTTAATGAAATAATATATACAAAGCAGCTAGCCCAGGCAGCTGTTAGTATTATGTGCATAACTAATTGAATTTGGGGGGATTTGGAGTTGACGGGTGGCATGGACTCATGGAAATGAGTCTGGTACCCTGATCGACTGGCTTGCTACTTTGTGTGAGGCACTGTGTTCATGTCGGGCCAGTGTCAGGTGTTGGAGCACAGAGAAGACAGCATCTTCCCTGATCTTTAAAAAATGTGTTTTCCACTAGTTTTAGGTAACTAAATAATCACGTGTGTTCTCATCTTGGGACATACCCTGTTGCTAAACTTAAAATAAGCCATACTGGTTTTTCCATCAGAGGCCCATACCCGATCTAATCTGTTACTTAATGACTGACCACCTTCTCATGGTTTTATTTTGTTTTAATCCAAGGATCTTTTCTTTGGCAGTATTCTACTTTCCTTAAAACAAAGATTTTTGGTTTATAGTTGGACAGTTTTGCCAACCAATTATCCTTGATAAGGTTCACTAAACTTTTAGCTTTTTGAAAGGAAGATCTGTGATTAATTTATATATTTATCCCTAATAATGATAGCTAATATTAAAAGCTTACTGTGTAGCAGGCATTATATTTAGGGAATTATATTTATTGACTTATTTAATCCTTGCAGCATCTCTATGTGTCTATGAGGGAGACACTGTTAGCCCATTTTACACATGAGAACGCTGAGCCACAAGTAGGTTGAGTAACTTCCTTGAGGTCACAGTTCTCACAACAGCAAAGCCAGGATTTGAACCCAGGCATCGTGGCTCCAGAGTTCATGCTCACAACTGCTACACTGTTCCTAGCATATTCAGTACCTAGGTTTTAAATAAATTCTTAATTCCAGCAGTATTAATTGGAGTGAATCTTAGATGGGAAAATTATTCACTCAGTTGGAATTTGTGGCTAACTCAATCTGTAGGGCTCCCAGTCATTTAATTGTAAAAATAAAGTAAAACTAGGCAATTAGTACATATTTAACACCTTAAAATTCACACATTGATTAACCCAGAAATTCAACTTCTCAGAATTCATCACAAGGAAATAGTCATATGTCAAGAGAATTAACCTTAGTTATATTTAAAGCAGCACCATTTATAATAATTAAAATTTCATATTATCTAAATAGCTGGCAAATGAATACTGATTAAACATTATGGTATGCATATAAAATGGAAAACAACTGTAAACATTAAAAGTCATATTATAAAGAATATGTTTTAATATTGAAAGAGACCCACAATATATTAATGTGAAATCCCATTGTTAAATGGTCTCATAGTGTCTCATACTTCCTAAGACTTACTATATTTGTAATTAAATAATTATATACAGATGGTCCCCCACTTACTATGGTTTGGCTTTTGACTTTTCAACTTTATGCTGAGTTTAGTGGGATATGAAATACATTATTGACTTAGGATATTTTTTACTTCTGATGGGTTTATCAGGATGTAACCCCACTGTAAGATGAGGAGCATCTGTCTCTAATGAGGAGAAGGGAAATAATTACTTTCTGCTAAGGAATTTTCTCAAACTGGAGTGATGGTTGAGTAGGCTCTCTTTAAAAATGGGCAAGTGAAGGATGCTATGGCCTTTTTTATACCCTGCAGCTTAATCCATGGGATAGTTTTTGAGCCTGAGTTTTTCTGTGGCATTTGGTGGTGTATCAGTCAACAACAGTAATGTTGTATAACTGCAAATATCTCAATGGTAGACAACAATAAGTATTTTCTTCTTGTTCAGATGGCTATAGGTCAGTTGGGGGTTGGCTGTAGGTCACTCTGGGCCCTACTGGGCTTGGTTCCAGGATGCAGTTTGGGGCTAGATTTGCTCTATGTGTCTGTCTTCTTCTTTAGACCAGCAGCTACCAAAGGCATCATCTCCTTATGAAAGACAGGAGCATGAGAGGGCAAGTTCTCCTGTACAGGCACATTTCAAGTTTCTGCTGGTGTTATGTCTGCTAATTTCATATTGGCTAAAGCAAATGGTATGGTCAAGCCCAGAGTCAAGGGGTAGAAGCACACTTCCCTTTGATACCTTGGCCAGGATGCAGGTACAGTCATGTGCACATAAAGTCATTTTGGTCAGTGATGGGCCGTATATGTGACAGTGGTCCCATAAGATTATAACGGAACTGAAAAAATCCCATTATATGGTAATGACTAGATGACCCTGATTCTGTGTAGGCCTAGGCTAAGGTGTTTGTATCTTAGTTTTTAAACAAAAGAGTTTAAAAAGAAAAAGAAAAAATAGAAAAAAAAGCTTATAGAATAAGGATATAAAGAAGAAAATGTTTTTGTACGGCTCCACAATGTGTTTGTATTTTAAGCTAAATGTTATTACAAAAGTCAAAGTTTAAAATTAAGAAGTTTATAAAGTAAAAGTTACAGTAGGGTAAGGTTAATTTATTATTAAAGAAAAATTTTTTTAAAATCAGCGTAGCTTAAGTATACAGTGTTTCTAAAGCCTACAGTGCTGTCCTAGGCCTTCATATTCACTCACCACTCACTGACTCACCCATAGCAACTTCTATTCCTGCAAGCTATTCATGGCAAGTACCCTATACAGGCATACCACTTTATAATCTTTGATTCTGTGTTTTTAAGGTAGCTTTCCATGTTTAGATATGCACATACTGATCACTGTGTTGCAGTTGCATACAGTATTAGGTGCAGTTGCATGCTCTACATGTTTGTAGCCTAGGAGTAATTGGCTATATACCCTGTAGTTTGGTTGCATAGTAGGTTACACCATCTGAGTTTGTGAAAGTACATCCTATGATGTTTGCACAATGATGGAACTGCCTAAGGAAACATTTCTCAGAATGTGTCCTTTCTGCTCAGCAATGCATGACTGTATGTACAGTTGTCCCTCAGTATCCACAGATCCCAGGTTCCAGGATACCGAAGTTCATAGTTGCTCAAGTCACTTATATAAAATGGTGTAGTATTTGCACGTAACCTATGCATATCCTTCTGTAAGCTTTAAGTCATCTCTAGATGATTTATTTCACCTAATACAGTGTAAATATTAATATTCTGTAAACAGTTGCCGTACTGTATTTTAACATTTGTATTATTTTTATCATATCACTATTTATATTTTTCCAGATATTTTTGATCCACAGTTAGTTGAATCTGGATGTGAGAGCTGACTTTAATGTTACTCCAGAGGAGTAAAGAATTGGAACTGATAATTCAGTCTATCCTAGTTAGCTTCTTTTAAAAAAATCTTTTACAGTAAAATTTAACTATTTTTAAATTTCAACATAATATGTATTCAGTGTAGACAATTTAGAAAACACAAAACACTATAATGAAAAAGCCTAAAACCCCATAATTTCACTATGCATAGACACTCATGATTGAAATGTTCACATTTTCCTCCCTAACTAAACTTTTGAATCACTAAGGGCATTAGATTAAAGACGAGAAAATAACCAGTGCGTTTTTTGTAGGACTGGCATTTAAACAGTAGACCCGGAGCTTACTATGCACATTACTGCCTGGATTTTTATTTTGGAGGCTGATGTATTTCCTGTCTTGAAGGTCCACAGTTTGCTAAATAGGCACCTAGAAGCCTCATGTAAACATTGACTGAGCTTTGGAGCCCCCTGATGAGGAAGTGGAGCATTATTCTAATTATTATACAGACCCTTAAGTCTGGGCATGGATATTGTTGGTAATATGCCGACAGCTCACAGTGAGGAAGCTGCAGAATGAAGGACAGAATCTCGGGATCTTGAATCCTGGCTTCTTGATATGCAAATGCATGCCCCAAATCTTTGTCCTGCATTCTACAGCTGTGATGTATGTTGCAGCCTTAATAGCCAGAAAATGAGTGCTGCTTTTCCCCATGAAGAGAGTTTTTTTTTTTTTTTTTTTTTTTTTTTTACCCCAAATGTTTGGGTTGGTTGGAATGTAAAAGAAAGACAAAAATCTATATATGTGTATAACATGCACATAATAATAAGAAATCAGCTTTGCAGACAATATAAACTAGAATTTTAAAGCTGTTAGAATCATGATGTTCTATCTTGGGATGAAAGTTAAGAGAGTTTTCTTTTTTGGACTATGGAAATCAATTTGGAATAACGTCTGAACATTTTTAAAAAGGCATTTTTTAGTGTTACTTTTTTACTTGAAGCGAGAAAGGAACAACACAATCCCAGAAAACATTCTTTCCTTTAAAATTAACCTGGAAGCTATTGCTTTTAATTACTGTGTAGTACCCAATGGGTTTCTCATACCTAAAAGCCTCCTTAGCTTAGTGGGCAAGTCTGAAATAATTCAGATTCAAGATAATTTATATAAAGTATGGCTGTTTTGTGGGTAGCTTCGGTATTTACTAAATGTCACACTTAAATACAACTTAAACTTTCCTATACACTCTAGATTTCTTCAGTTTTGTAACACCATCAAAAGAATGCCTGTATAAAAATGGTGTGTGTTAAGATAATGCTACATGCTATGATAAGCAAACCAGAAAATATCAATGGCTTAACACAATAGTAGTTTATTTCTTGCTCCATGTAGAGTTCAAAGTAAATGTTTGGGTTCATAGGCAACTCTCCTCCCATGGTGACTCAGGGACCTACATTCCATCTTCTGGTTTTGCTCTTCTTAATAGCCTTGAGGTACCCCGTTTCCAGTTGGTAGAAGTAGAAAGAGAGAGGAGAAACCCTTCTGACTTCTTAAAAGTCCCAGCCTGGAAGAGACATGCTAATTTCCATTCCTATTCTTTTAGAAAGATCTAATCGCCTGGTCACAGATGAATGTAAAGTGCACATGTGTGTGTGTATGTGTTGGGGGGGTGCTAGGGAAATATGGCCTCTGCTGGCCTTGCGTCAGCATTCAGCTAGATAAGAGATAGGGGGAGCAGGGCACTTACTAAGTCAGGAAAGACTAGGAGAGAAATAGATTTTAACAAAGACACAGGATGTCATGAATTCGATTTTGAGTATGTTTGAAATGCCCGATGAGACATACTAAATAGGTATGTCAAGTAGGACTGTGGAACCACAGAAGGAGAGAAGCATCTTCAGAGGAGGAAATGATAAAATTATAGAACTGGAGGACTGATTTGTGGTTGCTAGGGATTAAGGAAGGGATGAGGTAGGAGGGAAGGAGGTATGGCTATAAAAGGGCAACACGAGGGATCCTTGTGATGATGGAAATGTTCTTTGACAGTGTCAATATCCGTTCTTGGGTTGTGATATTGTACTAAGGTTTTTTAAGATGTTACCATTGGGGAAACTGGGTAAAGAGAAGTACTTGGGATCTTTCTATATTATTTCTTGTAACTACATGTATATCTATAATTGTATCAAAATGAGATAATTTAAAAAGTTGTATCAGTAATCTTAATACATTTGCTTAAAAAAAAAGCAGAGAGTTACTGGATTTAGTGGCTTCATTTTTCTCAGTGCATTATGAGAGACCATGGGGGGAAGGGTTGCAGTTGGGAGGGTTATATGGGAATTGAGAAGAGAAGGAGGTATAACATAGTCTTGAAGAGTAAGAAGGGAAGCTATAAATGTAGTAGGATTTCTTGAAAGCATTGACAGCCCATTAAAAGTCTGAGATCATGAATTGAAAGTGAAGCCGGTCTACATGTTTGTGCAAAAGGTTAAAGCACCAGGGAAATTCATGTACTGGGTATACTGGTTCCAGAAAACAGAGAGAGGCCTGGTCAAGGGTCATTCATAAGAGTGGTGAGGAGGGTGGACCTGAGCTATACAGGAATGAGAGGCAGTTTTAGTGCCCATGGTGGGATATTTCTGGGGCTTGAGCCAAAGCCAGTGGGAATTTGGAAACAGGACTAGAAGCTGGGACTTGGGTGCATGGTGGGGCTGGGGAGCGAGCAGTGGGTGAACTGAGTTTGACTTAACCAGCCCCTGAAGGGTGACTAAAATGTTAATATAGTCATGCATCGCTTAATGACGGGGATACATTTTGAGAATGTGATTTCCTAATGCAAACATCATAGAGTATACTTACACAACCTACCTGGTTTAGCCTACTGTAACCTATTGCTCTTGGGCTACACGTCTTTACAGCATGTTACTGTGCTGCATACCATAGGTAACTGTAACACAGTGGTAAGTATTTATGTATCAAACATACCTAACATAGAAAAGGTCCAGTAAAAATACAGTATTATACTGTTACAGGACCACCCTCCTACGTGTAGTCCATTGTTGACCAAAACATTACGCGGTACATGACGATGTTTTGAAATTTGGCGCCATTTGAAATTTTTAAAGGGCAAAGAATCTTTATAATTCTCATGATGTGCTCTCTTGTGATACTCCCAATTTGGTTTCTTGGCTCTTGGCCAACCAGAAAAAGCCCAGATCCACAAAGAATTGACACTTAAGGTTTTACTGACTTAAAAACATCCTGCTGGTATTTGTTTTACTAGTTCTTAGTATTTATAAAATCGCTATGCTGAAGGCACATAACTAAGGACAAGAATTCTCTTGAGTCGCTCTAGTGTTGTTTTAGAACTTAAAAAATTGTGTAGTTCATCAGTAATAGCTTTTTAAGCTGAGGAATGTCTCTATGTAATTTTTTTGAGTCACCAGGCAATGAACAGGCAATTCTGTTAGCATCTTCTTCCCAGTGACAATGCATGATTTTAAGAAGCTTTAAAACCATTTATTGTCTTTACTGCTCCTACGACAGTTTATATCCTGGATATTTTGTTTGCTATCTAGGTATTCTAGATAGAAGGTGTGACTATTTTGATGTATTTTTGTAAGTGTTGCAATTCCTCCTTGTCAGGAGTAGGAAGGTCTCATGAGACCTAGACTTAATGGGACGCGCAGCTGTCAGCGAGTTCCTTTGGCAGATGCTGCCTCCCAGTGGCTCTCTGTCAGGGAGCCTTCTGCTGGAGCTCATCTCCCATGCAGATGGTCTATGGATGAGTCATTGCCCCTCTAACGGGCTCACGTGGTGGTTCCCAGACCCAGGTCACCTGACACTTAGAAACTGCCAAGTGGCCACCACCTTGTTCAGAGTCAGGCTGCAGCCTCTTGGGAGCCCAAGTCTCTCCTTCAGGCATTTTGCACCAGGGAAGCCTTCCCAGGAGGTGACAAGACAGGCATGAGGGGAAAATTAAGGAAAGAACCTGAATGAGGACTTTAAGAATCAAAAGCATTTCTCTTATACCCAGGAGCAGATGAGAGACCGGGCTGTTTGCTTTGATGTGTACCTGAGCTCTGGATAGTGTTGGGAGCCATGCTTTGTCAGCAAATTGGGCACTTCCGAAATCAGTTTTACAGTTCCGTACCTCATAGTTTGAAAAACTTAACACTTGGTCCTGAGTGTTAGTTCATGTTTTCCATAGGAGGCTCAGTTTCTCTTAAGATGCTTGAAGCCCCCTTTGCAGAGCAAAAGGTAACGTGGGCTTTCAATCACTGTTGACATAGAATTTCAAGATTACTCGGGCAGGAAAATACTCAGATACAGCTAAACCATTATCAGCTGCAAAATATGTTGGCTATCTGGACCTTTGGCTGGGTGTGTTAAATGTGGCAAACCAAACCCAGTAACTGGGATTCTTCAACATACACCAGAGAGGAGGATGTCTGGTAGTCCTTTAAAGTTTTTCCTGGCATGAATTTAAAACTTGTATGTGTGTAAATTTTTTTTTTTTTTTTTTTTTGAGACAGAGTCTCGCTCTGTCGTCGCCCAGGCTGGAGTGCAGTGGCATGATCTCGGCTCACTGCAAGCTCCACCTCCCAGGTTCACGCCCATTCTCCTGCCTCAGCCTCCCAAGTAGCTGGGATTACAGGCACCCGCCACCACACTCGGCTAATTATTTTATATTTTTAGTAGAGACGGAGTTTCACCGTGTTAGCCAGGATGGTCTTGATATCCTGACCTCATGATCCACCCGCCCTCAGCCTCCCAAAATGCTGGGATTACAGGCATAAGCCACTGTGCCAGACCTGTGTGTAAATATATTTCTCTCAGGAGGCTCTGTATGCCAGTTAGTCTAATGAAGAAACTTAAACCAAAAATGTACAGAATAACAGGATCTGTGAACAGAAGGCTTCCTCCCCCCACTCCCGTGCTCATTTCTTAGGTTCTAGTGTGATTCTACAAATAATGGGCTTTGGTCCTTCCCGAGGAAACAAGATTAATTTATTGAATCCATATCTTAAAAATTTAAGTTGCTTTCTTCCTAGAATTCCCTTTAGAATAAGAAACTGATTTCAGGGCTTTTGTTTTTAAAGCCTGTTATCAAGGTGTTGAGCTTTTTGGATGAGGCGTAATCATATTCCTTTTTCTTTCCACTGCTTTTTAGTTTTGTCTTTTAGTGCTTCCCTGGAACTCTCTTTCTTTCTGACAGGATGGACTGTGGCCCAGGCGCGTCTGGGTATGGCTTTCCTGTCCTTCATGCACTGTGCTCTTTTAGGGTCTGAAAAGCACACCGATCCAAGCTCATCTTCTCAGTTCCCTGTATTTGTTAGACCCTCAGAGATGAAGTGGCTTTAGCTCCTCTGTGAGTCTTTAGTAGAGATGAGGAAGCCACAAACAATGACTTGATTATATTACAGTTAACAGTGTGAAAGATTTATTGAAATACTGGAAAATTAGTACGAACTAGTAAATCTCACACTTCGTGTCCTTGAGTTGCTGGGGGAGGAGGAAGTAAGGTTGGGAAAGGTAAGAAGATGGTGGGTGGTGCCATTTCACACCACGCTGGAACGCATTTACAGAGTTGGACATAGGTAACTGGCTCTTCTGGTGATGTTTCAGTTTCTATTTTGTACTTTTTCCCTTCATGTTTCAATTTTTTTTTTTTTTTTTTTAAGGATCTTACCCTCTTATAGGAAACATGGGGAAAGGCTATGTGGCTTGACATATACTACTGGGTTCCAAAGTAAAAGGCCAGTGACATCTTATTTCATACAAACTGCAGTACTAATGAGGTGCTAACTGCTCGTGTACTGGAATTAGTAAACTGCACTATACATGAATCCCCTGAACAACAGAGGCAGAGAGTAGTAGGGTGCGATGCAGTAGGGAGTGGGAGATATAGATCAGAGAGAGAATGGGATCACTGAATTAAATGAAACAGAATTTAAAGAAAGCAAGTGATTTGCCTGGGTAGAGACAGCATCTTGCCATCTTATACTACTGTTTCAGGGTGTAAATGGAAGAACGTGAACTGGAGATCTAAGGTCCAGATTCTAGTCCCAAGTCAACTTCTAAGTAGTCTTTATTGCTGGCTCTTAGTTTCTTCATCTGTCAAGTGGGCGGGTTGGATCCTATACTCTCAAGGTCCCTTTGAGTTAAGTAGTAAATAATTTTAGCTACCGTGGTGAGGGAGGGAAAGTCTTTGTAGAAAATGGGTTTTCTTCATTTTCCAGCCCCTGCACCCTCCCTTGAACCCCTGTGCACACACACAGGCTTTATTTGTTGCTGCGCGAGGACGCCCACCTTTGCCTCTATTAGAGCTGCTAGTAGGTGTCCTGTCACTTGAGCACACCCAGGCCATTCATCTCTTGCTTACAGCTCATTTTTTGGTGGCCAATCAAAGCCACTGGGAATGTAGAAGTTTTTTTAACTTCCCAGATAGAAACTGAAAATGATGCTGACTTTATGTCAGTTCCACAGGAAAAAGAGTAGGTAAAGAAATGCAAATGCCATCAACCGGGAAGTTGAAAGATTTGTAAAAATTAGTGTTTCTGATATATTAATGACTTTGGTGGTGGTAGCCCACATTTGTCATTGTCATGTTCCATTGTCATTCAAGTACTTAATCACCACACATTGTGAGGGCTAAATTTATTTTCCTGTGTCTGCCTAGACAGATAATTTCTCTATTCTTTGACAGTATTGTCTCAGGCATCTGAATCAGACCTAAGCCTGAAGGGAGAGCAAAGGGTAAGTCCCCTCCTTGCATTTAACTCATTGCTGACTTGTAAAAGAGAGAATGATATTACTTAAATGTCTGTTTCCTTCTTTGAGTAAGAACACAGGGGCAATCGTGTCATGGTTTGTGTCCTCTCTAAAATTCGAGTGTTGCCAGTTTGATAGTATTTAGAAGTAGGGCTTTTAAGAGATGATTAGGCTATCCTAGGGCTGCTCCCTCATGAATGGGACTGAGACCCTTTTAAAAGAGGCTTCTTTTACACAGCAGCATTTGGTGAGCTTGCCATTCATTCTCCTTCTGCCATGCGGGGATGCACCAAGAAGGCCCTCACCAGACCACGTGCCAGCACCTTGATCTTGAACTTCCAGCCTCCAGAGCTGTGAGAAATAAATTTCTGTTCTTTATAAATTACCCAGTCTCTGTTATTTTGTTGTAGAGGCACAAACTAAGACAAATTGTGACTGCTGTAAATTATTAATGCTGCACCCAATTCAGCTTTAAGAAGGATTTTGCATAAGGTTGTGCAGCTCCCAGTTTCCCAGTCTGTGTAAAGAAGAGGCATGTATGTATGTGTTTACATGTATGCATGCACACACTGCATTGCACCCTTGGTTTTTATTTAGTTCCAATAATGTAGGATGGCCTGTATTTTTGCCCTAAGTTACTCCGAAGGAGAGTTAATAATTATGTATGTCATTGACCTTTTATTAAAACTTCTGAAACAAGTTTATCTGTGCTCAGATCAAGAAAAAAGGGTTTAGATTGGTCTCATAATTTGAATTCTTTCTTTTGTTAAATAATGACAGCTGAGTAAACCCACTGTTTCTCTTTTTGTCTTGGTTGCCAGGAATCTCAGTGCAAAGTGTTTTATTTTGGTTTTGCTCCATTTTGCTAGCTTTTGGCTGCAGTGGTGTATATGTAAATAACACTAAACAAAGTGGGGAATAATACATCACGCACATACCTGTGGCTATGAGTGTTGTTGTACCCCTGCCCTCTTAGGTGTATAAACTGATAATGAAACATGTAATCTTTAAGGCCTTTTTCTACATTCAGATTCCATTCCAAATACCGTCATGTTACTTTTGCTGACTCTTCCACCTCTCTCTCCTTTGATACCATCTTACGCTGTTCTTTTCTTAAAAGAGAGATTACTTTTAATTTTTTTATTTGTGTACCTATCATTCTGTTTGCTAGTTTATAAATTTATTGAGGACTTTTTCCTTGTATCCTCAAAGCAAAGCCTTGTGCATTTCTAATTCTTATACTGCCAGATAAAATATGGGGTATCCAATTAAATTTTAATTCAGATAAGCAACTAATAATTTTTTTTATTATACTTTAAGTTCTAGGGTACATGTGCACAACGTGCAGGTTTGTTACGTATGTATACATGTGCTATGTTGGTGTGCTGCACCCATTAACTTGTCATTTATATTAGGTATATCTCCTAATGCTATCCCTTCCCCCTCCCCCCACCCCATGACAGGCACCAGTGTGTGATGTTCCCCTTCCTGTGTCCAAGTGTTCTCATTGTTCAATTCCCACCTATGAGTGAGAACATGCGGTGTTTGATTTTCTGTTCTTGCGATAGTTTGCTGAGAATGATGGTTTCCAGCTGCATCCATGTTGCTACAAAGTACATGAACTCATCCTGTTTTATGGCTGCATAGTATTCCATGGTGCATGTGTGCCACGTTTTCTTAATCCAGTCTGTCACTGATGGACATTTGGGTTGATTCCAAGTCTTTGCTATTGTGAATAGTGCTGCAATAAACATACGTGTGCATGTGTCTTTATAGCGGCATGATTTATAATCCTTTGGCTATATACCCAGTAGCAACTATAATATTTTTAGTATCCAGTGCTATGTTAGGAGCATATATATTCAAATTTACTTGAATTTAAATATAGTTATGCATCCTGTATTCTTATTTGCTAAATCTGGCCATCTTATCAATAAATACTGGAATGGTTCTGTGCCTAGGAGTTATCAGACATAGTCTCATAGGTACAGGCATGGTATGAATGGCAAGTGTTTAGAGGCATTATACATAGACATTCATTCAATATCGTTTTCGTGCACGTGTGTTGTGTGTGTCTGTGTGTGTGTGTGTTTTCCCCCGTAGCTGCTTAGTCACATGGGAGTCAGGACCATCTTTGCAGACAACCCCAAGCAGCTCTGATATATGATATACTGTACTCTTTGATGTCTAAAAGTTTGTGTGCATTTGCCCTATTACAATGCCTTCAGTAGTCACAGTGCTTTCTTTGTGGATCAAATAATGGGAGATGTAATGCATTTAATGAAATGGCTAGAAGAAAATGACCTGGCTTTCAAGCTTGAGAGATGACCATTTGGAGGGTGATTGGAGCAACCAAAAGACTACCTTCCCACTCAGCCCACTGATTCCCCATAAGCATGGCTGAATTCTCTAAGAAGGAATGCTAAGTAGCTGGCAAAACTATTACTGTAAAACATGAAGCATTGACCCTGGAGTTCAGGGCTACTTCATGTCATCTGAGCTTTCAGAAGTTGTCAGTGGCAACTGACAACTGATAGACCAGAAATGGAAAGGATGGATTCCAACCCTACACCTACCATTAATTTTCAAGCAGTGCAGAGGCAGTCATGATACTAATCTTGGCTTTGACTTTTCTCATCTTAAAAACAAGGGCATTGTTTTGTGAAGCAATTGGTGTTTTGTTAGGATTTAATTCAGCATGCAGGGTTGGATAACAATGGTTCTTAGATCCTTTTGCTTTGAAACCAGGCAGAGTGGGCATTAACTTTCCTCATAAGGGAGGAGGGAGAGCAGGTTACCCAGTTCCTAATTGAGATCTCTCACTTCAAAAGTAGGAACTTTTAACAAATGGCCATTTGAAGGCGCTGGAGGAGATGCACTATGGTATTTTTGAGGAAATATTTTATGGTTATGCTCTAGATTTCTTATTCATTGATCGATATTGACAAGCATTTCTTAAGACAAAAATATTACATTCTTCAGGTAACATACATAGATATTGTTGTTGAGAAAGTATTTGAAATCTATTGGAATAGCCCTAGCATGGAACTAGCAAGTGTTCCAAAGAAAGAGATGTGATTACATGATTATGAAATACATGATCATGTGAATTAGACCGTATGTAAGAGTTTCCTTGTAAAAATAGAGAAACTGTTAGGAAATTTAGACTTGTCTGGAAGTTTCTGCATAGGTTGTGATATGGAGTTTATTTTGTCACCTCTATGGCGGCTTTTCTTTTTGTTTCTCTTGTAAAACTACTGGTCCCCAACTCCTTAGCCTCTGTCATAACTGTTTAGATGTAGGGTGGTTGTCAGAAATGTTCTGTGTCTCAGGGTTGCCAGTGACATTTGAGGGCATCCATCAAAGCATCTTGGTGAGCAAAAGAGTGTCACTGAGTAGGATTCGTAATTTCTCCAAGAAGTAAGATATCAAATATAAGTTGTCCTCTGGGGTATTGAGGTTAATTAGCTTACCTTGAAAATATACATTATATTGTGGAGATGGTAGACTGTTTTTGAGATGGTTTTTAGAAGAGAAAATCACAGCTGTAAGAAGTGACATGGTCTCCTCCATATCAAGTTTAAGGCCTCTGAGTTTTCTTCATTATTGTTGTCATTATAAAACAAACACTTGAGCCAAACTTAAATATTCTTCTAGGCAATGTGTAACTAAATAATAATGAAAAATATGATCCTTGGGAGAAATATAAATGAGACACAGATGGAAAGTCAGTACACACAGACTCATGCATCTGGTTCTGTAAAGTCTAGTGTGTTTCACATGCAGGATATTGAGCTAGGTGTGACGTGGGGCTACAAAAACAGATGAGATGCACAAGTTACAGTATAGTAGAACATACTGCATACATAAATAAATGGCATTCTGTACATGTGTACCTACACATAGCAGTGGGTGGTGTGATGGGGGAAGGTAAGGGTAGTAGCCTTCCTGGTTGGCACCATTGGCATTGAATCCTACTTGTGGAGTCCATTCCAGTGGTACCAGAATAGGTAAAAGCATCCTGGAGGGGGACCTGAACTATCACTGAGCACAAATTGTGTGTTCAATTTTGTGCTGGGCACTTTAACATGTGTTACCTACTATCGTCATCACTAGAGGTAAGGAAATCGAAGCTCAGAGAGGTCAAGTTGTTTATCCGGGGCTCTCTAGCTACTAAATGGTGAAAGGAGGATGCAAACTGATGTCTGACTGCCTTTCCATTCTGTACTCCTGAGTCCACCTGGTGGATGAAACAAGAACCGGGTATGCTCCAAGTTCTCAGTGCTGGAGAGAATTTGATCTGATCTGAAGATGACAAGGAGGAGGACTGTTTCCAGGAGGAGCTGTTTAACATTGAAAAGTAGAGTGGATAAAAAGTAATAATTTATTTTGGACCTTTTGTCAGATGGTATGATAGGTTCTTTGTTTACATTCTAAATTAGTTCTCATCACCTCATAAGATTGGTATCATCATCATTGTACAGCATGTTTATGGTAACTGAGACTTAGAAGGTTAAGCCTATCCAAAGTCACATGGTGGATACATGATAGTAGCCAGGGTTTGATTTTAGGATTTAAACCTCATGCCTGGGACCTTTGGTGATAGACTTGAAATCAACAGTTTGATTTTACAAGTTTAGAAATTAAGGGTCTTTCAAGGATCTGGAGGTGAACACATTTAGATGGAGTGAAATCTTAGGGTTGCACTGACTGGATTGAGAAGTCGTAGTGTGATGGGGAGGAGGAAGAGATGACTCTTATTCATTTGAATATTATTTTAAAGAGGGCCAGGTACTGGTCCTCAGGGAGGTTTTAGAAAGGTGTAGATAAGGCAGCTGGAGAGAGGGAGGATGGAAGAGGGAGCTGACAAGTAGTTTAACAGCTGTTCCACATATCCACAAAATGACTCTGAGAAAAAATGGTTCTATTTATTTGCCGTTTCCTTCCATATATCTTGCCAGCAGCATTCATCAATATCTGTCATTTCCCAGGGAGGTTAGACATGTCTAGCAATTCATTCTACTGAATTATATTTCAATACGTGAATTGAGGGAGACCAGATTGCAGATGTTAACACTGACCTCTGCCCAGCATTGCACAGACACCGCCACCACCCACCTCTTTGGGTGCCCTCACTCAGGCAGACATTCATTCTAAGCAACGCTGCTTGATGTCAGAATCTTGTTACCATGTTTTCATTAGTGTAGGCTCTATTTAATACTTCTTTAAAAATCAATTTTAGTTGTCACATTAGTCTTTGGTCTCTGCAACTGGAGTTTGGGGCCAAACCATTATTTATTTTTTGATAAGAATTTTAAATCCAGAAAAATGCTAGCTGAAGGACAACTGCGTTGGTGGTCTGGGTAAAACAGGGAGTTGGTGGCCAGGGCTGGGCCTTACTGAAGAATGGGAGAATTTGCTGGGTGTTGGTAAGCCCAAAGGCAGTGATATGCTTGTAATAATAGAAACATTATAGCTTACCAAGCTTTGTCACATGTATTAATTTGGTTCTAATATCTGCCCTTATTAGAATTTGACTGAGAGTGATAATCTTGGTAGATAAGAAGAAATACTGTTTTTTTTTTTTTTAGGAACAAGTTAAGGGAAATCAAAAGAAAGGTCAAATATATTTCTCTTTAAGTCTGACTTTAATGTGTTTCCATTTAAAAATAAACTATGTGTTAGCATTTTTGCTCTTTTATCATATCATGGCAAGAGTAACAGGGTGGCTATCTATGATTGAGGGTGAAAAGATGACTTTATCTTTGAATCACCTTGCCATATTACCCATACCAAAAATTATTCTGAACACTGCAGCTCTGGTTCACAGTGGCAGTGGCAGCTTGAGTTTCTGCTCCATAGCCTCATGGTTTGTTCAAAGACTTTGATTTCTGTATTGTAGACATGTATGTTCTATCATTTTTCACCCATCCCTAGTTCTCTCACAGCATGGAATTGGGCTTTTTAGTGACTCCTTAAAACATTTGTCAGGTACTTAGTCTGCCTGGGCTTGCCTGAAAGAAAAACTTCTGTTACCCGTACCCCTTGCTAGGAGCTTCTTTTCACAGTGATGCTCTGACTCGCTCACCAGGCAAATTTTATAGTTAGCAATGTGGTGTTGGCATTCTATGTTAAGTATGGAATGCTGGTGATAATATTCTAAAAAGTGAAATTGGGCATCTCTGGTGGATTTGAATCTTGTGGAAAAACAGTTTAGCAAAAAAATTTGAGTCTTACAATCTTGATTAAGATCTTGATGCCCTCTTGGCATCACCCTACTCCCAGAACCAGTCTTCCAAAAGACTTGCAGGTGCTCTTGGTCCGGCTTTCAGTTTCCTTGTCAGTTGGAGATCATTGGTCAGTAGTCAGTGATGTCTTTAAGCACTTACAGTCAAGGCTCTGCTTTGGACTTCCCTTGTGTGAGTAAACACACAGCACTTTTTTTTTTTTTTTTTAAAGGCTAGAATAGCAGTTCAATATAGGAGTCAGTGAACTTCTGCACTTTCTGGTCACAGATCTGTTGGTTTCTCAAATTGTATTCATTTATGCCATTAAGAAGAGTGATTTAGCAGCATTGTTGATGCTGTCTAGATACAGTCATTCTTTTGCAGTGAGGACAAGAAATTGGAAGTCAGTCACCCATGTGAGTGGAAGATGAAGGGAACCATGTCTCTGTTGTGGGAGCACAGCTGAAGATGAATAAGGGAAGCTGTAATTGCCTGTGAGGATGACAGTCATGACGATGAGGGAACAAATGTTTAGGAGTGAGCAATGGGGCAGAGAAGAAGAATCTTTTGATGGCTGGAATTAGGGTGATGGCTGCTGAGTCATGAATTCTGCCCAGATTTAGACAGTGACTCTTTGCGGTCTTTGCCCCTTCTTCATTTCTTAAGTTTGACAGGTTCTTTAAAAGCTCATTTCCTCTAACTTATAAATGACTGGGAGGGCTTATGTTATAAAGTATAATTTGCAAAAGCAGGTGGTGGTATAGTTAATGTGGATACATCCTTTTGGACAACAAAAAGGATCTCCTTATTTTTTCCTCTATAAAGCACTGTGGTATTGGCCAAGCAAGGGATTAGGGGGCAGGTTAAACACTGGTAAAATATATATATATCAAAATTTACCATTTAACTATTTTTACATGTATAATTTAATGGCATTAAGTACAACCATCAGCACTTTCCATCTCCAGAATATTTTCATCATTCCAAACTGAAACTTTGTACCCATTAAACAGGAACTCCCCATTCCTCACTCCCACCAGCCCCTGTAAACCACTGTTATACTTTCTATGAAAGAATGCATTTGACTATTCTGGATACTTCACATAAATGGAATCATACCGTGTTCAGAATTGGTTCCTTTTGATAGTTTCTTGGTCTCGCTGACTTCAAGAAGAAAGCTGCGGACCTTCGTGGTGAGTGTTAAAGCTCTTAAAGATGGTGTGTCCGGAGTTTGTTCCTTCAGATGTGTCCAGAGTTTTCCTTCTGGTGGGTTCGTGGTCTCGCTGACTTCAAGAATGAAGCTGCGGACCTTCGTGGCGAGTGTTACAGCTCTTAAAGGGGGTGTGGACCCAAAGAGTGAGCAGCAGCAAGATTTATTGTGAAGAGCAAAAGAACAAAGCTTCCAGTGTGGAAGGGGACCCCAGTTGGTTGCTGCTGCTGGCTTGGGTGGCCAGCTTTTATTCCCTTATTTGGCCCCGCTTGTGTTCTGCTGATTGGTCCATTTTACAGAGCACTGACTGGTCCATTATACAGAGTGCTGATTGGTGCGTTTACAATCCTTTAACTAGACACAGAGTGCTGATTTGGTGCGTTTTTACAGAGTGCTGATTGGTGCATTTACAATCCTTTAACTAGACACAGAGCACTGATTGGTGCGTTTACAATCCTCTAGCTAGACAGAAAAGTTCTCCAAGTCCCCACTAAACCCAGGAAGTCCAGCTGGCTTCACCTCTTAATACAATGTCTGACCTTTTGTGACTGGTTTATTTCTTTCAGCATGTCTCCAAGGTTCATCCATGTTATAACACAAGTCAGAGTTACCTTCCTTTTTGAGGCTGAGTAATATTCCATTGATATATATATATAATTTTGTTTATCCATTCATCCCTCCATGAATACTTGAGTTGTTTCCTCCTTTTGGCTATTGTGACTAATGCTGCTATGAACATGGGAATACAGATATCTATTTGAGCCCCTACTTTTACTTCCTTTGTGTATTTACCCAGAAGTGAGATTAAGCAAGAGAGATTTTACTAGATACAGGGGAAGGTAAAATGGTGAGAATGTCCCTCCTTCCAGGTTAGTGGTGGGTATGAACTTTCTGGGAGCTGCTTTGAGAGCTTCAGTAGAGATGTCTAGGCAAAGAGAGGCTGTTAGCCAAAACCTATTAACCTATATACCTGTAAAGATATAGGACGAGAGAACAAGGTTTGGCAACAGAGCCTGTGCCCTGTCTGCCTGCTCATGGCACCAATTCAGTGCCAGCTTGCCATTGTTCTTTTTGTTTCTATTCTCTTAACTTCTGCAGTGCTACCCTTGTTCTTCCTGCCTTCCTTTTATAGCCGTCCTTAAAATCTCCCCAAAACCCTTGATAGCAATATCTGGGCCACTTCAGCTTCCCCTTTTCCTGGTTGGTACCTTAGAGGGATGTACATATTTTTTTCAGAGTTCTCCTGTATGATTGAGAACCAGAGATCATATCAAGAGAGAGCTTTGTTATGTAGTTACTAGGTCTTATTTTCTCTTTGATGTCCTGCTTGTAGTCCAAGAAAAATAACCTAAAATGTAAGACTATGGACTGGCTAATAAATATATGTTGCACTTCAGGTGATACGGAACTTTTTTAATGGAAGCTTTCAAATCTAGTCAGGTACCATTATTCCCCAGTGATAAAGTATGGCCACTCTGCTAAAATTATTGGAGACTTGGTATTTTTCTACTTCAGAGGGATACTTTCAGCTTTGGGGTGCCTTGAAAGCATGTATCATGGCTGGGCACAGTGGCTAACACCTGTAACACTCCTAGCATTTTGGGACACCGAGATGGGTGGATCACTTGAGGTCAGGAGTTCGAGGCCAGCCTGGCCAACATGGTGAAACCCTGTTTCTACTAAAAATACAAAAATTAGGCAGGCCTGGTGGTGGGCACCTGTAGTCCTAGCTACTCGGGAGGCTGAGGTAGGAAAATCGCTTGAACTGGGGAGGTGGAGGTTGCAGTGAGCCGAGATCGTGCCACTGTACTCCAGCCTGGGGGACAAGAGCGAGACTTTGTCTCAAAAAAAAAAAAAAAAAAAAAACCAAAAACAAAAAAGAAAACAAACAAAAACACACACAAAAGAAAACACATTCCAGGAGAGGTAATATGTAGGCTTGATAGAACCAAGGCATGATCTGGGTCTAGATTCAGTAATGTATTTATTTTAATATACATATAACCATACAAGGCTACAGAACTTTCCACTCTGTTAACTAGAGGCCTTTTGGCTCAAACAGCAAAAATAACCAGTACAAAAAGTCCATTCAAACAACCCACACCTCTGTGGTTGAGATTTGACAAGCTCTTGTATCAATCCGTCCAACTGAATCCAGCTTTAATACAGACCTTTATTTATTGCCTCTAAATTTCTAGTCATGCCAGTAGAAAACATTTGATACATGTTTCAATAAGCATAGTAGAATTTTAGAAACATTTTTCCAAAGAACACAGAGCTAATCCAGTTCCAGTTGTAACAACAAGTTCAGTTCGGTATTAAAATAGAGCAGCCAGATTGCTAGGCAAGCTCACCTCTCATACGACAAATTAGAAATGGTATTATCCATTAATTTCTACCGTGTGCAGCTGAATAATGCCATTGACAGATGCTAATTTTCTTAAATTGTAGGCAGCAAATGATGCATGAATACGACAGCAACACACTTTTTAGAGGCTCTTGATAGTCATCAAAAAGTGAATTTATGTAAAGTTCAATGTGATCACTATCAACTATAGTATCATGTTAGTGCCTTCTAATGACTGTCTTAAATCCATCTGTTGTCCTCTTTTCTCTATTAACACTAATGGGGGTCTAGGCAGGAATAAAATATCCCATGTGTTGTATTAACAGACCCTCCAATTTGTAACATTCATATGATTCCTCAGGACAAGACCTATGCAAATAACGACATCTAAAATCTAACCCATCATTGCATTATAAGCATTTCATTGTATATGTATGTAAGTGCTTCCTAATTTTTTTCCAGTGGTTTAACAAAATTTTATTTCTGCTCACTTTATAATTTAATGTGTGTTGGGTAGCTCTTGGTGTTTCTTATTTTTTAAGCTTATATTTATTGAGTGTTCATTCTATATTTTCTATTTTTAGATTTTACAACAGCCCTAAAGTTTGGCCCTGTTCTACGCAGGAACCTGAGGTTTAGAGAAATTCATGTTATAAGTGAAGGGAATTTAGAACAGGAACTCAGCAGTCTGACATTAAAGTCAACCACGACTAGAGCAATTAATTTTTTACCCTTACTGGCAAGGATGTTTCTGTCCTGTTGGGCTTGAAGAAGGTGTTATATAAAAATATGGGCTAAGGACAGATCAGTTACTGGATGTCAAAGTCTTGTCTTTTGGGTTAGGCTGTTGAGGTAACAAAGGAATTGAAGGCACACCTTTGGTCTTGTTACGAAGACTGGACTTAAACGAGATAGCCATAAATGTACATGATGTTAAATTGAGTGATTTCAGATAAGGACGAGATGGCATGCATGCTTGTTCTCAGTGGTCTCTGCTTGCTTTACGGTATCCTGTGAGATGTAACAAAACTGCAGTATTCAAAGCGTGGCTCAGAGTGTGGGGAGAGAAAGGGCATGGCTCAGGTGTTCCTTTCTTTGTGTTCCCCAGCACTGGGTGCTGGTTCTGGATTCTGTTCAGAGTCCAACTTCTCATTGAACCATGCGTAGTCTCATTGAGCCAGGGTCCTAGCTTATGAATTTCCTGTACTGAGGCCTTACCTGGGAGTTATGCCTGCTTTTGTTTCGCCCTCTCACTGGCAGAGAGAGAGAGCCTTTCCCAGTCCCTGTTGCTGTGACTTTGATGTTGAGATTCCTCATGGTACCTCTCTGCTACCATTCCCCATCTAATTTTTCCCCTGGCTCCTTGCTTTTCAACCTAGGACCTAGGAGTCCTCCATGATCACCCAGACCTCTGGGGTCCGTGACCTGGGCCATAGGAACTACCATCTTGAGGAGTTGAGGGAAGATGCTCCTGACTAGTTTGCCATGCAAGAATACAAAATGCATTTTTTTGCTATGAATTATTAAAAGTAATATTATAAAATAGGTACAGAAATTAATAGAGAATAATTCTATACAACTCCATATACCTATCGGCCAGCTTTATCAAAGCTTAATATTTGCTACATTCTCCAGATACATTAAAAAATTTCTTATTAAATTTATTAAAACCACAAATCAAAAACTTAATTCCTCATTTA
This sequence comes from Piliocolobus tephrosceles, assembly GCF_002776525.5. Lineage (NCBI taxonomy): Eukaryota > Metazoa > Chordata > Mammalia > Primates > Cercopithecidae > Piliocolobus > Piliocolobus tephrosceles. The sequence goes on along the minus strand of NC_045437.1, from coordinate 52,254,522 downwards.
CACTTTAAAGTTGAAGTGCAAACCCTACTATTATTCCCTGCTGGTACTTTTTAGAACAATAAAATATTACCGATCCAAAATACTCCTCCCTGCACCCACCCCTCATTTTCTCTGCCAGAGATGGCTACAATTCTGAATTTGCTCTTTATCACTTACAAGAAGAAATATTATTTGTTTCAGTATCTTTCAATATGATTCTTTTGTGTGTGTGTGTGACCTGGCCTAAGTACCCAGTTACCATGTTTTATTCTGTTGCTATGGTGGTGGTGGAGGATGCACGTCTTATGATAATATGAAGTGTGATAGTATATTGACTGCTTTTCCATGTCCTAGGTCGAGTGACTAAGTGTATTATCTCCTTTAATCTTATCTACCACTTTGTAAGTTATTATCCCCTTTTAGAGATGGGAATATTGGGGGCTTGGAATTCAATAAGTTGCTCAACTGCATGTGACTGTAAAAACTGGGTTGCAGACTGAGCATGGTGGCTCATGCCTGTAATCCCAGCACTTTGGGAGGCTGAGGTGGGCGGATCACTTGAGGCCAGGAGGCGGAGGTTGCAGTGAGCCAAGATTGTACCATTGTACAACATGGTAAAACCCCGTCTCTGCTAAAAACAAAAATTAGCTGGGCATGGTGGTGTGTGCCTATAATCCTATCTACTTGGGAGGCTGAGGCAGGAGAACTGCTTGAACCCGAGAGGTGGAGGTTGCAGTGAGCCGAGACTGTGCCATTGTACTCCAGCCTGAGTGAAATAGTCAGACCCTGTCTCAAAAAACAAAACAAAACAAAACAAAACAAAACAAAACACCCTAGGTTGCAGACCCATTTGTGCCTGATTCCAAGCCTGTGGTTTGAATCACTCTGCTCCCATCTTTCCAGGTGCTTTTCTCTCTTAATATATGTTATTTTTGTATACATATAGAATCATTCTATCTTAATTTATAACTTGTTCTTCACCTAAGCATATGTGGTGAATATTTTCCTGGGGTAGATTGGGCTTTCGAGTCAGAATCCTGATTTTTGCCTATTTGTGTAGCTGTATCCCCTTGCCTAGTTATGTACCTCTCTGGGTTTGAAGTGGAGATAATAATACCTATCCCATACGATTGTTAGGATGTGGCAGTGCCTGGTATATAATAAGGCTTCAGTGTATTTTAGCTATTATGTTATACTTGTAAAGGAAATTTAAGAAAATTATCTGTTCAGTGGTTTTCTTCCTGTTGAGACTTCACCAATTATTGTTCTAATAGTATGGTTTCCCTGCATTTCAGTCAAAAAACATTTATTGAACATTTACTAAGTGCCAGGCCCTATAACAGGTACTGGGGATACAGAAAAGAATCAACTTATTTCCTCACATCAGGGGAATTATATAGAGACAATCTAATAATTATTTTCTGTTTTGTATTATTATTATTATTATTATTATTATTATTATTATTATTATTATATTTGTTGAGATAGGGTCTCACTCTGTCACCCAGGCTAGAGTGCAGTGGTATGATCTTGGCTCACTGCAACCTCTGCCTCCTAGGCTCAAGCAGTCCTCCCATCTCAGCCTCCTGAATAGCTGGGACCACAGATTTGGCTACCACACCTGGCTAACTTTTTAATTTTTTGTAGAGATGGGGCCTCACTATGTTGCCCAGGTTGGTCTTGAACCCTTAGGCCTTGAGCCTTGAGCCCTTGAGGAACTGCTCACCTCAGCCTTCCAAAGTGTTGGTATTACAGGCGTGAGCCACTGCCACCCAGCCTAATAATTATTTTCTACTAAAGGAAAAAAAAGATTTGTTGAATTCTTCACTGAATAAAAATACTTTGCCTTTAATTTTTTCTATTTTACATTAAATTCTCCCAAGTTTTTTTTTTTTTAAATCTACCCTCAGTTTTCTTTAAAATGAAGCATATGGAGGCAGAACAACAGTGAGACTATAGTGGGTTCTCTCCATCATGTAAACTTTGGCGTCATATAGCTTCTGTACCTCTTATCGTTCCCTTTCCAAAACATGAACAAAGAAAATGCAAATAAACTACAAATAAATAAATACAAATAAAATATAGAAAATGACATAGGAGGGAGAAAAAAATGGATTCAGATTATTAGAGGTGTATATATTTTTAACAAGTGAGCCCTTCAAATACTGAGTGATTTCTGTATTAAAGAAACCATTTATCCCTGTAATATTAATGCAGCATTCCTAAATGCAATCTATAGTTTTCCTGCTCTTCCTCATTAATTACCTGCTTTTGGGCCTACAGGGGACCTATTTCTCAAAGCCATTCTTAGTTCAGCTTTTAGTTCACATTTCAAAATAAGGCAAGGAAAAAATTAAAATTCTAGATGTCAAATGCAACATACCTTGTCCAAAAATATGTCTGAATGTTTTCGAGATGGTGATCAGAACCACAGAGGTTCACTATCACGGAATCTTCAATGATAGTGTTTAAATTAATTGACATTTGCTGCATTTATTTGCTTGGAAAAGGTCAATCTATTATGTGGAGTTGGCAGGAAGCAGGTGACAAAAATCAGTGTCACATTTTGTTTTTGCAAGAATATATAGGTTGTAGAAAGAAAGTCTAGAGGAAAATCACTAAAGTGTTGATAGTGGTTTTCTTTGGTGTGATGATAGGTAATTTTTGTTCCTTTGTATATATTTGCATTTTCTTCTTGTGAATGAAAAGTCTAGCCCAAATAAAGAGGATACTTTTCATTTTTACTGCTGTTATGGCTAAATAGTTAACACTTACTGAGTACTGTACTTACAAATTTCTCTAATGCCCTCAATAACTACATAGTCAAGTCTATCGCCCCCATTTTAGAGATGGAAAAAACCAAGTCTAAGAGAGACTAAGTTTCCCAGTGTCATTCGGCTACAGAGCAGGATTTCAAAAGAAGATCTAATTTTTCTCCAGAGTCTGTGCTTTCACTCTATAATAAAAGAGTGGAAAAGCAATTTTGGCAAAATAAGCCATTTTTTCCTCTGCAACTAAAATACAAATTTTTGAAAGCACTTGGCTTAAATAAAGCAATGGACTTCTTCACATGGACAATTGATGGGAGATGCCCCTAGCTCCTGTGCTTTGACAGTGCTGGTAGTTAGCATGTACAGTAATGGTAAACTAGTTAATATACTGCAATCGTTATTAACCAGTGCAATATGCTTGTGGGATGCATGCCTGAGGGAAGAATGAGGAACAGATGTTACCTGTGCTACAGGGCCACCAGCTATGCATGCTGTAATCCCTCATGATTCTGGACAGGAATGAGACTGGAGTCCCCAACACATGGCCCTCAAATGAGAGTCTCTGTGTGGTCTGCCATCTTGTCATTGTCTGTTTTTTTGGAAGAAAATGTCTACAAGCCCTTTCATCGTTAAGTAAATATTTATTGAGCAGCTATTATGGCCAGCAATTATGCTAATATTGGGGCAAAACAGATGAAAATTAAACACAGTCTCGACTTTTACTGACCTTTATTGCTATGTGAATATTCATATCCATCCTAACTTTCCTGAAGTCAAAAACCATTTCTTGTGTGTTAATATTAGTCAAGTCCATGTACCAAGGAAGTAACATAGTGTGAATTGGTTCAGCTGTTTGACTTTTAAAAACATATATGTATATATTAGAGTTCAAGGTTGATGGAAATTGCTCAGTGTACCTAGACTGACACTGATGTCCTGATTTATGCAAATGGATATAATTATGTATCCCACAGACAAGGTTGGATGGCCACCTGCACTTCAGAGAAAAAGGGCTGGGGGAGAGGCACCAGCCCCATTTCATCTTGAAAGAATTCTGCTTCCTTTTGTTGGTCACGATCTCCACTTTGTAGATTATTTTATAATTGAGTCCTAGATCACTTTCCATATTAGATTTTTTCAAAAAACACTTACAAATGCACACGTTTGCTTCTGTGATGCTAAGAATGCTTTGTGTACTTAGATACATTCTCAACACATTCCCTTGGTATAGGCAGATGGAAAAAAAAAAAACCTCATCCTACCTTGATGAGGCTACACTCAAGCAGGAGATGATGTTGGAGGTCAGGGCCAGACCCTGCCACTGGATCTCCTGACTTAATTAGAACACGTTTTCCCAGGTTGCTATTAATAAATGTTATTAGTGGGTATGGCAGAAGTAATACAGAACAAGGTTGGCCAGGAATAGACACCCAACCCTCACCCCCATTGCAATAAGACTACTGCCGTCTGCCTGTCACTTACATTTTCTTCTCTTTAACTCCAACAGGGAGATACCTCCTTCCAAACCCGGTGGCAGGACAGGCCTGGCAGGCCTCTGCAGAGACGTCCAACCTCGTGCGCATGCGCAGCCAGGCCCTGGGCCAGTCGGCGCCCTCGCTCACCGCCAGCCTGGTGAGTGTCCGCGGGCGCCGGTGGAGGCTGCTCCAGCTCACCACCTCCCTGGGGACAATTTAAGTTAATTGAGTTTAACTATATTTAAACGTACCCACGTGTGACGTTAAGCACAGATTTGGCAATGTGAAATTCCTTGCTTTCAATGTGCTAATTTCTACGCCTGTACCCAGTTTGGAGGATTTCTCTCAATTTTGGCCTCATCTCTACCCGTCTCCCAAAAGAAAAGAAAGTATTTCTAGGCCTTTTTGTAGCTTTTTATTTGGAAAGAATATAAAACTTATGGAAAAGTTGCAAGAATAAGAAAAATTCTTAGAATACCAGTTTATCCTTTATCTAGATTTGACTAATTAACGCCTTGCCCAATTAGCTTAATTTCCTTTCTCTTTATGTGTATGTGTATGTATGTGTGTATATGTACATACACACATGACTTTTTGAGCTATTTGAGAGTGCATCATCTATATGTCATAGACCTTCGTTATCACGGTTATCAACTGGAGTAAATTTATGACTGATACAATCCAGTTATCTACTCTGTCACCTGTATTTCAGTTTTATCAATTGGCTAATTAATGTCCTTTATAGCATTTTCCTTCTTCCAGTGTAGGATCCAGTCTAGGGTCATGTATTGCATGAAATTGTCCCTCTCTTTAGTCCCCTCTCATCTGGGATGTTTCCACAGTCTTTATCTTTTATGACATTTGACACATTTTTGAAGAATTGTTTAATGGCTTGTTTTTAAGGGAATATTTCTCATATGTGTTTGCTCTCTCCTCATGGTGAGATTCAGGGTTTTGCATTCCAGGCAAGAATACGAACGACACTGGTGATGTCATGTCCTCTTAAGGAATGAGCTCTGGAGACCCATCACATCCATCTGCCCCTCTCTGTGATGTTAATTGCGATCATCCGGTCAAAGTGTTGCCTGATTTCTCTCTGTAGTTACCACTTTCTCTCTTGCAATCTATGAGCAACATGGGAGGTACTTTTAAGCAATGCAAATACGCTTTTCATCAAAATTTCCCCAAGAATCCATTGGTGATTCTTACCTGGATCACTCTTTTCTGTGTTTGAAAATGGTGATTTTTCCAACTTCAGCACTCTCCATAAATACATGTGTATTTGTTAGCAGCATGGACTCACACATTTCTATTTTTTCCCCAGTGTAGACTTTTATATTTAACATGCTTATTAGATTTTTTTTTTTTTTTTTTTTTTTGTGCTGGTGGCCCTTTCCTACTTTTGGCCTTTGGCTCAACTTAGAAGTCTGTACAAGTTACTTTTGCATGGCTGGTAGGGTTGTATGATATGGAAATAGATTTTTAAACATTTTTTATTGATGAAGATGCAAATGATATATAAATCAACGTATTGTGTCTTCTAATTTTATGCATTGGTAATAAATTATGTTGGATATTTGGAAATAATGCAGTAATGGATAGAGATTTTGTTCAGGTCTAGCCTCTAGTCCTGCTTTTGCCATTAGATAGCTGTATAAACTTGGACAAGTCCGTCTCTCAGATTCTCTCACCTCATTTGTACCTGTAAGGTGAAAAGAGGCATTAAACAGTCTATAAAGTCCTTTCTTCTCTGGAATTCCCTGATTCTTCTTTCAGAATAATTTTGAATGTGTGAAATAATTATTTTTAAAGAAATTTCTTTCAGGATATTTTTTGACTTCAAAATTGACTAAACCAAAATTCATCTTTTTTCTCTCATGAAAATACTGGGACTTTAAATTCATTTTTATTTTCATTTTTAGGGAAAAAGTCTTGCTTTTTCGCCCAGGCTGGAATACAGTGGCGCCATCATAGCTCACTGCCACCTCAAACTCCTAGGCTCAAGGGATCCTCCTGCCTCAGCCTCCTGATTAGCTGGGACTACAAGCGCATGCTACTGTGCCTGACTGGGGCTTATTTTTAAAAGATACAATTAACGTGATGGTAGAGAGCATTTTCCTCCATCCTACCCCCAAGTCCAAAGGGACTTTTTCTCCTTAGGGAATTTTATTAAAAGCTTATTTTACTCTGATTATTTACTTTTTAAGGAAAGAGGAAAATACTTCACAATTCATGATTTTTTTTTTTGACGGAAGTGCTTTTTTAGCTACTGCAACTTTATTCTTCACACCTAAATAGTAATCCTGTATGTTTATTGTCAAGTCAGTCATTGTGATTCAAACAACACTGTCACAAATACATGACAGTGATAATATGTCTTCTTAAGTAATATATCTTCTTTTTGTTTGTTTGTTTTTTGAGACGGAGTTTCTCTCTTGTTGCCCAGGCTGGAGTGCAGTGGCACAATTTTGGCTCACGTTCAGGCGATTCTCCTGCCTCAGCCCCCGAGTAGCTGGGATTACAGAAGTGCACCAGCATGCCTGACTCATTTTTGCATTTTTAGTAGAGACGGTGTTTTGCCATGTTGGCCAGGCTGGTCATGAACTCCTGATCTCAGGTGATACTCCTGCCTCGGCCTCCCAAGGTGCTGGGATTACAGGCATTAGCCACCATGTCCAGCCATTCTTAAGTAATATATCTTTTTACTAATACTAATGGTCACATACCAAGACACAGAAACTGACTTATTCACTGATGAAATGCATGTCACGTGACCTAAGATATTTGGAAAGAGGATGCAATAAGAACTATCAGTAGAAAACATGAGAAGAGTACCTCCCAAAATCTATCAGATGATATTGTTATCAAGGAATCACTTAAATTATTAGCTTGTTTACCTGCAGGTTTTTGTGTTTATAGTGTTTGCTTCATATAACACTGGGGAAAATGCTGAAATACCATGTAGAAAACACTTATAATAGTACCTGGCATATAACAAGTCACAAATGTTAGCAATATTATTATTTTCTGTTGTTGTTACTATATTGTAGGTAAGCTTGGGCACAGAAGCCAGAATGTGAAGAGTCATTTACTACTAGATAGTGAATATTTAAAATTTAACCCTTATCTTTCCCTTCAGAGAGTTCATTAGTTCCTAATTGTAGTCTATGGAAAACTCTTTGCCCCTCACCTTCTGTTGTATTAAGAGCAGCAGCCAGAGAAGAGCTGCCAGACGGATGACCATCTTGATTTCCTTATTACTCTGCTGCCATGTGCCCAGATTTCGATGCCCTATCACTTATGTTGACATGTCACTCGAGTACATGTTAGTGACCTTTTCTGCTTTTGGTACCCCTTGTCAAACCACACAGTTAAAGGGGCATTAAAGTTTATCTGTTTTGTTTCTGCCTCATTTAGATTGGATTATATCAAAATTATCTCTGCCAATTACAGCTAATAGATCTGAGAGAGAATTGTGCTGAAGAGGTGGGAATGTACACCTTGTAGAATTTTGTTCTTTGTGTTTATGCCAAATATCTCTCTGCTAGACTGCAAGCCCCTTGAGGGCAGAATTCTTGTCTGAATTTTACTTTTTACTTTTCACTGCTCTCAGCACAAGGCCTTGCACATAGAAGGTGTTCAATAAATAATGTTGAAGGAACAAATAATTATTTATGGAAAAGTGACTTTTTTTTTAGTTGCAAAGTGAGCATGATGGTGTGATTCTTCATGCTGTAATGTGGCCTAATAAGATCATCCATCTCAGATCTCTATGGCTTTGCTGTTCAGTGTGCATCTTACAATTGTGATTGGCCTTAAAGCCCATGTTACAGGCTAAATCCCATTTAGTGTCACATCAGCCCCTCAAAAAATATGGTGACAAAATTCGTGAAGAGATTATTAGTGTCTGCATTCAAGGAAATTTCATTAGTCTGCTTTTAAGCAACCATGTAGTCACATTTGTTTATATATTTTGTTGATTCATTGACTAAATTGAAGTGATATGTGTGTACAAGTATGGTGGGGACTGGAAAAACAAGGAACCAAACTGGCTTATGTCCAGATGATAGCATTACACTCGATATAACAGTTCCATGCCCAATTGCAACAACATACATTTCAGAAAAGTAGAGGCCCTCAACGTGGGAGGTATTAATATGTTAGTAAGATATAAATGAAGGCCCTGAGGTTTGGTAGGTATGAATTTTAGTAAATGCATGACCTTTAGTAATTTAAATGCCATAGGCAAGCTTGAAGGTATTGCTAACTACCTTCTCAAGGAAGAGATTAATTCCTAGCCTGAAGTATCTAGTTTTCCTTGGCAATGCTAAATGTAGTTGTGTTCCCTTTCCCAGACACATTGGGCATTTCAGATAAATGGCATGTTGCCAATTCATCCTAAGTAGCCTGGTAGCTGGCAGAATACATGCTCAGCCAGTGTCCGCCTGCTGGGACACCAGCCGGGAGTGCTGATGAAGTGTCAGATGTATACTTCATATACATTAATCTGAAGAGGGGAAAACTCATTTTCCCATTTGCTTCCTCCATCTTTTTGTCCCTCCCCACACACATGGGTAGTTTATCACAGAAGTCATAGTCGTCTAAAGCTGGGGGATTTATACAGATGCTGCTTTCTGGCAAGAAAGATGGAAATTTCAGGAGGCAAAAGCAGGACTAGTGGCAACTTATTTCTTTGTAGGAAAATAAGGTTGTAAGCCTTGATGCTGGAAGTTTAAAATGGCTTCTGTGGCCATCACCAGAAATATTCACTCCATTTGTACTTGGAAGTAATAGACAGATGGCAGAAGCACCATGAACGTTAGTTTCCGGTAATTTTCTCCAGTTTTCTGTTTAGTTGGAATCCTGTGCCTCATCTTTTTTGTGTGAAGGTTTCATTCACATTCTTCCCATTGAGGTCTTCCTTGGCCATCCTGTTTCAAACTGTTCCCTATATTGCTTGCCACCTATTTCATTTCCTTCATTTTTCTCCATAGCTTATCACTGTCCAGTATACCATATCGTTTGCTTATTTTATTATATATCTCTTACTACTCTAATGTAAATTTCATGAAGGCAGAGATAATTCTGTTTTCCCAGCTGTCTCCTCAGTGCCTAGAATAGTGCCTGGCACATAGTAGGGTGCTCAGTGAACTTGTTGAATGCATAAACATATGTTTCTTTTCTGTACATTTTCAGTGCTCTAGAACAGACTCTTGTATATTTATGGTTTTGTTTTTAATCTGTGATCAGTTTCTTGCTTACATTATGTAGCCTTACCAAGAAGCTATTCTTCAAGCCAGAGAGAAATTAGTTATGGAAACCTTATTCAGGAATTAAGCTGTAATCATTTAGTGAGAAAATGAGAATGAAAGGGAAAAGCAGAGTGGTTGAGAGCATGGGCTGCCTGAGCTCAACTCCAGCTTCTACCATTTATTAGCCTCAGTTAGGGCTAACTGTGTGGACTTCAGCTTCTTCCTTTGTGAAGTAGCACTAATGGTTGTAATAACCTCATAAGGTTATTGTGACAATTAAATGAATTAACTCTTGTGCGGTACTTTGCATAGTGCCTGTTACTCAAGAAATGCTCTCATCGATGTTCTTGGGGTTGGTAGGAAAAGTGTTTCTTGGAGGTTGTGAGGTAGCTTTAGGTGGGATGGTATTATCCAGAAGGGAAGAAAACAAGCACTTTTCCCTTAGATCATTTGAATTGAGGTAGGAATTTAACCTTTTTGTCCTTACTTGCATGATGTGGGAGTAGCTTGTTTCTTTCTTTCTTATCTTTACTCAAAATGTGCCAACCAAACTGAAAAATATCTTTCTAGAATCCTTAACATTTTTGAAGGGATAAGGTGCTTTCAAATGCTATATTTTAACTTTTAAATATTAGGTTAAGTGGCATAATTTTGTTTCTTCAGTGGCTATCTTTTGACATCGTATACATTTATTTTAATGGAGAAATTATATTTCATGATGTTCTATAAATATTAAAACCAAACTATTTAAACTGTAATATATTCAGAGAGCCTTGATGAATATTCATCTATTCCATTTGCAAAAAAAAAATGCATTATAAGAAGTCAGGGAAAATTTACTAAATGTATGCAAAAGTGTATTTTTCCTTTTTAATTCATTCAGAATGTAGAGACATAATGTCAGCATTTATTTAGGGTACAGACTTTATTTGCAGTCGTTTAATATTATATCAATACTTCATTAGCCTTATAGCTCAAAAACAAAAACCTGATCTGAAGTCCAATTAGTTAACTCTGAGAGAGTATCTGTTAAATATTGATGTAGGAACAATTTGAATGCCCTTGAATAAATTGCTTAACCAGAATTCATCTATGAATTAACATTTCTCTATTGCTGTTATGACTCAATTTAAAGGCTGCATAATATTCCAATATATGGATTTATCATAATTTACTAAACTGTTCCCTTTAGGTTATTTCCAAGTTTTTCCTACTGCAAATAATGGTGATGTGTAGATTTAAAATAAGTCCTTATTCACCTCTAATGATTTCTTCAGGTAGATTCTTGGGGTGGAATTATTGGGGCAAAGAATATAAGCATTGTTGACGTTCTCCATAGCCCTTGGTAAGCTGTTTTCTAGGAATGCCGTACAAATGTATACTTTTAGATTGGTAAAGTGCATCTCACTATACCCTGGTCAGCAGTCAATACTGTTATCTTTAAAACTTTGTTGGTTTGGTTATAAAATTATTCTTTTAAATGTATGCTTTAGCAAAATCGATATGGTTATTGGACCTGTTGAACTCTTATGCTAAAGCCAGTAGATAAAGCGAATGTGAAATTAGGGTTATCTGTGCTGCCTCCTGTAACATCTTTCTTTTATTCCCTAAATCAGCTTATCAAACCAACTGTTGGTAACCTGTATTGCTCTTGGGATACAGGAACTACTGAGTGTGATTACAGTGTGTGTAGCTGAAGGCATTATTCCACAGCTCAGAATTTTTTTCATCTGGAAAGTAGTAATCTCAATTGTGAAATAGTGCCTTCAGCTGTGGACATTATAATCAGAGTCTCTGGAGTGCTTGTATTCCAGGAGTAATACATCTCATAGTTATTACCCTCTGAGCTAGGTTCTGTTTATAGTGAAGGGATGAATTTTCATAACTCAGTGCTGAAATAGCGGTAGGGAGCCCTGAGCAGATTATTATAGGACAGGCCTAATCCATGAAGATCCATCTCATTATAGGCTCACCTGGGCCCATCCACAGAGTAGCTGCTTTAACATGAGTCTGTAAATCAAAGATCAGCTTACAATGAAGTCTAAAATCCTCTCTGTAATCCAACTACTGTCTCTGTGAAAAGATACTGTAAATGTGTGTTCTTATTGTAAACACGGCTGGGTGCCCAATGGGTAATTAGTAGGCATGTGAAGGGCATTGCGATTCGGTCTATGAAATATGTAGTGAAGACCTACATATTTGGGGGAGAAGTTTGTTTTTCCTAAAATGAAATTCCACTCAGAGCAGTCACTTAAAATGTCCATGTCTTAGTTTTTTTCTTCTTTTCATTTTGCAGAGGTTAAAAAATGTTCATTACCTTCTTTAGGTGTTATCCTTCCTGGAAAGGATTGGGCACCAGCTGGAGCAGCTCTCTGCATGGGTCTCTGCGTGGGTTTGCCTGGACAGACCAGCCAAGTGTGACTTCTTGTTATCAAAGGCCCATTTGACAGCCAGTGAGGCGAACGGTGCCCATATACATTATGTGGGTTTTAAAGAATAGAAACACATGCCCTCTTTTAGTTATTTACCATCACAGAGGGGAGCAAAACAAATTTGGAACAGCGGTACTACACATATATGTACATAGATCTCTATGTGTTAGAGCTTATTTATTGCCTATTTACCCAACTGGTATGCCCACTTAGGAGATGGTCAGCTTGTCCACCAAGCATAAAGAGATGATCCGTAGGGTGGTAAATGCCTGCACCTAGCTGTCCTATTCCTTACTGTACCTGTAGCACCAAGGGCAGTGCCTGATCTCTACTTAGTACTTAGAAAATAGTTGTTTATGAAAGGAGCACTGAAGAGATGTTAATTCTGTTTCTGTCATTTTTGGGGGCTCCTGGTGCCCAGACTAGCTGAATGGTCAGGCTGTTCAGGGTTTTACTGGTTTCCATGTTTGAAGAAATGATTAAAATAATGTGGCAAAGCAGTGACGGCCACTGTTATGGAAATGCCCACTGGTATGAACAGGTTCCCCTTGGTGGACTGCTGGGGTGGCACAGCTTGTCCTTTCTGGCATCCTATTTCCTCCCATGGCAAAATACCAGCATTGACCTGTTTGCTGTCTTATTCTCAAAAGAAATCAAGAAACCCATAATAATTAGCTGTTTTTTAGGGGAAAGGTATTGGGATGTAGCATTTCCTGTCTTGGGAAAAAATGGAAAATTATCCTTTTACTTCAGAGGCTTCTTAGGAAATTCCTGGTTATTGTGACTCTGGGAAAACATGCCTCAATATGTTTCCTACCTTGCTTTTTCTAGATATAGTTTTGTGGTTAGTATAATGAATAGTAGTGGTAATTATACTTATTCCTGGTTCATTGGCACCTGAAGCTTCAATCTACTCTGGGATTCTGAATCAGTGTATTCCCCAGGATGCTTATTGATCATTTAACTGGCTATTAGTGGATTCCCTCTTATCTGACTAGTATGAAAAACAGTATGACACGTGGTCTTGCTTTTAAGGAGCCTATAAACTAGTTGGAAGAAGACTTCTGGGAAATCCGAGATCAAGGTAGAAGATAACAACATGCTGGAGAGTTCAGCCATGAGAATTCATAGAAGCAGAAGAATGACTTGACCTGCAGGTGTCTGGGAACACTTTGCAACTTGAACTCAGTGTTAAGCATTGAGTAGATTTTGGTTAGGCAAGCTTCAAGGCCAAGTGGAAATTGTATACAGTGTGATGGGGTGGGGAGTGGTAGGTAAAGGTGGACAGTGCAGTGGACAATAATGTTTCTTCCTAATGTGATATTTCTAGGATAGTTGAGAAGGCAGAGGAACCACCTGAAAACTCAGAGGCTCATGGATATCAGTGATGAAATGAGTTCTGACTTAATCTGCACCCTAGAACATCACCACCACCACTCATGGTGGTGCCATATAAGGTGGATGGTGAGCCTTCACTTCATTTTCCTAAGTTAAGCGAGTGTCTTCAATTTAGGAAATCTCCAAAGTGGAAAACATGGTATTTTCTGGTACTTTAGCCAAAAGGAGGTAAGTCTGTGCATTTGTTAGATTCAGTGGCTACATATTCATCATGGCCTACTGGATTGTGAGATCTTTGTGATCTGACACTGGTAATTTGTTTTTAAGTGTAATGTGGAGCAGTGTGGTAATGTCCAACTTAGCTACTTGGGATTTACTAAATCTTTTATTGTTCAGGGTACATCAGCTTCCATTAAAAAAAAGTCTTCAACAATGAGTGCTAAGTAGTGGCAAGCATTTTTACAAATAGTATGTAGAGGCATAAAGCCCTTGCTCAAGTTTTGATAATTCTGACCCCATACCTAGGACTGGTTGTCATTCCAAGCCCTAGTGCTTCTTCAGATTTGTTTCCTCGGATCCCAGACTTCTGTTCCTTCTGTCAGTCATTTACTTATTTGTCTCTGTATCTTTCTTTCCAAGATGATCACCAACAAAACTTGAATTCTTCTCTGGATGGTATATATTCTAGATAGTCTAAGAATTGAAGGTACATTATTGTTTTCACAGTAAAATTCTGTATTTACTGAGTAATAATTGGGTTCGAGTATGTCATGGATGAATATGTAACCGCAAGAAAACAAGGGCATACATTTATCATTCTTTTCACAAGAATTAATGCCTTTTCTAGTACTCTTAAGTAGGAAGTATCTCTTCATTGCCTGTAACCAACTTGTTTTTCTTTAATTAGAGATGCCTTCTGCCTTGTTTATAAGGGTGCTTCGTTAGGTTTGTATGGGTATTTCTTTCCTTGTTTATATAAGTGTAAGTTGGCATTTTTCCCCCTTTGGTTCCTAAATACAGTGATGAAGTTTAGCTTTATAAATATGTTGAACAAATGATACTTTGTACCCCCTTTTTATAAAGCTGTGATTCAAGAGTCATTAATTAAACTTTAAAAAAACTCTTGAGTGGAGTGTTGTTCCTGTTTTCTGGATACATTCATCTCCTTGACAGATTCACACAATGGAGGGTTGAGGTTTCTCATTTTTAAGTGCTTCTGGAGTTTGTCAGAATAATGGGTAGTAGTGAACCACCTGCCATTCGTTCCTCCGACCTTGGACGCCTCTTCCCAGCCTCTTGCTTATTCCGGAAAGAAAACTCTTCTCTACACAACTCTCTTCTCTGCCTGGACAATACCTGTCTGTACTTTAGCATACACACTGCCTCTTCCTTGCCCTCTTTGCCCACCCTCACCCCAACCCAGGGTACATGACCCTCCTTGGAATAGTGCATATTGGAACCAAAGCATTTATTATATAATTAGGTAGGACTGGAAGCATCTCTTCCTACCTTCTCTCCCTTTTCTCATCGTCCCCAAAATGGCCTGAATGCCTAAAGAGCCCAGGAAAATGAGCTGCAGTATTGAAGATATGAATCTAGGATATTTCCTTGGGTGGGCTCTTTTAAATGACACCAGTTGAAATATCATGGACTTATATTTCATTGTGCCCATAGCACCTCTACGTTTTAATTGAACTTTGAGAGCTCTGCTTTTGAATATGAACCCTGTTATTGGAGAATTTCATAGATGGAACAGATAGACCTTGGCTCACCCCTTTCCCATTGTCCAGAGAGATCATGCTTTGCTGTGGCCCTAACCTCAACTGTGATCAGTTGTGTAAGTACTTGATTTAGAATTTAATTGTTATAGGCAGTTTAGAGTAACGTTTAAGAGCATGGGCTCCAGTGCCTGGCTGCCTGGGTTGGAGTCTTGACCTTACCACTTACTGGATATGTGACCTTGACCAGAGAATATAACCTTCCTGTGCATCTGGAAGATGGGAATATTAATAGTACCTATCTCATGTCGTTACTGGAGTCAAGTGAGATCATACAACTGAGGATATCCACTTGGAACACATAAGAACACAAAAATTATTAACTATTATTGTCATCTTGGGTAAGAGGAGCTGATGTATTATTAGATTATGGAATTTAAGTTTCATTAAATGTACATCCAAAGTTTATGATTTAGAGAACTGATTAAGCTAGCCTTGTGACGATAAGCTTTTCTATGATTCTTTTCAGGTAACTGCAGATCTGCCATGTTTTCTGTGGGATGACTTGTCGGACATGAGGCTTGTTTGAAATTAGAAGTTACGGGGGAAGGATAATAAAACATTTTTGACATGAGTAGACTTTAAGAGATGATGCCTTTAAAAAATAAGAAGGTGTTCTTTCAGTTACATTTTGGCAGATGGGATAAAGAAAATGGGTGCAGATACACCATGGAATATTATGCAGCTGTAGCAATGAACAAGATCATGTCCTTTGCAGGAACATGGATGGAGCTGGAGGCCATTATCCTCAGCAAATTATCGCAGGAACAGAAAACCAAATACCGCATGTTGTAACTTACAAGTGGGAGCTAAATGATGAGAACACGTGGGCACAAAGTGGGGAACACCAGACACTGGGGCCTGTTTGAGGGTAGAGGGGTGGGAGGAGGGAGAGGATCAGGAAAAAGGACTAATGGGTGTACTAGGCTTAATAACTGGATGATGAAATAATCTGTACAACAAACCCCCATGACATAGGTTTACCTATGTAACCTGCGTTTGTACCCCTGAACTTAAAAGTTAAAAAACACTAAATAAATAAATAAAAAGGCAACTATAAAAAAGAAACCCAACTCATTTCTTTTCATCCTTGTCATTGGATTACACAGAAGATTACACAAAAGATCAGGATCCTGCTCTTCATGAATTTTCTTTTTGTATAAAAAATATGACTTGTGGGTGTTCACCATATACAACAAAAATGTGACTTGAACAGACATCTTGCTTTCTTGTGAATTAACATTTTGTATACTGCTACCATACTACCTGTATATTTGGACCTTTAGAATATTAACAGTTTTTTACTGAAAGTATTATTAATATTCCCATCTTTTTTTGCCTTTGCCAAATTTGGCTATCATTTGCCCAGGTGTAACAAAGTTAGAAGATGCCTGTTGGGCCTCTAACGTTTTTTCTGGTTCAGCCCATCAGTAAAAACATTTTTTAGTAAGCATCCCTAATATGTAAATGTATTTTAAAGTGATTGTTATGTGCTTAGAGGAGGTACTTTTTTACAGGCCTGTGCATCTCCACTAGGAAACCGTTAGAGAGGACATTTACTGTAGAATTTCAGAAGGGACCTGGAGACAAATTCGGTTGCCACTATCATCAAGAGGATTGGAGAATCCTGGGGTAGGTGATAGGGAGGTTAGGGTGTACTTGGAGTGTTTGCAGCTGTGACTGTCTGCCAACCTGTAAGGAAGTGTGTTAGCCATCAGTACTGGTACATACCAGCTATCAGCTTGAATATCAACATATGAAGTGTTCTAAAACCAATAAAAAGAGATGTTATAAAATGAAAACTGATGTTCTAATATTTGTTTTCTAAACCCCAGTTGATTATATTGTGCACCACTGGGGTGCCCATACCCCGATGTTTAGACCCCTGGAATAAACCACAAGATCTGCTTTTTAAATCATCTGGAATAGAGCTTTACTGATTAAAAAGAGTTTTAAATATTCAGTGAGGCTGCCTGTCTTTTCTTTTTGGAAAGGTTTATTTTATTTTTAAGTGGAAAAAATAGCAGATCTTTGTTACAGATGTCATTAACTGCCACTAAATTGACACAAGTGTTGACAGCTATTGTGAGAACGATTTCAAAGCTAATTATGTTAATTAGAATGTAACATACCAGTAATTGCATGTATTCAAACATCATACCATCACTTTTTGTGTTTTCTTTTCCAGATGTAAGACATTCATTTGTTGCTTGAAAAGCTGCAGAATTATAACTAAGATAACAAATAATTGTCAGCAAATAAAATTGGTTCCGTAGAAATATACTCTAATTGGTTAGCTATGTAAAAGACAGAAACAAATGTTAGCATGTTAAGAATATAAATTAGGAACATTGCTTATGAAATCCTTAGTTTTGGGCTTTTCATTTAAATAAGCCCTCTTATTGCAATTAATATTGCCGTTTGGTTTATGATCCTTAAAAATATATTCCCTTTCAGCATTTCTTGGGGTTCTAATTTAGCTTTCTCATACATGTTAGACGATTTGCAATTTAGATTTTAATTTGATTTCTATTCTTTCAAATACCATTTTTCTTGTATTTCATTTTTATTTAAAGCATGATTCTCTCTGTATTCATGGAAGCTGGGCATAAACAAATGGCTAGAAAAATCAAGCTATTAAGTGAGCTGAGAACATAAAACATTTTAATAGGAATTTCATATAACTAAACTAAGTATTTGAGAGCCCAACCAGAGAATTATGGCTCTTTGAAAACAAACTTTAGGGGACTTAGTGTTCCTAGTCTACCCTCTGTTACAGTTCTTTTAAAAAAAATGCATTTCTATTGTTGACTTTAAATCTTTGTCATTTCTTTCATATGTAAAGGTTAAATGTGTCTCTGCTTAATGACTTGGGGGCCATATCTGTTAGAAGACTGAGTTTTGGTCTCTTAGATCTTTAGAGTTTTGAGTCTGTTTTTATCTATTGAGAGTCTTAGCGTGAATATCTCTCCTAATTTGGGAGTATGGGGGATTGTTTTGTTTTTCCAGTTGTGATCCTCATAAATCACCCCAACACTTTCAGTGTCATGACCTTAATTCTCTAGGACATGCAATATACCTTTCCCAATTAAGTGGACTCGTGTTTTGGCTCAAGAGTGATATTCTCAGAATGGAAGAGCACTTCTTCTTGACCCCTCTTAGAATGACCACTGTGTAATTCTGCTTGCCTATTCTGGGTTCTGCCTACTTTTCTGCTAAGATTTGTATTCAGTGTTTTTGAGGCTGCTATCATCCTTAGCATATAGGCTCTTTGCTTTGCTTTATTAACTGTTCTTGAAAACATAGCAGATGATGAAAAAGACTGGTACGTTTGAGGCTGAGAAACTTAGTACTGAATTCTAGTACTGACATTTCCTGGCTCTGTGATTTTGGATATCTGTCCCTTAACCTCGTGAGGCCTGGGGGTGTCCATTAGTAAAACAGGAATGGTTAACCTGGCAACATTGTTGTAACAATTGAAGGACATAATTCATATCAGAGCAGATTGCTAAGTATTCGTTGTATTTCTCTATATACATGAGTCTGTTTCTGGGCTCCATTTTGTAGTTGGTCAATCCATCTGTCCCTGTGCCAATGTCACATTTTCTTAATTACTGTAACTTTTAACAAGCTTAAATAACTGGTCAAGAAAGTTCCCTCATGCCATGGTTGTTCTTCAAGAGCATTGGCTGTTTTTGGCAGGTTTATCTTCTGTTTAAATTTGCTCATGAAATTCTGTAAGCTGATTGAGATTTTGATTAAAATTACATTAAATGTGTAGATCAATTTGGGGAAATTGACATTTTTATTATGCTAACTTTTACTATTCTAGAACATGGTATATTGCTCTGTTTACTTAGGATTTTAATGTTTTTCAATAAGGTTTTATTTTTTATAGAAAGAAGTTGTACATCCTTTGTTAGATTTATTCTTTGTAACCTTAATATCCTTTAAAAATAAACATTCTGGCCTGTAATCCCAGCACTTTGGGAGGCCGAGACGGGTGGATCACGAGGTCAGGAGATCGAGACCATCCTGGCTAACACGGTGAAACCCCGTCTCTACTAAAAAATACAAAAAAAAAAAAACTAGCTGGGCGAGGTGGCGGGCGCCTGTAGTCCCAGCTACTCGGGAGGCTGAGGCAGGAGAATGGCGTAAACCCGGGAGGCGGAGCTTGCAGTGAGCTGAGATCCGGCCACTGTACTCCAGCCTGGGCGACAGAGCAAGACTCCGTCTCAAAAAAAAAAAAAAAACAAAAAAAAAAACAAAAAAAAAACATTCTGGCTGTTTGCTAATGTATGGGAATTCAGTGGGCTTTATTAAATGAAGATTGCTAATTTATAATGATTCTTATCTGTACATTTGAAGGAGGGGGTAATTTTGTATATAATAATCTGCAAGTAATAAAAGCTGTGCTTTTTCCTTTTCCAATCTTTGTAGCTTTTCTTTTTTCTTATTTTCACTAATTAGGACTTCCAGGATTAAGTTGAATAGACGTGGTGATACTACACATCCTTGTCTTAATCATAAAGAGAATGCTTTCCACATTGCATACTAAGTATGATAAATGCTATGGGCTTTTTTTTTTTTTTTTTTTTCAAAGCTCTGTATCAGGTGAAGAATATGCCTTTTCTTGTTTCTTAAATTTGTCTTTTGCTATTAAGTGCTTTCACTACATTTGTTGATGGCCATTAATCTTACATTTTCAGAAAAAATACAACATTGTCATGACAAATACGTTTATACAATATTTTCGTGCATTATGGTTTATTAATAATTTGCTTAGGATTTTTCTGTGTTTATAAGTGGCATTAACCTGTAGTTTTCATTTTTGGACTATCTTTGTCTAGTTTTAATGTCAAGGTTATGGTAGCTGAACAAAGTAGGAATGTATATCAGCCAACTATTACTGTAATAGGGCTGCATAATAAATTACAATTCCCCAGTGGCTTGCATTAATAAGGATTTCTTGCTGTGGGTCTGTGTGTTGGCTGGGTTAACTCTGCTTTGGCCACTGATCTGTGGTTGGCGTAGCTTCCATCCAGACTGCAGTTCCGATGTCTGTCTGGTCTACATGTCTTCCCGTGGGACCCAGGTGGAAGGGCAGCACTTATCTGTGGTATGTTCTTCACATGCTGAAGGTTGGCAACTCCTAGAGTGGTGAGCAGAAACAAGGACTAGACTTGGAACTGCCACAGTGTCACTTCTGCCCACTGACCAAAGCAAGCCACATGATTAAATCTGGCATCAGTGGAGTGGGGAAGTCTATCTTTCCAATGGAAGCAGAGAGTGGGAAGGGTGTATTTGCTAAACAGTAATTTGATCTACCAAAGGGAAACTTCCATCTTTTTCTAATCTCTGGAAGGGTTTAAGAATGGACTCTTCTATATGTTGCCTATAAAGGCATCTGGATTTGATATTTCCTTTGTGGGGGGACTTTTTTTTTTTATTATTATACTTTAAGTTCTAGGGTACATGTGCATAATGTGCAGGTTTGTTACATACGTATACTTGTGCCATGTTGGTGTGCTGCACCCATCAACTCGTCAGCACCCATCAACTCATCATTTACATCAGGTATAACTCCCAGTGCAATCCCTCCCTCTCCCCCCTCCCCATGATAGGCCCCGGTGTGTGATGTTCCCCTTCCCGAGTCCAAGTGATCTCATTCTTCAGTTCTCACCTATGAGTGAGAACATGCGGTGTTTGGTTTTCTGTTCTTGCGGTAGTTTGCTGAGAATGATGGTTTCCAGCTGCATCCATGTCCCTACAAAGGACACAAACTCACCCTTTTTTATGGCTGCATAGTATTCCATGGTGTATATGTGCCACATTTGCTTAATCCAGTCTGTCACTGATGGACATTTGGGTTGATTCCAAGTCTTTGCTATTGTGAATAGTGCCGGAATAAACATACGTGTGCATATGCCTTTATATCAGCATGATTTATAATCCTTTGGGTAGATACCCAGTAATGGGATGGCTGGGTCATCTAGTTCTAGATCCTTGAGGAATCGCCATACTGTTTTCCATAATGGTTGAACTAGTTTACAATCTGTGGGGGGACTTTTAATTGATCCAAATTGTTAATGGTTATAGGACTATTCTGATTTTTAAATTTTTTCTTAACTTGGTGTTTTATGATTTTATGGAAATTTGATTATTTAACTTTGAAGATTATCTGTTTATGCATTCCATGTGGCATCTTCAGTTTTAAGTCTTTCTTCATTCTTAATATTGTTTAGTTTTGTCTTCTCTTTCTCACTTTGTTAGTTTTTCCGGAGTTTTGTCTACTTCATTAATTTGAAGTGGCTTCTGAGCTTCATGTCATGCTTAGAAAGATACTTTGTCATCTTCAATTCTAACAATACTCTCATATTTTCTCTTCATATCTTTATGGGTTAATATTTAGTGTTTAACCTGTTTGAAACTCATTTTTTTTTTTTTTTTTGAGACAGAGTCTCGCTCTGTCGCCCAGGCTGGAGTGCAGTGGCCGGACCTCAGCTCACTGCAAGCTCCGCCTCCCGGGTTTACGCCATTCTCCTGCCTCAGCCTCCCGAGTTGCTGGGACTACAGGCGCCCGCCACCTCGCCCTGCTAGTTTTTTGTATTTTTAGTAGAGACGGGGTTTCACCGTGTTAGCCAGGATGGTCTCGATCTCCTGACCTCGTGATCCGCCCATCTCGGCCTCCCAAAGTGCTGGGATTACAGGCTTGAGCCACCGCGCCCGGCCTGAAACTCATTTTTTAAAGGAGTAAGGGAGCGGTTCATCTTCTTCCTCTTTTTCCGGAGATAGTCAGTTATTCCAGCATTATTACTGGCACCTTACTAATCTATAAGACCACTTTTTGCATATACTACATTCCTAAGTACATTATAGATCTGTTTCTTGACTCTGTTCTATTCCTTTGATTTATCCTCCTGTATTTGTATCACTCATCAAATTCTTCTCATTTCATGGTATGTTTAGCATCTAGGTAGGACTGGTAGAGGAGCCTTATCATGCTTGCAGTTAAATTTATTTTCACTTACATTTAAAAGACTTCTCCTCATTTTAACATTTTTCTATCCCTGGCAATATCTGTATCATTTTGTTTGAAAACTGGTGAGACAAAAATCATCCCTTGTGAAAATATTGAACTGCAGCTACTTTTATATAGTCATAGTCCTTTTGGGTTGTCATTGAGGAGAGAAACTGTAGTTTTGTCAGTTTTCTTTGTTCAGCTCCTGGCCCAGGCACAGCACAGTGTTGAAAGGCCATCCCTGAGGCTGATGTGACTAGTTTTCTTGGAGTTTTATGACACATAACCCCGGATCTTGTTGCTTCCTGGAGCAGGACTCGATGATGACTGCAGCCATCAGCCTGCAAAGCTGGACCTAGGTGGTGGCAAGTGTCCAAAGGCTGGGGATATTTTCAGAGACAGGCGTTGAGATTGTGAGGTCCAGGTCTTCTTTTCAACTTGGAGATTTGCTTCCATTGCCAATCTCAGGGGCTACTGCTTTGATTTTTTGAAGGGAAAGACCAAGCTTCCTTTTAATTTGCAGTTGTGAAATTATAAATATCTCCAACTGCCATGCTAACTAACTGTAGAGGTGTTCTCTGCTATGGAAACTTTTTCTTGCTGGCAATGTCCCAGGAACCAACAAAAGGAGAAGCGAAATGTTAATGACTGTACCACTTTGCTGGGCATGAACTTTCTCCCTAAACTGTCTCTACCCTGAGTTATTCAGAACATCCTCTGCCTCTGGTGCTGATGAGAAGGATGTGCTCAAAGGGGGATGGGTGCTGACAGCACATCAGGAATAATTCCCCTCATCCATCAAGCCTGACAACCCTTGGATTCCTTACCCTGTCAAAGCAGGGAGAGGCTTGGGCAGGACTGAATGGTCCCCACTTGTCTGGCATTTTAAACAAATCTGCATCTGATATGAAATTAACTAGATGCAGCTGAAGTTGCTGATGGCAACAGTTTTCACTAAAGTCGGAAGCTTCTAACCTGTCCCACTGGCTGTAGAGTGTCACACACTTGCATCTAAATTATGAGCATCATCTGTGCCCTGTGTATGCTGAAAGCTCTTCATTAAGAGGGAAAGACTGGGAGTCCTACACCAGGGCAAATAAAATCCTGTTGTTGATCAGGTAGAACTCAATTTAGCTTCCTCTCTCAGGATCATAGATCCATTTGATCAATTGGGAAATGCAAGATTAGATAACTTCTGCATTCTTTATTGAATATTTTCTATCATAAGTTGAAAAATTCCCATAGACAATTTTAAAAAATGTTCTTAAACTGGAGAAAAATCGTGCATAATATACAACCATTCTTAACATCTTTAAACATACATTTTTTTTTTTGTGCATCCTAGTAACATGTGATAGAAAATGTGCACTTTTTTTTTTTTTTTTTTTTTATTACATCTCCTCTTTTCCCCAAGGTGCCAGTCTTGGGCTGAATTTCATATCTCATTGGTTTTCTTGCCTGTGTGATTCTAATTTCAGGCTTTCTCTCTAACCCTGTTTTCCTTTCCTGTGGTTCATAATCTGGCCGTGGAACTCTGAGGGCTTCCATGTGGTAGCAGGTACTAACCCATTTTCCTGGGTACCATGTCTCACATCACTCTTATCTTCATTAAATGTTTAAAAAGCTTTTAATTTTTGTGGGTACATAGTAGGTACATATAATCATGGGATACATGAGATGTTTTGATAGAGACATGCAATGCGTAATAATCACATCATGGAGAAAGAGTATCCATCCCCTCAAGCGTTTATCCTTCATGTTAAAACTCCAATTATACTCTTTTAGTTATTTAAAAAGGTACAATTAAATTAATTACGGACTGTAGTCACCCTGTTGGGCTTTCATATAGTAGGTCTTATTCATTCTTTCTATTTTTATGTGTATCCATTAACTGTTCCCACATTTGATCTCTTCCTACTCATTCCTCTAATTCCCCATGCCCCACTTTCCCTGAATAGAGGAATTTGCATTCTCATGCTCATGGGAACCGTGGGGCTGAAGGTGCCCTGTCTGTTGGGCATTTCCTCCTCTCCCGCTCCCTAAACCTGGCGAGGACCTGGTTCTGGAAAGAATGTGTGCCTCAGGCAGCCGCTTCCCTAAGACTATGCTGTCTTCCACTTCCACCCCCATCAGTGCTTTTGTGTTGGCTGCATTGATATCAAAGCTGATATTCCTGGATATCTCTAGATGGCAGCATCCACCTCCCTCTGCCTTGAGGCTATGATGGAAAAGAACAGTTGACTCCTCCAAGGATAATGTTTACTATGCCGCCCTGGTCTTCACTGCACATGTTTTTCCTTGCCCTTTCTTCTATTTCCACGTGTATTTGAAACTCTGCAGACAGTCTTGAGGTGGAATATCCAGTACACGCTTTCCCCAGCTTCCCTGTCACAGTCTTCAACTCGCCAAGTCAGAGACACGAATCTAATCATTCTGTCGTGTTCAGTCCAGCGGAACTTTTTTGGGAAGAGCATTGCTTGACACCGCAGCCTGAGTTTGTTAGGTAGTTTCTTACAGGACTGCTCAGGGGGGCTCGTGGGTAGTGCTGCTGTCTCATGAAGGAGGTGAGGTGTTAAATGGCAGGCCCTGTTCTCCTAGGCATGCCCTGTGCAGGCTGGGCAGCCCCTCTGGCTTGTGAAGCTCTGTTTTGGTTTTCTAAGCAATTCAGTTTAACATTCATGTCCAATAGCCCCTATTAACTAAATTAAGTTGTTTTTTTGGTTCAGAATACTTTACATTTAAGGATAATGCAGAGGTCAAATCAAGCACAGAAGAATGTTCTGTTTTTAAAAGTAGTATTGTGTTGGAATTTTAGGCTAATTATACTTTTTGTTAACCTACCTGTTCCCCCGTGAAACTTTGGACTCCTTGAAGCCCAGCCAAGGTTGTGTCTCTGTGTCCTCTGCCGTTGCCAGATCAGGGCCGGGACACAGAAAGTGCTTCAGAAACATCACTGCATTCACAGCATCCTTTTGCCCTGCATTTGGTAGTGCCTGATCCTGAAGCACAGACATTTATCTCAGAATATTTAAACACATATTTTATCTGCCTTACCTTCTGTGTTCTTGTGGAATCGTGTTCAGGTGATTTAAACAAAATCTGGAGCAGCTCAGGAGGCGCCTGTGTGCTACTGGAGGCGGTGCCTGTGTCCCAGGCCAGCCTTTTCCCTGCCTTCGTGGAAATTAAGCCCACGCAATAGAGATGAGCCAGACTCTGAACTGTAAGAAGCATTTTTGTATAGCACTTCTTTGGGAGCTGTACAGGTGGAAGAGGTATTTATTTTCTGAGGGTACTTTAAAAATGAGACCTAGAATTTCTCCTTGGATGGGAGGGATCATTCCTAACTGTTGACTACACCGTGGCTGCCTGTCAGCAGGTATACATCCCCCTTGTTCTACGTTTTTCTTTCTTAATGCCTTTCTCTACATAGTTTGAAGCAGAACTTCCCCCCAGCCCCCAGAATGTGGTGTTCAGACAGTTGGCTTTGGACTCAGAGGGAAAGACGTATGAATTCATCTGGGAGAAAACTTACACGGAGCTGGCCCTTAAGGCATTTCTACAGTGATCGCTAATTAGAAATGTTCTTGCCACGTGTCACTTTTCTAATCAACTAGAGGAGGCTTAATGGTCACCCATGTCACCATTACAAATTCAGAACTGTATAGTTGTGATTGGCAGTCGATCAACAACAACTTGTAGCGTCCTCATTTGGGGGATAATCTTCCTGGGAGGAAGAGGTTCAGTCATCCTGTTGTGGTGTGCCTTCCTTCATCGCTGCTGATTTGCATTTTCACAGTAGCTTTTTAAATACAAGGATGTATGAGAAAGAAAAAAGTAGCCCACAGTGTTGCTACTCCATTGACATTTTTATAAGAAGTAAATATATACAATATTAGAAAATCCCAAGAATACAGAAAGGTATAAAATAAAAAATGATTCCTTTCTCTCTTTCTTCTCCCTATGAGTAATTATCACTATTTGTTTCTTGTTCCAGAAAAAAATTATGTACAATTAAAATATATGACCTTTTGTTTTCTGAGACAGAGTCTCGCTCTGTCGCCAGGCTGAAGTGCAGTGGTGCAATATCGGCTTACTGCAACCTCCAGCTCCCTGGTTCAAGCGATTCTCCTGCCTTAGCCTCCCGAGTAGCTGGGATTACAGGCACACACCACCACACCCAGGTAATTTTTGTATTTTTAGTAGAGATGGGGTATACACAGTTTGAGACTTGCTTTTGAACTTAATCTGAAGATCTCTTATAGTAGTACATACAACTTTCCTGTGTCCTTTTTAATAATGGAAGAGTCATTGCATAGATGCACCATTGTATAAATTGCCTTGCCAGTCCCTGGAGGGTGGACTCTTAACAGTTTTAAAGCCTGTGAGTTCTGTGACGCCCAGTGTGAGAATGCTTGGCACACCATTACTTTTAGTTGTAAGGGGATTTGTAGTTGGTGAGGTAAGTCTTCTCCTGGTGTTTAATCAGGATGCCTTAGAGTGTGTTGTGTTGTATTAAATGATGGGTGGTGTAACAAATACACTTGAAGTTCTCACTGGCTTAATATAAAGAATTTGTTTCTTCCTTACCTACAGGCCATTTTTGCAGGCCCATGCTCCGTTCCCTGTGGTCACTCAGGGACTCAGGCTGACAGAAATTCTGCCATCTTTATGTCACTTCCAAGGTCCCTCTGGGTGTTCACACCCTGATTGGGATATGGGAGAAGGAGTGCATGGGAAGTGTTAATGGGCCAAATCTTGAAGAGTGGCACACATCTACCCATATTCCATTGTCTGGAACTCAGTCTCGTGACCGCACCTACTGCAAGGGAGGCTGGGAAATTTATTCGAGCTGTGTCCTCAGATGAACAAGTAAGTAGCCAGTTAATATGGCCAAAAGCATGAATAGGAGTGCTACCAAAGCATCTGTTGCCCTGAGAAGTGGTGTGTCTGGGCTGTCTGCCGCCTTCTCCAATGTAGCCAGCATTGGGCCTACTGGCAACAGTTCTGGAAGGGCTGCTACCCACTCCTCTCTGCAATTCTTTCTGCCTTCCCTGCACCATCATAGGCTTTACTGACTGTCATAGGGTATTGGCCATATGTAGAGATTTTGATCCATACGTGTGGCTGAACTTGAGCAGAGAAGGAAGGTAGCAAAGTGGGATAGGGAAGTGTCTGCTGAGTCCCCCAGAGGACTTCCTTGTGAAAGCAGAAGTTCTGATAATGCTGCTATCACTTTGCAGAATGACCACATCCTTTCCCTCTGTTCTTTTAAGTGGGGACTGTTTGCAGGAAAAACGTCACTGGGGGCTTTTCGGGCAATGGCTTTCTGGAATAGAGCAGAGCCAGGCATGCACAGGAGCCGGACAGAGGCTTGGAGGATCTGCCAGGCAGAAGTGGCTCATGTTGGCCTCTCCTATGCAGCCACCTGGACTCCCTCACAGTTGGCCTCTGAGCACTGCAGAGAGAGATGTCAGTAACGCTCTGCTGCCTCTCAGCTCTGCTGCTGAGGAATCCTAGCCTGGCTGTGGCCAGGAATAAACAGCTTATGGCCACATGCAGCTTGATTGTTTGCAAATTAGTGAAGGGAATACATTACTCTGCAACAGCACTCTGCTTTTTGTTTTTAATGACATCATTTTTGGGTAGGAGGGAAAAATAAAAAGCAGCCTATATTCATGAAAAAAATACCTAAAGGACAGACTCATATAAACACATGAGAACTTTAACTGAGAAAATGATCCAGGAAAGATTGGGAAATAGGTTCTTGGTCCCTCTACCCAGTCCCCTTCTTTGCCACTTTTCTTTGTTTTTATTCAAATAAATTGGATGCATTTCCTAGCTGGGGAAAGCCTAGGAGTATTTCTGATGTCTTGATAGAACATATAATACATTCTGGGTAGGTTAACATCTGTTATCTTAAGCTTTTTAGTAGTCAGTCATGTCAAGAAAGTCTAATCTGGTAAACATCTTGATTTAGCCATCTGTTGGGTCCTAGCGCACTCGCATTTAAAGGGAGCAAATGGGCAATAAAAATGAGTTTGACCTGTTACTCTCAAACAATGAAGGCATTGCACACTCTAAATAATGGTACCTGTCAGGTTTTTGGATGCTTTCCTCAGAAAGGAGAAAAGATATTTAAAGGATAGCTGCAAATACAGCAGGCGTGGGTAGAGAACCTGGTGACTTTAGGAATCAATACTGGAATTGTGTACCTTGGCTATAATTTATCAAAACATCTCCAAGTATTTTACAGAGGAGTACATGAGTGCCCTAATTTTACAAATGAAGCAATTGATGGCTGTAAACTGCTTCTTAGCCATGGTCTAGGGCTGTGTTTGGGTCAGGAGGGAGAGAACCGCAAACAACGTGATGCAAGGCTGGCACGGGCAAGTTGGATAATGGTGAAATCGTATGCATTAGAAGGCCATCGATAAGTCTCATTACCACACAGCCATTGGGTACAGAGCTGACCGCTGAGCCACGCCAGACCAGGAAGTATGCCAAGGAAATAATCAATAGAAGATATATTACTGAAAATTAATATTCTGCTGCTGAATTATTTTTATCGATTTAGGGATTGTGAAAATGGCCTTAGATAATTTTATGAACAAAAAGCCTTTGTATTTCTTGAGTGGAAGACCAAAATAACAGAGGAAATCCCATCGCTAACACAAAACCTTGACACATGGCCCAGGAAACAGAACACTCAGTCTCTGTCCTCAGGAGAGCCCCTGCCTGTGTTTACTTAGAGAGGTGGGTTACCTTGCAGAACCACACGGGTACAGCTTCATTGCCGTGGTCAAATCTTGGCTCCGATAGAACCTGTGTTTAGTAAATAATCAGAAGAAACATTAATAGCGTAATCTACAAAGTGGAAAAAGAGCAATGCTTGCATTGTGTGAAGTGGGTCAGACTGTTGAATTAGGGAGATGTAGGACTGAGGGGGAATGTGTGAATTTTGAACGTTTGGGAGTGGAGTAGAAGGCTGTGGTTTGCTCATACAGACAGCTCTTCTGCATTGCCCTTGGTACGTAGTAATGCTGCGTACTGTGGGGCGCTGCCAGTGGGTTTTGGGAGCTGCTGCTCTTGACCATGTGTGGTTACCTCTTCCTGCTCCCTTCCGGTCCCATCTTCCCTATTCTCTCCTTTTCCTTCTGAAGTCCCCACCTCTCTTGTAGTTTAGATGTGTATTATTTATGGGAAATCAAAAGTTGGCTGATAAGAAGCAGCATCGCTGGGGCTCAGTTTACACATTCCTAAAATGGAGCATTTGAAACACATGATTTCCAGCTCCGAAGTGGAATGTTTCTGGGATTCAGCTAAGACCGACCTTTCTTATGGAAGCATTTCCTGGAAAGTGTTAATGAGAATGCTGTTGCATTCCAAGAGCTTTTAAGGAAATCTAATTCCTGACAAAAATATTCTTAGGAAATCTTGCTCAATATATAGTTATTAATCTTTTATCACCTTCTTTTGGGGAGCTTTTCATCTCGAGACTTTTCTATTAAATTGAAAAAAATGTGTTTGGGGTGTATTTTCACAAATATATATCGCAATTTTAGAGGAATATTCACATTTGCTGAATCTGGGTATAAGCATGTTTATTCTTCCACCTTTACTGGAGGTCTGAAAATTTTTAAACTAAAATATTGGAGAGTAAAACAGACAAGTATGTTTTTCCCTCCTTCAAGGAAACTAAGACAAATGAAAGGAAACAGTTTACTAACTGAGTTTTCCATGGTCATACAAGAGTGTAGTGGAAGAACCAGAAAGAGATTCCAGCTGTTCAGTTGCCTTTCTTGTACTTTTTGGCCTTCTCTGCTCCCTTAGGAAAAGCAGATGCAGGAGAGTTTCCTCCAGGTGCAGCTTCTGAACAAAATATCTCTTAGTCTTGCAACATTGCCGTGTATTTTTACTTATAAATTATCCAAATGGGAAAAGCAGGAGATTGGTACTTAAGTGTCAATTTTATAAAACTGCTAATTACATGGCATTGAGTAGATATTTCACCTACTGAGAAGAAATAGGTGGTTTTAGCTCTGAACCTGGAATTTTTATTTCTGACAGCTTGAAACAGAAAATTGAGACCATAGGAAGTAGTATTTAGTTGTGAAAGAAGGAATGTTAGATGCAAATCTAGTAGTTTGATGGGGAGACAAAATAAGAAATGTATGCTGCACTCTTACATTGCTTTCAGAATTGTTTTGTTGGAAGGTTACTAGGAACATGAGATAGTGTGATAAGGTCTTTAATTATCCTGCTTGTCTGTTCATCTCTGGAAAGTTAGGAGAGAGGAGTTGAACACTTTCTGCTTCACCCAATCCCAGGGACCTGTGTGGGTTAAGAAGAGGAATGGGCCTCCAGGGGCCACTTCTCAGGAGCAGACTATGCTGTTTGGCTCTTCTCTCTCCCCTGGGACCTTAGGGAAGGCGATATTTTTCAGTTTTGTGATATTACCTGTCCTAGTAATAAATTATGAAATCAGAATAACCTGTTTATGATCAACATGTACTTCAAACTTACGGCATTTGGAAAAAGTAAAGAATTGCTTACTGTGCCTCCTTAGTGCTAGGGAGCTCTTCGGTGCTTGGTCATCAACACGGGAGGGAGGTGATCGCTTTCATCCTGGCCTCAGGCAAGCATTGTCTTGTTGTGGGGCTTTTTTCACCTTTGGCTACCTCCTTTGTGCCTAATCAAGCATGAGGAGCAGCCACAGGTGTGCAAAAGAGGCCAGCACTCCCTTCTGGCTCATTCAGAGCATCACCTTCTAGAGCACCTTTGATGGGACAGGCTCCGCATTTCTCATTCGATGATCCTCTGAAATATATTTCTTCTGATCTTCACCTCCAGAGACAAGGTGAAGTGCACTGATGGAGGTGGTATTTTGTCCACTAGGTGGCACATCAGCAAATCTCCTTTGCAAGGGATGGAGGTAAAAATGTTGGGGATTTTTTAAAAGATGGATCCGTCAAGCATGTGAGATAAAGGTATGCCCTATGTGCAAGGTGATTCACTAATTCAACTGGAGGAAAAAAACGTTCTCATTCTCTCATTGTAACAAAATTGCCAGGAAGAACTTTTTAAATGCTAATAGACTGGTTGAAATTAAAAAGCTTTATGATGTATCCCGGAGATTTTTTTTCCCCCACAAAAGTTGGGCTGTAGATCACTGCCGCAAGTAAGAGAATGCTGTTAATCTTGCTAGCATTCTGAGTATATAGAATAATGCATGGAAGACGTTCAGACATCCTAGGTTTATATATTTGAATTATGTTCTGAAAATGGTGCATACTCGAGCTAGAGGGATTCCTACCAGTAACTTTTAAAAAAATTAGTGGAACAGGTTAGGTATAACTTACATTTGAAGGAATAGACTTCATGTTGCTAGAATGCATTATCAGTAATTCTTATTGCATGCACAACTAAACATAGCTAAATGAATAACTCCATGCTGAGCACGTATTAGTTATGATTTTTATACCAAAATGTTTAAAGATACTTCTTTAGAAGCATATAAAGGAAGCAACATTTCTACTTCTTAATCCAAGTATCCCTTCTGAAAACTGAGTAGTAAAATTTGGAACACAGTCCCCCCTTATCTGAGGCTTGACTTTCTGTGGTTTAAATAGGTGAATACAGTACAATATTTTGAGAGATTACATTCACCTGACTTTTATTACAGCATATTGTTATAATTGTTCTATTTTACTGTTGTTAATCTCTTACTGTACCTAATTTATAAATTAAATTTTATCATGCATATATATATTTTAATAGAAAAAAGCAGTATATATGGGGTTTGGTACTATCTGTGGTTTCAGGCATTCACTGGGCATCCTGGAACTTACCCCTAGAGTGGAAGGGGGGACTGCTTTACTTGTATTTCAGAAGACAAATAACATTTTTAAAAAATTCTGCTTTCTGGTGAAGTATTCAGATTTTATTATATTTTTCCCCCAAAGAAATTGGTATTATTTCTGATGACTTAGGGTATCGCTTTACCAATAAGAATCAGATGTAATTTATTAGGTTTGTCTGTAGGTAAAACAGAATACATACATCCTTTTGAATCCAGTTTTCTTTAGAGGACAGTTGAAGTGTACAATTAACAGGCTCCTCACAAACGTCCTTACCTGCTGTCCCAGAGGAGAGTGGTGACAGATTTTCAGGGTTGTCAGGTAAAGTCTGGAATCATCACCAGTGTTCAGGTGGCATTTGAGAAACCTCAAGGAGGAAAAGAAGGAGGAACCTGTTTGCTTTTAATAATTGAGTCATGTAATGTGTTTAGTGAAGCCAATATAGATAGGACTTATCCAGTTCACCGAACTTCAATTTTAGAGGAAGATTGAGGAAAAGTGCCTTGCCTTTCCATGCAAATGCTAGTCTTTGGTGAAAAGAGATTAAAGTCATATTATTTTATGGCATGCTTGTCCAACTCGCAGCCCAGGATGGCTTTGAATGCAGCCTAACACAAATTTGTAAACTTTCTTAAAACATTATGAGATTTTTTTGTGTGATTTTTTTTTTTACTTAAGCTCATCAGCTGTTGTTAGTGTTAGTGTATTTTATGTGTGGTCCAAGACAATTCTTCTTCTTCCAGTGTGGCTTAGGGAAGCCAAAAGATTGGACACCCCTGTTCATGGCCACAGGAATCAGTGCTTCCTTTCCCTTCTGTTTCTCATCAATCACCTCTCTCATCCCCTCACCTTTCCTCAAGTTTTATAATCGTTTATGATAAATATTACAGGAACATAGTAGGAAAGTCTTTTAGGTATTTGAGCTGTTTTATGTAAGAGTGTAGTAAGCAGAAGGAAATTGCACTCTGCGAACCTGGAAAGAGGGAAATGGACAGAATTTGTGGGATCTGGTTTTGTAGACTTGTACGGGTATCACAGTCCAGGATGGTTTGAGGTTGGAGAGAATGGCTGCCTTAAGGAGCCAGGCCCACTGTACCCTGGCTGCTATCACACTGCGTTTTCAGCTCCATTACCCATGTTTGCCTTTGCACATGCTGCTCTCCGGGCTTGGCATGCTTCCCCCAGCTCCCCATTGTCTTCTACCCCACTTAGAATTTCTGCTTCCATTAGACTTGGGATTTCTAAACTTGTCTCCACTTGGGGATCACCTGGCGTGACTTCAGAAACCACTTACTTCCAGAGATTGTGATTTAATTGGCCTGTTTGTGGCCTTAGTTTTTTTTTTTTTTTTTTTTTTTTTTTTTGAAATTTACAGAAGACCCTTTAGTGATTCTAATGTGCAGATAAATTTGAGAACTGCTGTTTTGGACTCTGTTCACCTGCTCTCTCAAACGTGTCCTTACTCTTTACCCACCCTTCCGAGTTATTCCCTTCCTTGGTGCTTCTGCCCCACCAGCACCTGGAGTATCTTGTCCCCGTGTCTCTACTTATCTCCTTGTATTTTGTTTGTTTATTCATGTGTCTTGCGACCCCATGACTGCATTCTGGTGGGACTGAGCCTTTTTCCTCTTTCTATTCTCAACATCCATCGTAATGCCTGATTCATAGTAGATATTTAATGATTGGTTTTTGAATCAAGGGGATAAAACAAAATAGTAATACAGTGATTTAACCAAATCGATTCATGTATTTCTGACTCAAGGCATTTTTATTGCCCAGGTAGATATTTCTCCCTTACTTGAAAAACATTGACTCCTTAATCTCCTGTCATTGCTTAAAGCAATGATAAGTATATAAAATTAAAAAGGAATATGTTCTGTTGTGTGGTATTAGCTTGAGTCACGAAAGCCAGCTTTAGATAAGGGGACAAAGAGGGCTAAGCCTATATTCAATAAAGCCCAAGGAAGTGAGAGTAAAGTGCTGTCAATTTCTTACAAAATAATTCCCCATCGCCTTACTTAAAGAATAGTATTTCTCTAATTGATGATAATCTGCTCAATTTATTATAGCATTAAAAATGCAAATAAGTTAATATACCAAAATATTCATTGACGTGCCTGAGAGTTTTTAAATTTTATTTTATTTTATTAGGTGATAATGGGAGGCATAATTGTGAATGTTTGATTCTGGCAAAATACAATTAGTTTCTGTGAAACACATTGTGCATTAATGGTATCATTAAGATTAATGAATATAAATGAATGAGCTGGGGATTTTTAACAGAACAGAGGGACTTTATATCAGTGTATAAAACTTGAGATAGATTGCCTTGATTTTTAAGGATAATGTGCTAGAGCCCCTATTAAATTCTTGTATGAGCTAGAGAAACAATAAATCCAAGAAGTTAAATCAACTTCCAGAAGGATCAAACTTCTTAAAACATCTACTGTCATTTTTTGGAAGTCTATTGTAAATGGATTTCGGTTAAAGAAAGCCATCCTTAAATTTTACTTTAAGAGCTATTTTAAAGACAACTTTTAATAGAAGTTTCCAGGTCCTGTATACATAAGAGTGCATGTACAGTTTGGTTATAAATCATTGCTCATTTAAATTAGATATGACTTTAGGGTGTTCTTGTATCTTCCAGATGTTCTACCGTAGACATCTATTACTTCCATAATTTTAAAATGTTATTAAGAAAACTAGACATATGTTTGTTTTTCTTGAACTAAGAGATGGAGAAAGGCAAAAGAGAGAGCAGCTGCTCATCGGGGTCTTGGGGAAGAGCCATGGGCTCAATGTATACCCTGACCCCAAGAATCATATAGTATTTTGAGTATTGATGCTCGACTCTGTGGTTTTGTAGTATAAAGAGAAACTTTGCCACTAAAAATAAAAAAAAAAAAGAACAGATTTCACATGTAATTTCCACATCCTTTTGCTCAACTAGATAAATACAAATACTGTGTTCTCATGTGGTGCTTAATGTGACTTCTTCCTATGTATATATCTCCTTGGTCTGATCTTCACTTAATGCTTCTGTTTCTCCCACTATATGCATATGTATGCGTGGGTACGGGCACATTTGGTTTTTTATTCGTTTGTCTGTCTATCTGAAAGTTCTCCAGAGCAGCGCTTGCCCTTGGATTGCTGCTGCAGTGGTGATGAGAAGGAGGACCAAAGTGCAGGAAGAAGGGGAGGTGTTCAGGAACACGGCGGCCGCCTCGGCCCTGCGTTCTGGCCTACGAAGCCTGAATTCTGTTGTCAGCTCTGCCTTTTTTACTGTTTTCGTGACCTTGGGCTCTTCTTGGAACCTCATTGTCTCATTTTCCTCGTTGGTAAATTGGACTGGTCGCTTCTCTTTTTACTTCTCAAGAAACTGATGAGGATTAATGAGATAGAATCTGGAGCCCATTTTGTGTTACGAAGAGTCCACTTAAGGGATGCTAGAAGACAGAGTTAATGTCCTAGAGAAGGGGAACACACATTGCTTACCGTGTTATGTGATAGACTCTCAAGGAGCAGTTCTCTTTCAACTGTTAACTAGTTGGCAGGTGGCAGCCTCATTTCTGTTTGTGTCTGAAATGGATGGCATGTTAGCACAGGATGATAGGAAGTCAAACCAAATGTAGGGAGTAGTGGAATGGCGAGCAAGATACATGGGGGAACATCTAGCCTTCTGCATTGCTACCTGAAAGAAATTTAGCTATTAAGAAAAAATTTGTATATACCTCTCAAACCTATTTGGCCTCTCAGTATTTGTGAAAGTCACCAGAAGTGCTTGGCTATGTATTTGTAATGCAAACAAGATCAGAGTGAAGCTTGTGGTCAAAATCTTAGAATTAGTTTAACGTGATGCCTCTAGGTAGACTAAGGCTGAAAACATGATCTTAAACTTAGGGTTTAAAATGATCAGCTTGCACAGTCACTTCAGATCTATGTTGTAATGCCTGTCATTATAAAAACACAGATGTAAGAAAGAATGCTTGATTCACACGAGGGATCCCATACTAATTTTAGTTAACATGTATGTCTTTGGTCAATCATATTTTAAATTCCAGGGTGACAAGCTTGGTTTTTCTCCTTAGAAAATTTTCCAGAGTCTTTTCCATTTCGTGTTTACTTTTTTTTTTTTGAGAAGTTTGGCTAGGCAACAGTGCATTTAATCTAGAACTTAGCTTCTCCTCACTGTGGGATTTTCTTATTTATTTATTTATTTTTTCTAACAGAGTCTCACTCTGTCTGCCAGGCTGGAGTGCACTGGTGCAATCTCAGCTCACTGCTGCTTAGATCTCCCAGGCTCAAGTGATCCTCCCACCTCAGCCTCCCAAGTAGCTGGGACTGCAGGCACACAGCACCATACCCAGATAATTTTTGTGGGATTTTTTTTTTCTTTTTAGGGATGGGGTTTCACACTTCTTAAACATTACAAACTATATTGCCCAGGCCTGTCTCGAACTCCTGGGCTAAAGCAATCCACCTGCCTCAGTCCCTCAAAGTGCTGGGATTGTAGGTATGCGTCACTGCGCTCAGCCACTGTGGGATTTTTAAATACATATATAGCCTGAACGTGCTTTTTCTGATCTCTGATGTAGTAGCTATACTTGGAATATAGAGTCCAAAGTTTAAAAAATAATAATTTTCCTTGATCTTTTATCTCTAGGTACATCTTTTCACTTTAGGGATAATTGTAGGAATCTCTGTTTCAGAAGCTCATAAAATACTTAGATGATGCCGGTAGTATTATCTTCAGTAAATATACATGTTAACATATGAGCTTCTAAAGCTTGTGCAATGGATAGGTATCATACAATGGCAATACTGCCAACATCACTTCACTCATCTAGTTCCTTCTTAATCTGTATATTAATATGACATATGGGACTTTGCTAAATATTAGTTCATGGTCCCAGTGTTAGCTGTGCATCATTTAGACAGGAAGGGACATAATTGAAAAAATATATATTGGAGCTATTTCCAATCATCAGATCTTCATAAACACTCTCATATGAAAAAAAATGAAGTTCTATTACCCAGTTTTATTAGAAATGCTATATTTTGTTGGATTCATGTGTTTGCAACATAGAGAATATTTTCCTGCTGTGATTGATGTTAGGGCATTTATGAGGATAGTCTACTATATTTCATATGTATATGAGGGTGTCATTGTTAAAATGTTCAAAATAAAATTATGTATGTGATTTATATTTTATTATTTCCTCCTAGGATGTAATTTTTTCAATACCATGATTCCTGTCATATTGTCAGTAGTGATTTGATGGCTAATATGCCAGAAATAATTAGATTAAAAAAAGATGATGCAAACGTCAAGGCAATATAGCTTTCTTGTGAAAAGACTTAAGCAAAATCATGCATGTTACCTTGTAGAAATCACCAATTGCATACATTTAAGACATCTTCAGGATTGCAGGTGGGAAGGAAAACAGAGCTGAATGCAGGCAACGTGGGATGTGGCTTATTTCATAAGCATATGCTTGCTACTGACCCCACCTGCAATTTTTGCTAAATGAAACGTGTTTTAGAAAATGCTACTCTTTGGATAAATTCAGACTTTGTTGCATTATCAGTGGGAAGGTGTGAGACACTCTCTTTTCTCTGGAGTGGAAAAAATTCCTTCTTTCCCTGGAAGGCAGACTGCCCTTTGTTTTAGTCTTTCTGACAGGTTTAAAGTCTGTTTTATTTGGTGAGAAAAAGACATATATGGTACAAGTCTGCTGTGTCTTTACCTTTGTTAACTTTAGAGGTTAGAACTTTATTTAAAATTTCAAATGACTATTTTATTTTATTTATTTATTTATTTATTTTGAGACGGAGTCTCGCTCTGTCACCCGGGCTGGAGTGCAGTGGCCAGATCTCAGCTCACTGCAAGCTCCGCCTCCCGGGTTCACGCCATTCTCCTGCCTCAGCCTCCCGAGTAGCTGGGACCACAGGCGCCCGCCACCTCGCCCGGCTAGTTTTTTTTTTTTTGTATTTTTTAGTAGAGACGGGGTTTCACCGTGTTAGCCAGGATGGTCTCGATCTCCTGACCTCGTGATCCGCCCATCTCGGCCTCCCAAAGTGCTGGGATTACAGGCTAGAGCCACCGCGCCCGGCCTCAAATGACTATTTTAAAATATAGGGAAAGAAAATTTGTGGCTTTGGTGTTTGTTCCTGAGTGTAATATCACCTGGCACTTTAAATAGTGTGGAACCTGTTTCCAGGTGTCATTTTACTTTTGAGTTTTGATGACATGGTAATTAATATCTGGTTCATTTGTATGTTACTTTAATGAATAGTAAATATTCCTAAAGATTAGCCATTAATAACAGCAGGCAGTAATATTGTAATGTTATGACATTCATTTTATATGGTAATAAAGATTCATGTCAACCTTAGCTGAGGATTTAACCTGTTCTCAGAGTGAACATTAATGCTGTAGTGTGTGTTTTAGGCATGTGAGGCTCAGCTCATCACTGGTTTCTGAACTCTGCTGTCTGACTTGGGAGATTGGTGTTGAGGAGGGGCTGATGGGAAACCTCGGTGCCCTCCTCAGCCTTGAGCATGTTCAGGGCAGGATCCTTGAAGCCAGGAAGGTAGCTGAGCAGCTGTTTGAAGCAGACGCTTGGTGAGACAGCAATGGCCTGGAGGAGGATAGAGGGTTAGGAGACAGGACTGTGGGTTCAGTAGGGAGGGATCAGGTGTCCACAGTAAGGGGCATGGGCTGCCTTTTTACCTTGAAGGCAGTGAAACCAGTTTCTCAATTTCCCAGAAGGTTGCCTCTTCTTCACTTCCCCAGCTTCCTGATGATAAGCCCATAATATTTTCATTTTACAAATGAGAAACCAAAGCTCAAGGAAGTTCAGGAACTTGCCCAGCCTACCAGGTTTCTCTTTGGCAAAGCCTGCACAGGGACTGGCTCTCAGCACCTGGTACTTATAAGTACACTGGGGAGGCATGGCTTCCGGGAAATCAAGGCAGATGTCAGAGTTGGGGTTTTTCCTCCTTTCTTCCCAGCACTGCTCAGAACAGAGTGAGTGGCCTTGCCCTGAGTCATTTCACCTAAAAGGAAAGAGAATTAAGGAGTTGCCTTCCATGGTAAATTCCAGAAAAAGCATCAGACTAGAAAATGAAGAGCTGCCAGAACCCCTGCAAGTTAGCAGGGATGTGTGTTATGCCTGGCATGGCAATGGAAAGGGTGCTCTTGGTTTTGTGGAATACACTTGATTGTAAATAAATGTGTTATGTTTAGGACTGTGTAATTTTGAAGTCAGAAGGATGAAGAGTTGTTCAAACTCAGAGAGGAAAGTAGAAAGAAGCCTGTTTCTGACCAGCCCTCTTCCTCCACCCCTCCTGCCTGGGGTGTATCTCTAATTTCCCCTCTAAAGTAGCTGGGGGCCCTGCTGCTTTTCTCTTTTATAGGCACATGGCTCAGAGAATTGGGGATTGGAATGTTCTTTCTGGTGTGCTCTGACCATTGACAACTTATGATATGCTCATTTTTTCTCAGGAGCTAAAGGATCTGACACCTTTCACATTATTAATTCACTTTGAAATCACTGTTTCCTTCTTTGTTTAAACTCCAAGAGGCAGTAGAGCGTGGTGTTAGGAGCCCAAACTCTGGAGTCAACCTGATCAAGGTTGGCATCCTATCCCAGCTGATATGGTTTGGCTTTGTGTCCCCACCCAAATCTCATCTTGAATTATAATCTTCATAATCCCCATGTGTCAAGGGAGAGACCAGATAGAGGTAACCGAATCATGGGGTCCGTTTCCCCCATGCTGTTCTCATGAGATCTGATGGTTTTATAAGGGACTCTTCCCCTCTTCACTTGACACTTCTCCTTCCTGCCATGTCGTGAAAAAGGTGGCTTGCTTCCCCTTCAGCTTCTGCTGTGATTGTAAGTTTCCTGAGGCCTCCCCAGCCATGCTGAACTGTGAGTCAGTTAAACCTCTTTCCTTGATAAATTTCCCAGTCTCGTGCAGTTTTTTTAGGTAGTATGAAAATGTACTAATACACCACCCCTACCTTGGCTTGGCTGTGGAATCGAAGGAAATTATTTAACTTCTCTGAGTGTTGATTCCTCATCTGTGAAATGGGAATTATAATGGCTCCTCACTCATGTTGTGAGGATTTGATGAGATGATACATATAAAGCACTTATAGCAATGACTGGCACGTAATGAGATCAACAAATGTTGGGCTTTTTTTTTTTTTTTTTTTTTTAAGATGGAGTCTTGCTCTGTTGCCAAGGCAGGAGTGCGGTGGTGCAATCTCGACTCACTGCAACCTCCACCTCCTGGGTTCAAGAGATTCTCATGCTTCAGCCTCCTGAGTAGCTGGGATTACAGGTGTGTGCCACTACACCCTGCTAATTTTTATAGTTTTAGTAGAGATGGGGTTTCACCATGTTGGCTAGGCTGGTCTCGAACTCCTGACCTCAGGTGATCCACCTGCCTCGGCCTCTCAAAGTGTTGGGATTACAGGCATGAACCATGGCACCCGGCTGGCCATTGTTATTAATATTTAGAAGTGAGACATTAGGGAAAGTAAAGTACAAAAATTAAGAATGAATTTAAATGTAGACACTAATCTCACAGCTGTGTTGCTGTTTGGCATTCAAGATATTATAATCACAATAATGGATGTATGTATTTTCATGAATCATCTATTTCTCCTTTGTAATCTTTTATGATCTAATACAACATATTCATTCATAGATAACTGGCAGTTATCTATGAATGGAAAGAAGTAATCAGTGAATGAATGGAGATATTCATCCACTTGGCCATATTGACTTACCTCTGAATGAACATGTAGAAAGACATATGAACCCTTGGTCTGTGGTCTACAAGTAACCAATGGGATATCTATTTTATGGCTGTCTGCCTTGTTGAGAAGTAGTGATCATGGTCACACTTAATGCAAGATGGTGTTCAGGAGAGA
Organism: Piliocolobus tephrosceles; assembly: GCF_002776525.5. Classification (NCBI taxonomy): domain Eukaryota; kingdom Metazoa; phylum Chordata; class Mammalia; order Primates; family Cercopithecidae; genus Piliocolobus; species Piliocolobus tephrosceles. The sequence continues at coordinate 52,213,675 of NC_045437.1, read as the reverse complement.
TCCCACCCCAGACTGTAGTGATGGTGTTGGAAATCACATTCCTAGCACACCCAGAACTCTGACTGGTGGGATGAGGGACAGGATGAGGACAGTAGTACTCCTCTCTATCACTTCTCTGTCACTCTTCCTTCTGGCTAGTGTGGTGGGAGAAACAACGTCTTTACCAGAGGACGATCCTCTCCACTGCCCTCCAACTTCAGCTCCCATGATTTTTGGGTAGGCAGTTCAGTGAGAGCTGCCAGATGGGGCTGGATTAGGCCAGTGGAGTGGAGTGGAGTGGGAACTCCTCCAGTGTTCCTCACAGTACTTCCTCGATGAACATTTCAGTTGCTGAAGAATGGGTAACATCAGAAGATTTGTTTACTTTGGGGTAACCAACACAGAACTAGTGAAGAGAGGTAACTTATTTCTAAGTACAGACATGTGTCACTTAACAGGGACATGTTCTGAGAAATGTGTTGCTAGGTGATTTCATTGTTGTGTGAACGTCACTGAGTGTACTTACACAAACCTAGATGGTATAGCCTGTTGCTCCTAGTCTACAAACCTATACAGCATGTTATCGTACTGAATACGTAGTCAGTTGCAACCCAATGGCAAGTGTTTGTATATATAAACATGGAAAATGTACCTTAAAAATAGAATATAAAAGATATTTCATATCTGTATAGGGCACTTATGAATGGAGCTTGCAGGATTGGAAGTTGCTGTGGGTGAGTCAATGAGTGAGTGGTGAGTGAATGTGAAGGCCTCGTACATTACAGTGTACTACTGTAGACTTTACAAATAATGTACACTTAGGCTACACTGAATTTATAAATAATATTTTTCTTTATTCAATAATAAATTATCCTTAGCTTACTGTAACCTTTTTACTTTATAAACTTTTTAATTTTAAAAACTTTTGAATTATTTTGCAATATCACTTAGCTTAAAACACACATTATGTGGCTGTACCAAAATATTTTTCTGTCTTTATATTCTTATTCTTTTTTTTCTATTTAAAAATGTATTTTTTAACTTTGTAAACTTTTTTGTTAAAAATTAAGACACACATACACACACACACACACATACACAGGCCTAGTCCTACACAGGGTCAGGATCATCAAGATGTCATTAGGCAATAGGATTTTTTCAACCCTATTATAATCTTACGGGACCACCATCATATATGTGGCCCATCATTGGCTGAAATGTCAGTATGTGGCACATGACTGCATGTGAAAAATATCTGGCCATGTAAATCAAAGGACAAACCCATATCCTTGTACCAAACATCACTGTGGACAATATTAAAAAATCTCAATGTACCCTTTTTTGAAATATGTTCAACCAGACCTTTTCTTTCCCGCTGTTTTTTCTCAGTTGGTATTTGGAATTGTTATTGTTTCTGTAAACCATTTAATTGCAATAATTCTTAAAATTTAAATTTGACCTTTATGACAGTGACCATGGATTTTGAGTATTCCAGGAAGTAAATTATGCCTATAATAGAGTGGGCATGTGGTGTATCCATACAAATAATTTTATTTTAATGAAATACTACAAAGCCCCTGGCTTTAGATTACAATTAATGACAAAGCCTACCAGATTTTATGATTTGAATACACATGTAAAAGCAATACAAATTGAGGCTGGTACTTTGTGAATTGACTTACAATATTGTGAACATATTCCATGAAGGTATAAAATTGCAGGAAAAATGAGTTTATTAATGGAAATTAGGCTAGATCCTAATTATTACCTGTGAATAGTGTCATCATTTGAAGTTTTTATTGCATTTTAACACATGGCTTATCTTGATGAGAAAATATATAGCAAAGGGTAAATGTAGCAATTTTCCTTTTACTATTCCCTCCGCTAAGCCATTATTGCTTGATGTTATTTTTCAGCAGCCTTTCATTTTTGTCCCAAATGTTTTTGCCTCTGGCTGGTTTTATTTCTTTAAAATATATGTGTATCACTTCTCAAAATGATACATTTTGACAGGTAATCGATATTTTTTCATACTAGATTTGATCGTATGATGGTCATAATCCTCATTTTAGACTTAGTTAATGGTGGAACACTCACTTAGATTTCATTTCAAAATATTCCTTTGTTAAGAAACATACTTTTCGTCCTTAGCCAGATTCCCGTTTATCACTCCCACCACCTCCCAAACACCTCGAGCTGCAGAGTGCCTAAGATGCACGCACGTCAGCTGACATTTTGACAGTGTGTCCTCGAAATGTCTTCTGATAGTGCTTCCAACAAGCTTACATGATTGGTCATAGAAAAGATACTTCTGGGCTCTCTGCCTGTTTTGTTTTGTTCTCCTGATGACCTAATTTGTGTTTCAAGGGGGAAATTGGTTTGTCCCCCCATGACCCCTCCATCCCGCATCTCTTTCTCTGTAGTGGGAACTTGGTGTCCTTCTCTAGACCCCGGTTTTTCTAGAAGGACCAGCACAATGAAGATGGTGGTCCTCAGAGTAGAAGTATATGTGAGTACACCATGCTTGACTTTTGCTTTTAAAAATTGAGCTTCTTGGGTCAAGATATTTTCCAAAATCAGTCAGGACTTCCTTTTGCATCTGTGGGTAGATAGCAATGACACTGTAAGTTGGTAAATATATTCGGAGCTGCTGCCAAGGCTTTGTCTAAAACAACTCTTGACATTCAGGGATCTTTTTGTGCTCCTCTCTCAGGAGGGTGACTTGAGGGAGAAAGCAGGCAACAACTACCATTCCCTTTGTTTTCACTGAAGAGCCAGATTTTTTCTTTGCACGAACAGATTAAAGTGCAGGTGAGCCTGTGAAGGTTGGGGTCTGTTCTCCACCAGCATTACAGATTGCCAAAAGATATAACAAGGCTGGCCCTTTCTCCCTCTCTTAGGTGGTTTTGTTTATTTTGTCCTTTGATTTAAACAAAAAACATAGTTTTAAAAATCTTTTAAAAAAATTCATTTGTGCTAGAATTTGTTGATACATTTTGACTTGAAGAATGACTAGTTTTTGTACTATGTTTTGCATTAGAGATGATATTACTCCTCCACATATAAGCAAGAGCTAAAATCTCTCTGGGGCTTTCTTCCTTAAGTGGTATCAAATGAACATGCCTAAGTGGAAAAATACCCTGACACCTTTCTCTGCTAGGTGTGGCATTTCTTGACAGGCTTCTCTTTGTATGTCTGGAGATGTACGCAAAGACCTTTTGGGAACATAAAATGCAATCAATTTTCCTCAGTGGTTAGATTCATAAATCCCTGAGCTATTTTTAATGACATAATCTAATCAATCGATAGCAAGCCTAATAGTGTGTTGACAGACAGAAAGAGATGGAAAATGAGTGGAATAGCAGGTGAATGGGTAGGGAACCGCTAGACACTTCCTTCCCCTCTCCCACATTTAAACATCACTAGATAACTGGGTTAAGTAAAATCCAGGAGTTAGTGATTTTAAAAAAAATGTTTATACCTGTCTTCCTAACTTTCAAGAAAAATAATTATTCTGATGGATAGAGTGAAAGAGGTAGTTCTTAGACAAAGTACAGTTAGTCCTTGTATCTCTCTCAGGATCAAACTATTCTCTCAATTTAAATATCTTTAGAATAGACACCAAGGAGGAATAATTTATTGTAAATTGGTAGTGTCGTATGTTGTTACTCCTGTGCCATGCCAGTAATGAAAACTTAATATTCATCTCTTGGTTGCTTTCAATTGAAATAAGATGAGGATGAGCGGAGTAAACAAGCTGAAACAGACTGTGAAATTGCACATGATGGGAATTTTTTTTTTTTTTTAGCTGCTTATATACTATACATAGGTTAAATATTCCAACTAATGATGGCTCTTAGAATCCTCCCCCAACCCCCATTTTTACATTTTGGTCAGGTATCAGCAGAACTAAGTTATTATCATGAGAGAAATTAAAATCTAAACTGTTTCTGTCTTTGGGCTAGGAATTGACTGGCAGGTATTTATGTAAATGAATGGGCTTTCACGCTGGGAGTTGTAAAGGGTTCGGTGGCTGGAGAGCAGCTGCCCTGAGCCCTCTGTTTTCGGGTTTGCAGGCAGCATGTGTGTTCTGCTACATTTTTGTTTTCTTTGATGCCTTCGGAAGAGATGAGCACCAGGCATAGTGGTGCTGCTTGGCTGACCAGCTGTGCCCTAGTTTTTCACCATCCCAATCAGCGGCTGTCTTTTACAGAGGTGTCTGTCACTGCTGATTTACTTAGCCACTGTGACCTTATAGTTGCTTCAGATGGGGCTTGACCCAAAGCTACTGCCAAAAGCCATTTAGTGGTCTCCTGGAATGCCACAGCCAGCATTTTGAAGAAGAGAAAATAAGGATCTCACAATTTCCTGTCTAATAGCAAGAGCCTCCTCTGCCTGGATAAATGCATTAGGTGTCTAAGCCCACTTGCTGCTCTCTCCCACCAAACTGCAAGCATCCGTGATCTCCGAAGTTGCTGGAGTGAATAACTAAGCTGGACCAGCTGACTCTGGGCTCCAATCAGCTAGAGCGTGATGTAAGTGTTTAGCAGCTGCCGGGCTCTGAATTAGCGTGCCGAAGTAGAGGTAGTACAGCATGGCTAGACTGTTGTGAGAGGCTCAGAGAAAGCAGAGGGTGAGATGGATGAGTCCAGCATTCTAAGACGAAGAGGGCTCCAGGTAGGAGACTGCTCTATTCTTGACATGTAGCATTGTCAGTGGCCAGCCATTGAGGATTTCAAAGTTCCCTTGTCATTCCTTTACTGGGCACGAATATGTGCATAGTTCTTAGTATCTACATGGCAACGCTATACGGAGTTTCTAGTTACAGGTATGACACATCACGGTTCAGTGAGGAAGCTGCTTTTGTCAGAGACAATAGATACGACTTTTAGTTTGACACTTTGGTGGTTTGTTTTTCTACTGGTTATTCAAGAATACTTAAATCGTGGCTGGCAGTGACAGCTGATGCACTGATCTGGCATGCTGTCAAGTGTCTGGGAAGTCTGTCGAGGGGTAGCAACTCCTTTCAATTCTGGGAACACAGGACTCAGTTTTGTGTCGGGATCAACCTCCGCTCGGCGGCATCTGTCTGATCGCCTTGCAGTTGTGTGCAGCTGCTGGGAATTTTCCCCGTCAGTAAAATGAAAGTTTTTGCTGGCAGTTCAATCAAAGTTTGCTGTAATTTGTTTATGTTGAGAGGAGAAAAGATATGTATCTCACTGCCTTGCTTTTTTTGTGCCCAAGTTTCTCTAATGAAATTACTCTGATTTTATTGTACAAATACATTCTGAGTTAAAACTTGGCAAATGAGAAAACTTGGAAAAAAAAAGAAACAACAAAACATCTGCTTGGCAGTTTATAAGTTTAAGGAAGCCAGAACATAAGTATGTTCAACATTAGTATGGCTAACTCCTGCATAACTCTTTGTCCTGTGTATAAGTGATATTTTTTCTTTGTGAAAGAATCTAATCATTAGCCATTGTTAAACTCATATATTATTTTCATATTAAAAAAATGCTTGAGAATACAGAATATACAGCACATTTAGAAATGTTTCCTTAACATTAAGTCTTAGAATCTCAGCTGGTCTAGCTCTCTGCTTTTTGTTCTAAGTATCAATTATTAATACTAATAGTCACATTACTATAATATTGATATTATAATTTAGGCAACTAAAGGATTATTTGAAGCTAAACAAAAGAGGGATTAGAGAAGTTGGGGTTACATACCATCTATTGTTCAAACCTAAGTAAACAGACTACCTCCTTAATGAATTTCAGTGTGGTCATTGTTTTTGAATGCACAGTGTGGTTAGTCACTGCTGTGGATTTCCTTTTCTTTGTTTTCATCACCTCTATAAAGTTCTGGTAATGCACAGCTGTTTGTGTCCACGTCCTCCTCGGGGTCACTTGTTAAATATGGAAAGGCTCTTTGTTAAAAAGATGATTAACTCTATTAAACTCTGAATAGTTCAGATTATTAGTGACTGGATAGTAATTCTTCTGTGAGTTTTCTCTTTCCTTTAATTCATTTTAAATGATCTGAAAATGTGTTTTTCAGAAGAAATTCCTTTTTGAGTTTTTGTCATTTCTGTAATATGTCTCTTATCACAACTTCAGAGGAGATGGTTGAAGCATATAATGCTTGTGAGGGGCATGAATTTCATGGGCCTTTAATTTTAGAAATAAAGGAATCATTATTTTTCATTAATTAAAATAATGGAACTGTTTTCTATTTAAAAGATTTGCTACAAAACAAAGGAATACTTACTAATATATTATTAGAGTACTAGGTTTTTATTGTACTTAATATACTTTTACTACACCTGCTGTCCTCTGTATAATGGATAAAGAATATTTCTCTTGTGGATGAGATAAGTCTTCATGGCTGTGAAAAATAACAACATAAAAGTGCTTAAAAGTTCTGCCACTTCATGGTTACAACTTCACCCTGGCTTAATACAAAACCTAATTTGCTTTTACTCCTATTGCATCTAACATTTAAAGAAAGACATTACATAGAGTAGCTGTTTTTAGAAATTCCAATGTAAGGAGACTACTTACAGAATGCACATTTTATGTATTTATATTACCACAGATGTCACTGTAGAGTTCATAAGAGTAACGCCACCTAGTGAATTTAAGAATTAACTTAATTTACAAATATAGATACTATGTGGAACATTTGAACCTGCCAATGAGGTATATTTATGTTAGTAAAGCTAGGCTGAAACCTGCATATCTCCATTCCTGGCTCCAACCCTATGTTGCAAGGTAATCCTGAGCAGGTCACACACCCTCTTGGTGTCTGCATATTCTTCTGTAAAATGCACACTGTAATATGTGACTTTTGAGTGTACTAAATAAGTAGATGGTTATAGTTGAGTTATTTAAAATTAAGGGTCATATAACAAATGTACTAGCATCTAGGAGGAACTCAATAAATATTGTTGAAAACCAAGGGATGATTTCTATTCTTTATAATATTCCATATCATTGCTCATGAAATGAACTTGTTATATTCATGCACCATGTTTGTTGTCTGAATTTGTCCTTAAGTTAGAACAGTTATCAATAAAGCTAGTAAACATTTATTTATAGGAATCATTATGACAGGCTAATATAGGGGAGTTTATATTATTTTAAAAAGCATCTGTGCATTGAATAGATACATAGTATGTGAGACAAACCAGCTCTTTAACTTAAAGCCCAGTGTGAAAAATCTGGAGTATACACTATTGTAATGATCAGATCTAATTGTACAATAATGTATTATGTGTTTAGTATAAAATTATGCAGTATGTATTTAGGACCAATTTTAAAAAGTTCAATACCTCTAGCTTTTAAAACACAAGACTATTAGTGGTGTTTTTAAAATTTGGACTTTGAAAAATTATTTTTAGTCAGAACATAGAATTTCTCAAAGCATGACAACCTCATAAAATGGCAGCACAACTGAGTTGTTCATCTGAAGTGACTGCACTTTTCCATCTTTTCTATGGACTGTATTAATATTTCCAGTACTACTGATAGCACTTCAATCACTGCCTTTGAAATGAGAATGAGAGAAAGCGGCCCCAGTGGTTCCCAGTGTTCGAATCTAGGAAACTTTTCAGATTATATCTCAAAACATAGGGAATTCTGATGGGTGAATGGGCCTGGGCAGACCTTGTTCTTGGGGCAATTTGAATTTCTAGACAGGTCTAATTCATCAAGGGATAACTGGCTCCTTTTGGGCCTAATATTCCTCATACGTGGATCATATTTTTTAACTGTCAGGGAAATTAATTGTTTCAGTGATTTCTGTTATATGTTTCTCTTTATTTGTTTTAATGAAAGTGTCCCTACCCCTAATGTGATAGATTCTAAGGCTGGAGAACAATGAACAACAGGCATCATAAGGCAGGCATGACTTACTAAAACAGAGGGGCATCCCAGAGTGGCTGACGATGCCTTTCCTGCCATCCTCTGGTGCTTTGCTCTGCCTGGCTTAATCTCCTGATCACACCCCTCTCACACCACCTCCCCCCCCCCATTAAATATTACCATTTCCATCCACCTCCAGACTCTCACATGCAACTAGAATGGGAAAAAATGTTTTCCCCAAATTTCCTGTATGATGCAGTTAAACATCAACAAAAAACAATGAAATGTTTATTATTTAGACTTCGAGATCTGTGAGTGTGTTTAGTTTTTTTTGTTTGTTTTGTTTGCTTCTCTTTCTTCTAAACCCGACCTCACAACCCCCACCCCTGTCCCCTGCCCTTCCCACCTTATTTGAAACAACAACAAAAAGATAATGTTCTTACCTTGGCCTAGGCTCTGATTTTCCACTGGCCTTGGTCTAGAATTCAATTTTAGAAAACAAAAAAGCAGATAGATTCTTATGTTCTAACTGAGCATCAAACTGCCTCTGTCTCATGGTGCATGAATGTATATTCAAGTCACAACATCTTAATGTTTCTTCTGTGTCAACTTTGATGTAATTATGGGTATGTTTAAACTTTACCTGAAATTCAATAGTAGTATCATTACATGGGAGTATTACTTTGTCTATATTCATTTGAAGAATCTGGGTGGCTATAGGGAAGAAGTCTAGTTAGAGGATTGTAATAGAAACATTTATGATAATATTAATTCATCTTTGGGATAAAGCACTTTTGTTCTTCAGCAATTTCAGAAAGACACTGAGACTTCTTTGGGACAGGAAATATCCAGATGGCAAATGAACTTTTTGCAGTTGTGGGTCCTTAGTTTATTAGACAAATCAGTGCCATATCCGAGTGGTGTTTCTTATCCATTGGAGTAGTTCAATTTCTGCCTCTGAAATAGATATAGTAGGCCGGGCGCGGTGGCTCAAGCCTGTAATCCCAGCACTTTGGGAGGCC
>NC_045437.1:52186163-52204709 GCF_002776525.5 Piliocolobus tephrosceles | reverse complement strand
GGGGGCGGGGGGGGGGGGGGCCGGACCCCCCCCCCCCCCCCCCCACCGGGGAAAAAAAGGGGAAACCCCCCCCAAAAAAAAAAAAAAAAAAAAAAAAAAAAAAAGAAATAGATATAGTACTGTAGTTTCTATTTCCTGATCCTTAGGGGGATAAAAATGGTATGTCCTCAAAATCTTGTGTTCAGAAAAAATTCTATTTTATACTCTAAGAATCGATTTTAACTGTAAGATAAACAAATTTGTTTATTAGCTCCTCTTTTGCACCTTCTGGCTGTCTGGTATAATTGTTAATAAACTACAACATTGTCATCTCTGTATTTTGGTCAATGAAACAGCAATTCTCCAAGTCATTCTAGTTCCCACTTTTGATTTCTCTATCTCTTGACTTCTGTCACCAAACCCTGTCAATTCTACCATCAAAGTATGTCTAGAGGCTAGGTCTAACTTCTCCCACACCTGGATTGTGGAAATGTCTGGTACTCCACTGAACCCAGACCCATCTCCAATCCATCCTGCTTTTTAGCCTGCAGCCCACATCACTGCTCTGGTGTAAGATCCTCCTATGACTTTCCCTGATCTACTCCAGGATAGGCCAAAAATGCATACTGTGAGTTTAGCCACAGTCTTCCTTTCAGGTCTCATCTCTAAATCTTTGCCTTCCAGATGCCTGTTTCATAACCTGTTCTCCCAGTGTTTGGAATCTCCAAACTGCATGCATCCCCTTTACCTACAATGTCCTTGCTTTATTTTGTACAAATTCTTCCTGCTTATTAGCCATTAATGTGAATTTTAATTTTCATGAAATATTCTATATTTACTGCATTCCGTTCTGAACTTGATAATAGCCATGATTTTATTTGCAATCTAATCCTATAACATGCATTATTTTAAATAATTTAAAATTATTTAATGTAGGAGTATCTTACACTGAAACTGTAAAAGCATTGAGGATTACTGGTTTTAGAGTCAGACATGTGTTCAGTGACATTGAATAGCTCTGTAACTTGTGTTAGGTTTCTTGACCACTCTGAATCTCCACGTCCACATCTGTAAAATGGAGATAACTAAATGAGGCATTTAAAGATTAAAGGAGATTGTAAATCTTTTAGCACAGTGCCTGGCACATTGTACTTAATCTTAGCTCTCTTCCCTCTATCACTACGAAGACTTGCACAGCAATTTTAAGTAATTAAATATGGGTGTCAGGCAGGGTCCAGACAATGAAAAGATGGCATACATGTCTTAGATAATGTGAGAAGAACTTAATAGAGGGATTGTTGAAAGAAGGATAGGCAGAAATTGGGAAAATTTAAGGGATGGTGCAGTGCCAGGAGCTAGAAGTGACAGCGAGCCATTACCACCTCCAGGCCTAAAGGGGTGAGAGAGGGAACAGTTACAGAACCCGGAGACAGCAAAGACGTGAGACAGGACCTGGAACCTTAGATAAAAGGACACAGCCAGTCATATCTGCAGGGAGGTACCAGGGGATATCTCAACCTTATTTTCTGAACTCTTGTTGTGCTTCCCATTAGCAGAAGCCAGCTTAGACACCAGAGGGCAAGGGAGCCCATGGATGTTGTCCATGCAGGCCAGACTCTGGGGCCCAGTACGCGGCGGGGAGTAGATCCAGATGGGCAAATGAAGTACACCTAACATTGTTTTAGAAGGAACACATGCTGAGCTGCTCCTTGCTCTTAGCATTTTGCAAGCCAAAGTCAGTGTTCAGGTGTTCATGGCCTACATCACTGGGGCCCGAACAGTTCAGGAATTCCAACAGATTCAAAGCTGCTTTTCATGAAAAGCCATGGCCCCCAGCCATTGCCCACTGTTGTGTGAGATAACATAGACTCTCCAGTCAGGCTCCTAATCCTCATGGGAAAATGTTAGTTCATCCCCTTCCGTTTTAGTATCTGAAGCACATGGCACTCCTTTGAATCAATAATGCAGGATACCTGTGCTGCAGGTCCTGCAAGCAGTCTCAATTTTAAATTGCTCTGCTCTACAGATCCTGTGATAGCTTGGCTCAGAGAAGTGATGTGTGAGAGGCATAGCCCAGGAGACCTCTTACCATTTGTCTCCTGGTTTCCCAGAGGTCTGCCCTACAGCACGTCCTATCACCAGAATGCAGTGCACCTACACCACCCATCTCTGCTCCCCTTGAAATCCCTTTACAGAATTACAACTTCACATTATGTCCTTGGCTTTTATTGCGTGTTGCTAAAAGGAATGACTGTGAGAAAACATCTTTGCGCTTTTTGTAAATCTCCCTTTGAAGTCTTATCCATTATGTTGTGCCCTGTCTCTTATATTAGGCCCACATGATAAATTAGCCTAGAGTTCAGCACTAAAAAAGTTTCTCCCTCTCTAGGTGAACCAGTTTACTTCTTTTAATCACATAATGAGAGCTGTGATCTATCCTGTGTCTTTCCATTCTTGCCTTAGCTATCCAGACCTGTTTCATGCTCAGTTGCAATAGCTTTCTAGATAAAGTTAGCCACCACTTCATTATTAATATTATGGTTCCTTTTTAAGAGTTGTGTGGTTTTATTATATAAAAAATTAAGTTGCCTCCAAAGATTTCTTATGATGACCAAAAACTTTTAATATTGCATTTAAAACAATAAAATCATTTGAAAGAATGACAAAAGACAAAGGAGACTGAAAGCCCAGCTAATCAATAAACGAGATAAACTATAAAACTTGAGAATTACATGAACTTAGGAAGATCAATATGCATGCAACCACCAGTCATTTTGTTGTTAGCACTAGAGCATAACCAAATAAGATGTTTGAATTTACTTGAAACTTATATTTCAAAGAAATTATCCATAACCACAGAGCTTTTTAAAGTGTCCTAGAAATCACTTTTTTATTTTTGGAAGCAATCAAAATCCTGGAGATTGGCAGGTAACATGAGATACACATGTTGGAGGACCACATTGCCATTAAAATCATGCTTTTGGACTGGGTGCAGTGGCTCACGCCTCTAATCCCAACATTTTGGGAAGCTGAGGTGGGCAGATTGCTTGAGCCCAGGAGTTTGAGACCAGCCTGGGCAACATAGTGAAAACTTGTCTCTACAAAAAAATACAAAAATTAGCCAGATGTGGTGGTGTGCGCCTGTAGTCCCAATTACCTGGGAGACTGAGGCCAGAGGATCGCTTGAGCCTGGGAGGTTGAAGCTGCAGTGAACTGTGTTCGTGCCACTACACTCCAGCCTTGCTGACAAAGTGAGACCCTGTCTGAAAAAAAAAAAAAAAAAATCATGCTTTTGACAAATATTTAATGATATGGGGGAAAAGCTGAAAATAGTGTCAAGTGAAAAAGCAGACTAACTGTCTATGTAATGTATGTACAGATCATTTAAAATGTGCATTCTATGTTGGTGAGGTGCAGAGAAAAGGCAATGCTTATACACTGCGGGTGGGAACATAAATTAGTTCGGCCACTGTGGAAAGCAGTTTGGCAGTTTCTCTAAGAATTTAAAATAGAACTACCATTTGACCCAGCAATTCCATTATTCGGGATGTATCCAGAGGAATATAAATTGTTCTGTTGTAAAGACACATGCACGCATGTGTTCAATGTAGTGCTATTTACAATAGCAATGATATGGAATCAACCTAAATGCCTATCAGTGGCAGACTGGATAAAGAAACTGTGGTACATATGCAATTTGGAATACTGTGCAGCTGTAAAAATGAATGAGATCATGTCCTTTGCAGCAACATGAATGGACCTGGAGGCTGTTATCCTAAGCATACTAACAAAGGAACAGAAAACCAAATACTGCATGTTCTCACTTTCAGATGGGAGCTATAAACTGAGTACCCGTGGACAAAAACACGGGAACTTAAGACACCAGAACCTACTTGATGGTGGGAGGAAGATGAGGACAAAAAAATGACATATGGGGTGCTATGCTTATTACCTGGGTTATGGAATAATCTGTACACTAAACCCTCATAACACACAATTTACCTGTAAAACAAGCCACATGTACCCCAGAACCTAAAATAAAAGTTAAAAAAGCAAGTGAAGTGTGCATCTTACACAGATACATAGACACACATACATGTGTCTGGGTAAAAGATCATGCAGGAACACGTGTGTGTGTGTGTGTGTGTGTGTGTGTGTGTGTGTGTATGCTGTAGCCTAGTGGGGTAGAAGGAAAGAGCATTCATGAGCTTTTGAGTGTTAACATTGTCTCTAACTCTTACTGCGTGATGTTGGCTAGGCTATTTAATTCCTAACCAATAAAATACTAGCACTTAATTTTAGCAGAGTTGCTGAGTATGAATTCAAATGAGGTATAGAAAGCTTAAAAGTATTTATTGTAGCTAACATTGAGAACCTGTTTTCTTTTTCTTCATTATCTAAAATAACATGAAAATGTACTAAAATGTTAATATTCATTATATCTTAGTGGGATATAAGAATTTTTCTTTGAACCATCCAACAGTAAGCATGTTTTACTTTATGATCAGTTAAATAAGTGGGTTTTGGGTGCCTGTTGGTAACTTTGCTTTCCTTCATTGTCTGAGAAAAGCCTTTATGTAGTATTTAGCACCGTCAATGAAAGGTCCTTAAAGGCTCTTTTCTATTTTGTGCAGTCTTTTGGAATTGAGCAAGATAAATCAACTTTAATTTGGTGCATGTCTCTAAACCTTAGGACGTGGTTCACCTGTAGCTGGCTGCCCTATTGAACCACCTGGAAAGCTTTCTAAAGCCTATAGTCTAGATACAATCACAGCAATTCAATTAGCGTCTCTCAGTGGTGTGCAGCCAGAGTTGAAAACCCCTGCTCTTAGGGGATCAGGAGTCCAAGTAACTCCCAAGTCATCAAACCTACAACTTCTCAGTATCCAAATGTAAGGTTTGACAGCCTTTAAAATGTATGTCAGTGCTTTGGTCTCCTTTCTTCAAGTGAGACTTGACAATATATATTTTTTTTAATTTTTTAATGTGGAGGTGTATGGAAGGTGGATATACTCACCATATTTGTTTTTTGAGCTTCCAAATAACAACAATGATGGTAACATGAGAGTGCAAACCATTAACCAACCTGCCTTGGGGGGGCAGTTATCATAGTGGGGTAGCTGGAGGCAGCTCTAGACCATTATCTCGAAGGGACCCATGGCACTGGCAGTGTCCAGGTGCAGTTTTATGTTTTTAAAATTGCTGGCACGTGCTCCATGGTTTCCATTAGAAAACCACCTCCAGGGCATGATAAGACAGTTGCTTTGTCCCTTGATATATTTTCCTAATGCTAGATACAATAATGCCTGTGCTTTGGAAACCTTTATCATACTCTTCAATAATGTACATGTTTGAATTCTCAAAACATTGACTATTGTACTTAGATTGTGAACGTATGTGCTTTTTTGATGAGGCAGTCAAGGACAGAACCCCATTCTTTACTTTTCTTTCAATAAATGTTTAATAATAATAATAGCATATATTGAACTGTTTGTGTCAGAGAACTGTGTGCTGTATCTTAAACTTACACTATTGTACTTTTATCTTAGACTCTAGCAGTACAAAAATGGGTGGAATATGACACTGACCTGTGAGGGGTTTCTATTATGGTAGGTAAGACAGACAACAGTTTCTGAAATAGCAAGTGCTACAACTATCATCAGTCAAGATACAGGGGCCCTGAGCATGGCGCCCTGCTCTGCTGAAGGAGGCTGGGAAGGCTTCATGGAGGTGGAGATATTTCTGCCAGATGGTGAAGGATGAACAGGCGCTGATTAGGCAAGATGAGGATTCTAGGCGGAGGAAGCAACAGTATGTGCAAGGTGTGGTGGCTGAACAGGGTGCACCTTTTTCAAGGAATTACAAATAGTGCATGTGGGAAGCAGGAAGTAATGAGCAGAGTCCCAAGAATGATGCTGTCCGTGTTCAGGGATTTGGGCTTCATAGTCTAGCAACAGGAAGCCATTGAAAGACTGTAAGCAGGGCATAGAAATATTTTATCAAGTGAACTATTCTGTCAACTATTAATGAAGAATGCTTGGGAAGAGGCCAAGAATAGAAGCAAGATAAACAGCTAGGAATTTAGAAATGAGGAGGTGGTAGATGATGCTGCTGGACCACGTTGGTGACAGCGGAATGGAGAAAAGGCAACTAAAGGTAGAATTAACAGGACATGGTGACCTGTTGATGGTTGGCAAAAGAGAGGTGGAAGAAGCTTGAGGTGATGCTATGGTTTCAGGAGTTAGGGATTAGAAACAAGAGCAAGAGATACATGTGACTTGGATGCTGAGAAGAGAATTAGTTCGTTCTGTGAATCTTGAGTTTGAAGCACCTGTGGAAGCCATCTAGGTGCAGATGTTCAGTAAGCAGTTGGATATGTAGTTTTAGACTTCTAAAGAGAGGTCGAGCCTGGAGAGAGACTCTGAAATTATCAACTTTAATAATTAATTGAACTAGACCATGAATAAGGAGAGAATGCAATTTTACCCAGACTCATAGATTTCTGTTAGAAGAGTTTTCAAGAATTGTACCATAATGTGAATCTTAACACTTATTTTGCAGGAATGGTTAAAATTACATGGTGCACAAAGTAGTTCTGTGGTTTAGTATCAGGTCTTGAAAATAATATGTCCAGTTTTGAAGATGTGTAGTTCCCCCCCCCCCAAATTGCTTCCAACTTTGACAACTTGCCTACAAGTCTCATTCCAATACAGTATTTAAAAGGCAGAATGAAACATCTCAAACTAGGGGCTGTAATGGAAAAAGCAATTTATTTTTAAATGAAGATGATGAGGTTGGTGTACTGTATTGCTTGAACACTGAATGAATTTAAAAGAGTGAGATTACATCAAATTCAGCCAAGACTTTTGTTCCATTTGAATGGAGTATCTGTAATTGAAGATGGGGGTTCAACTAAGAAAAACACATGACATGTACATTTTTATCAGTTTTCTTGTACTCTGTTTCCAGTTTCTTTGTGCATATGTGTGTGTGTTCACAAAGCCATTACATCATATTGATAATTTAAAAAAAAAAAAAAACGGATGCGTTCTTGTGCAACAAATGAGAATACAAGCTTAATTTTACTAGCATCACTTTCTTTTTGAGCTTCAACGTAGTAGTTTAACACGTTGAGAACATGCAATCCTCAGGAGAGTGGTAGGAATTCAGAGGTAGAATCTGTAACAATGAGCTCAAAATGATTAGAGAAAACATTAAATATTTTCTAATTGGAAATTTTAAAATGAAAAAATTTTAGCTTTGTGCTAAAATTTTAAAACTAGGTCTAGAAATATTTCATTTTATATTTTTATCTTAACATTTTTCATGATGAGATAGTGATGATTTAATGTTTTTTAATTACCTGTTTTCTCAATTTTAGCATCGTTGTGAATGAAGGTAAACATTGAATTATATTGATTCAAGATTGATTTGACTATATTTTTTCATTAATAATATATTCCAAATATAGATTGTTAAGCTCACAGATTCATTTTCCATTTCTGTTTAGCGATCAAGCTAAGAGACAATATGGTTACTATGAATCAAATTTGAATAGTGTGATAGATTCAGTCCTCTTAATTTTTTACTTCCTGTAATAGCCAATGTACATGCATTCCCTTGCTTGGCTTCATGATAGGCAGAGATACTCCCACTCTCCACCTCTTGACTTTGGGCTCAGCCATGTGACTATTCATTGGCCAATGAGCTATTAGTGGATGTGTCATGAGCAGAGGCTTAAAATACACTTCTGCAGGTTCAAAGTCTTGTACTTTGGTCATCTACCTTGAGAAGAAGATGCCCAGGATAGCTACTGCCTGTTTACTCTGGGTCCCAGAGCAAACGCCTGTGGAGCTGACATATGTAAACCTGCAGCTTGGAGTCAAGACCAACAGACCCACATTCTCCCTCTAGACCTACAAATGTGAGAATAAGCCACCAAGTTTTGTAATGTGTTGTTACCCAGCTTTATGATGACAAAGGTGACTAATATGGGGAACAAGCTTATGTTGTGGTTAAGAGTACCGAAGCATACTACTAGGAGCACTGAAGTCTATTACATTTCTGTTTGAATGTTGGCCCACCACTTACTGGCTTTATTTTCTTGGGCATGCTATTTTCTTCTAAACTTTATTTTGCCATCAGTAAGATATATTACTTGGCTCCCAGGAACATGGTAAAACTAAATAAGATGTGTGCATGTAAATTACTTAAAGCAGTGTGAAGCAGAAAGTAAAATCACTGCAAGTTCATAATAAGTTGTGGCTGCTGTTACTGTTGTATCTGTAGAGAGCTGAGCCTCCTCTTCTCCTTCCCTTGCATCATATAGCTTTCCCGAATTCTACATTTATGACTCTGGAGCAGGCTAAAATTTTCTGAGGCTTAGTTTCCTTTTCTATGATATGAAGATATTAAAAATTAGCTGACATGATTATTACGATGACCATACCAATGGTAAGCAAATATCTAACTGTCTTAGTCAGTTCTGCCTGCCCTAACAGAATGTCATAGACTGTGTGGTGTGAACAGCTGACATTTGTTGCCCACAGCTCTGGAGACTCAGAAGTCCGAAATCAAGGTGCCAGCAGATTTGGATTCTGGGGAGGGCCCTCTTCCTGGTTTGCAGACAGTTGCTTTCTTGCTGTATGGTGGGAAGAGATACCATGTATTTTCTGTTTTTGATAAGGGCATTAATCCCATCATGAGGGCCCCACCTTCATAACCTAATTTAACCCTAATTACCTCCCAAAGCCCCCATCTCTAAATGTTCATACCATCACTTTGTGGATTAGGACATCAACATGTGAACTTTGGGGAGGGGGATTCAAATATTCAGACCACAGGGTTAGCTCTGGCTAGGCGAATGGGTACTAATAAAAATAGCTTTATTATGTTCACTATCCATATATTCCTTCATTCCCTTATTTATTCATTTCTTTAAGCTCGGTTTTTCATTCCTAGTTTTTGAGTTTCTATTATGAGCCATACGTAAGGCCTTGTACTTTTGACTTAATTCTTGGTTTCTAGCAATCCCTGTTCTCATTACAATGAAGTAAGAAAGACTGTGGAAGGCAGAAATTGAAGGAACAAAAGTGCTGCAATTAGGAAGGCATGATATATTAATAAGGTCATTCAAATAGTACTTGTGTATTTGTTATACTATCCTTTTGCTCCTGTGGGCTTTAAAACAGTAGCTCTTCGGAATAAGGGGATTTATAAATGGCAAGGAGTTGCTAATGTGAAACCAGTAAAGGTTTTTGATTGTAGAATTACAAAATGCAAATTAGTAGAGATTCAGCATTAGAGGGCGTGGTGAGTGGGGTGGGGTGTGGAATCAGAGGGGACCTCATATGTATAGCATGTCTCTATTAATCAGTGTAGCAGAGATGGCATCTAAAATGCTTTTGTTTTAAATGGACAAAATTTGCCAAACACCTTTTTGCCTTTCTACCTGGAAAAATGTTTTGATGTGTTGGCTTTCCATCTCCTGATTCTTCCTCCCACCCCCACCCCCGCTGCACTGCGGCACCGCCCCACTGCCCCGCCAAATGTACACTGCCTTGTCTGTTTCATTTCCACATGTGGAAATGACCACATTAGCTAGTAGCTCCTGGTATTGTATGCTTCCTATCCAGAATTTGTTCCCTGGAAAACCTGTGTCTTCAACATACTTGCTTTGAAATTATTTTGATCTGTATCAGCAGGAATAAGTTTTGAGATCCTGGATATTAACTTCTGTATGCCACTCTCTCTAGAAGCTAATTGACTGATTTGAGGTGGAGGCGAGATGAGAGTCTATACATTTGACCAATTTTCCAGAGCTTACCTTGCAAGCTATTGAAATGCAAATACAGACTCGCCTAGAGATTCTAAGAATTCACGCATTCAGTTGTTTTCTTCTGAAAAATAAGCATTCAAAATTCATGCACATTCTATTATTCATGTGCCTTATATTTAGGTTCCGCTTGTATGTCTAGATAAATCTTATCACCATTATTTAAAATTTCATGAATGAAACTTTGCATGTCTAATACCAACATTAGCCTAGACCAATCAAAATAATTTGAAATGCAGCCCTTAAATGAACTCCTCCATGTGTCTATATATATACATTTACATATACAACTTTGCCATTGCCTTATCTACAACTGTCTTAAATCTACCCCATGTAAAATGGGTAACAATTCAAAACCTCTTTTGTATTGTTTTGCCTCAGAAAAAAACAGAATCTTTGGAATGTGCTGCTTAAAAGACTTCTATGAGATAGAGCATTAATGTCAAAGCACATGTTCTTTGTTTGATAGTTGTCACATTAGTGGTCCTGAAACAGAATACTCTTTTCTGTGCTGTCCATTCATTTGTATTTTTAAGTCATCCACCACTTTTCATTTGTCAAGCACTTTAGAAAGAATATTGTGTGTCAGCAAGACAGTTCCTCTGTCATTTGATCTACAAGTTAGCCTTCCTGAACAGTTAATGCCTTCAGAATCACTTTTTTCTGTAAACCATGGTCACTTAACAGAGGGGAGAATGATTTTCTTAGCCAGATCCAAGACTCCCCCAGCTGAGTCTCCTGCCTAATGCCTGTTGGTGCTAGCACTAACATTTTCTGATCCAGTCTTCGATATGTGATGAGGCTGAGTATATGGCATTAAGTTTGGAAGAAGGAACATAGACTTAAGTGAAGTTCTTTGGTAAGCTTTATGTCCCTGTAGAGTGTTGATGGTGGTTTGAACTGAATCACTTCCTGTCACTTTCTGGGAGCTATATCAGAAAAGACTTTATCAGTTCTCTTTGCTGCCTTTGAAGTTCTGTAATGTCTAGGTAGGGTCAGGTTTCTGGGAAAATAACAAAAATTCATGGGAATTTTGATACACAACTAGGGTGTATTAGTGGCTCATACTTGGAGCACAAAGGGGTTTCACAAAGTAATGGAATTGGACCCTCTTTCCTAGTTTCATCAATTATCCCAGGGTTTAGCTCCCCTCACCCCCAGGCGTTCAGATTTGCTCAGATGGATGTGCTGGCGGGGATAGTGGTGGTGGTGCCCGGTGGCTGCATCATTTCCTGCCTCCTCATGCAAGGAGGTGTCTTTCATTATACTAGCCCTTCCCGTCATTGTCAGACACTTTCCTTAAGTTGTTCTAAACTGAAAGCTGGTGTGAAGTCTGGCATTCATCTTTAACAGCTGGTTCCAGTCAGTCGTGTGTGTGTGTGTGTGTGTGTGTGTGTGTGTGTGTGTTGGAGCAGGGGTGGTTATGGGTTCTTGGTTTCTGCTATCCACAATTCCCCCTACCTCCTGGGTTTTCTTAGTTATGGACTCCTATGACCTTTTCAGCTTTCAAATGCAGGCACACATTTATGTTCTTTTCAGTATTAATGGAATCACTTTGGACATAGTATAAGAATGTTGATTTGTTGGAGCATCTTTGGATTTTTTCTGTATGCTGAAAACAGTAATCAGCTACATTCTTCCTAGTACTGTCATGTCTTGGTATTCACTTGTGATCTACGGGAAGGTTTTAGCTCTGTGGGGTCATCATTGGACCAGTCTCATGAGAACATTCATTCACTCACCCAACGGATGTTTGTTGTCCATTTTTGCTTTGTGCAAGGCTGGTTAAACAAGGACAAATGAGACACAATTCCGCTTGTCTTCTGGGTGCTTATGGCCAGAAATGGAGATGGCAGACTGGTAACTAGACAATGCAGAGTGAGTACTATGATGGTTAGCTTGACGTGACGCATAGTAGGTGCTCAAGAAAGGGATAAGTAGATGAGTATAAAGAGTGCTGTAAGAGTACCTAAAAGGATGCTCGTCCAGCTATGGAGTTATCAGAAGCCTGGCATCAGTGGTTGAGTTTGGCAATGATTACTGTTCCATTCACCTTACATTTTGGGTCCTATTGAGAAATTCAAAGGGAAAGATCCAATAGACAAAAAGGATATATATGAGCTTGGAGAGATAAGGATGCAAATGGCCTAGAGATAACAATCTAGGTGTCATTATCTTATGGGTGCTAAATGAAGCCATGGGAGTGGAGGAGATTACCCAGGGAAAGCCTGAGGCACAAGAAGAAAGGAGGACCTAGAAAATAATACTGATCCATTAAGGTCACTCATCTTTTTTTTTTTTTTTTTTTTTTTAATTTTACTTCAAGTTCTAGGGTACATGTGCATAACGTGCAGGTTTGTTACATATGTATACATGTGCCATGTTGGTTTGCTGCACTCATTAACATATCGTTTACGTTAGGTATTTCACCTAATGCTATCCCTCACCCCTCCCCCTACCCCACAACAGGCCCCGGTGTGTGATATTCCCTGCCCTGTGTCTGAGTGTTCTCATTCTTCAATTTCTACCTGTGAGAAAATGTGGTATTTGGTTTTCTGTCCTTGATATACTTTGCTCAGAATGATGGTTTCCAGCTTCCTCCATGTCGCTACAAAGGACTCATCCTTTTTTATGGCTGCGTAGTATTCCATGGTGTATATGTGCCACATTTTCTTAATCCAGTCTATCATTGATGGACATTTGGGTTGGTTCCAAGTCTCTGCTATTGTGAATAGTGCCGCAATAAACATACATGTGCGTGTGTCTTTATAGTAGCATGATTTATAATCCTTTGGGTATATTCCCAGTGATAGAATGGCTGGGTCAAATGATATTTGTAGTTCTAGATCCTTGAGGAATTGCCACACTGTCTTCCACAGTGGTTGAACTAGTTTACACTTCCACCAACAGTGTAAAAGCTTTCCTGTTTCTCCACATCCTCTCCAGCACCTGTTGTTTCCTGAATAAGGTTGCTAATATTTAGGAACACTTTAAGATTAGTGGACTAAATGAATAAATAAATAGACATTTATTTATTGGATGGTATATATTTGGCCCTCTTCTGTGCTGGGACTTCAAGGATGCTCTTGAAAATTGTACCCTATGAAAGAATCATAAACATAACATTTATTCAACTTCTAAGTGCCACGTGCCATTCTGAGTGCTTTACATGTGTCAGTTCATTTCATTTCTATGACATACCCTTGGAGGAGATGCTGCTATCCTCAGTTTTTAGAGAAGAAAACTGGAGTTACCTGATCTTTAGTGAATTCAGAGAATTAATAAGTGACAGAGTCTGGCTTCAAACCTAGATACCTGGATTCAAATCCAGGGAGTTTGGCCACATTCTTAATGGTCTTATGCTTTTTTGCCTCTCTGAAGTAGGCCAGACTGATGGCCCCACTTACGGTTATCATCCACTGTGACAAGTTCAGTAGAAGTTGTATCCAGGATAACATGGAAACTCAGAGATGGGTGTGGTTAGGGTATCTATGCGGAGGTGGTTAGTTGGGTAGAGGAAATTGTGATGAGTTCCACACATCCATACTTCTCCAATAGCCTTGAGGAGCTAAAGCTATGATGTATTTTTTTTCAATTTTAGGCTTAGAGGGGGCTATTAGTTCTTGATATTTTATCCATGAGAGGTAGGATGAGATAATGTCCATTACACTTAGAGGCAGGCTTTCCTGGTCTACAGAGGTACAGCTAGTTTGTTGCTAGAGATTCATGACGAGTCCTGGAGAAAATAGAGTTAATCCATGACTGTAAATTGTAAAGTACGTAATTGTATCAGAAGAGGTATGTTATGGTATAAAATTTCTGGAATATTCTCTTGAAGGCTGAATTCCGTAAACTAGTTGGTATGTAGAGTCAGGCTGGTAAACAGAGAAATGAATAAGGCCAGAAAATGGAGATTTAAAATTTTAGTTGCTGTTTAGGTTAATTTTAGTTCTTATAAGATAGGATGAAAGACATCTAAGGGGCTCATGGAGATAAAATGGTGTCTGGAACATCTATTAATTTTATTATGGAAAATAATTTTGAGTTGTGTATAATTTGCCTACAACTTTGTATGACTTAACTAAATTCAGATATTCCTGCATTAGAATGTGTGGTTCCCTGGTGGTGTCTGCCTCCCTGGCACTCATTTCCCCAGTGTCTTCTTTATCAGCCCGTATTTTTCCATTTGGGAAAGATTTTCTTTCTTACTGAACATTAATTAGGAAATACATAGCCTCAACAATAACTCAGAGCTATTTTGAGTGTTTAAAGAAAGCTTGTTTAGGAAGATGGCAGTGCCATGAAAAGTAGGGCCAAAAGATGGTTCTGGAAAAGTTGACACTGATCCAGATCTAGGGGAGCATGTGATGTAGATCTGTCTTAATTCTGTCCCACGGACTGCAAGGATGGCATGTGACCTACACTGAGTCTAGCCGAGTGAGTTTCTGTCCCGTTACTGGGACTGCTGAGGCAAAGATGCTTTTTCTTGTTGGACATTAATTGGGAGATACATAACTGTAACACGGCCAGGCATAGTGGCTCACACCTGTAATCCCAGCACTTTGGGAAACCGAGGCAGGAGGATCACTTGAGCCCAGGAGTTTGAGACGAGACTGACTGGCCATCATGGCGAAACGTTGTCTCTAATAAAAATACAAAAATTAGACTGGGCGCCATGGCTCACGCCTGTAATCCCAGCATTTTGGGAGGCCAAGGCAGACGAATCACCTGAGATCAGGAGTTCAAGACCAGCCTTGCCAACATGGCAAAAACCCATCTCTTCTAAATAATACAAAAATTAGCCAGGCGTGGTAGTGGATGCCTGTAATCCCAGATACTCGGGAAGCTGAGGCAGGGAGAATTGCTTGAACCTGGGAGTCAGAGGTTGCAGTGAGCTGAGGTCATGCCACTGCATTGCAGCCTGGGTGACAGAGACTTCACCTCAAAAAATAAAATAAAATGAAACAGCAACAACAATAACAACAAAAACACAAAAATTAGCCGGGTGTGGTGGCGGGAGCCTGTAATCCCAGCTACTTGGGAGGCTGAGGCACTAGAATCACTTGAACCCGGGAGGCGGAAGTTGCAGTGAGCTGAGATTGTGCCACTACTCTCCAGCCTGGGCGCTGGAACAAGACTCCTTCTCAATAAAAAAAAAAAAAGAAAAACCTTAACAGTTGCTCAAAGCTACTCTGGGTGTATGAAGAAAGATTGTTTTAGGAAAATGGCAATGACGTGAAAGGTGAGGCCAAGACTTGGAAAGAAACCAAATTCTTACAGCCACTGTAAGGCCACTGGATCAAATGTTGTCCTAAGCAAAACCTCTTGCTGGACTTTTGTGTTGCACCAGTGGGTAAATCCTTTATATTGTTTAAGTTACTATGATTTGGGTATTTTGTTACTTGGAACAAAAAGTATCCTACTGTTTTGGGGTTTAATTTGCTTACTATTTGCTTAAGATACAGATTTTTTTCTTTTGAATATTCAGAAATTTTGGTTTTGGTGTCAAAGTAAATTTAGTGTATTCCCTTTCTAAAATGTCTTGATTTTTCCTTCTACAAAGTTTTCTTATCCTTTGTTATTTTACAATTAAAACATGTTTTATATATAAGTAATTTGTTTATGACAAGATTAGAAGAGGCAGAAAAAAGGTGATAACTTAAGGAATGCAAATTTATTTCAGTGACATTTGTCATAAACTATTAATTTTTTTTCTTCTTTGAAGGATTAGTATGTTTGTGCTTTTACTCTGCTAACCTCTTAAAAGCAGACAGGTGGTTTTTTTTGTTTGTTTACTAAGAATTACTAGGCATGACTTCACCAGTGATCAGTTAGCCTCCATTACTACAATTTTTAACCTAAATGATTTGACAGTGATAAACAGCTGATGTGGCAAGTCTGTGAAAAGCTTTATATTGTTACTGCCTTTTATCACTTGTGCTCTAAATAATTGTTCTCATCTGTTGGCTGTTAGATGCAGTTTTGTGAGGATTAGGATGGATGGAACAGAAAATCCTGCCTAGTGATTTTTTAAAATCCTCTATTTCTTTTCCTTCTTTTCTCCCTAGTTTTCTTCCTCTTCTCTCCAGTGTGTTTACTTATGAAAGTTGTACTCATGATTGAAGAGCCAGTTCCATAGACCCTCTTGCCAGACCACATGTATTTCTGTAGCTGCAGCATTTATACACACGGCATGAGCAGCTGGGATGTCTGGTGTGCTCATATCAGAAAACTCTGTCAAACAGTGGAGATGATTGCCTTTTATGCTGCCTTCCCCAGCGTTATGCTCTTCCTGCATCATGAGTTGAAGCGATGGAATTTTGTTGAGGGTCAGAGCCTCTGCAAAACAGGAAACCTGTTGCACTCAGTGAAATAATGACTCTCAATGTTCCCATTATGGATAATTGTGGGTGTCCTTACTCTAGGTTTTCTTGGCTCCTTTATGCATCTTTGTATTGTGATGAGGGGGTCATAAGCCAAACTGGGGTTGCATGTCTAGAGACTGACCGTGCAAGGTTGTTTCAGAGCTAATGGAAATTTTGGGGGTTTCTGCCTACTTTTGTCCGGTTTGCTCTTTTCTGGTTCATACCCCAATTCGAAGCTGAGGAAGCAGCCAGAAACTAGAGTCTGTCAAGTCTTTGCTAAGGTAACATCTGTGCCCTTCTCCTGAGGAGCATCTCTCCGTTTGTTGGCTGGCCCTCTCTCCTTCTGCATCCAATTCCCTCCTCCTGTCTATTCTCCCCTCCACCTCCCCTTTCCCCTCTCTCTTTCCCCTACTCCTCTTCTGCTTTGCGCCTCCCTTTTCTCTTCTCCTGACCTTTTTCGTTTACTCCATCTGCTCCTTTCCTGGAGTTCACTTGGGCAGTTTTTTACCCAGAGAAGTAAGCCAGGGTAAGGCATTCCTTTTGCAGACCCCCTCACCTAGCCGAGCTCTGGTGAGAGTCTGTGGAACTGCTTCTTTCCTGTGTCTTTCCACCCCTTGGGTCTGTAAACTTCTTAAGATCAAGAAAATCGTCTTGCCCCCGTTATACCCCCAACACATGGTCAATAAATATTTGTTATTTTCAAGGGCTGCAGTTAGCAGTTGATTTTAATTCTCTTTGTATTTTTGAGCTATTGCATTAAGAATTTATGTTATGTATTATTTTTATAATCAGGGCCGAAAGTTTGAAAAGAAATATAATTTGATAAAAGCTGTGTGCACAATAGAGGAATCTCTCTCAAGGTCTGCTCAGATATTAATGGGGTCCTTGACAAAAGCATATTACCTCACAGGCATGAGGCAATTATTTATAGTGATTACATCAGCCAGAATAAAGATGATGAATTCTGGATTCTTGTCCCTTCACATCCTCTGACTCACTGTAGAATTCCAGGTAAAGAATTTGCCTGATTTGCCTTTTATTGCCTCTGTAACTCCTCCAGGTTTCAAGTTTAGAGCTTTTCTGTTAAAAAATAAAAAATAAAAGCATTCTTTTGCCTCAACAGCTGAAGCCTGAGGTGCTTTAGAATTAGAGAATTGTAGAATTTTAAGTCTAGGAGAGAAAACTTTGATTTAATCTAGCTTCATGACTTCATCTTTCAGCTAAGAACACTGAATTTCAGAGAAATAAAATGACCTGAAGTTATCAAAATAGTGAATGTCAAAATCAAGGTGTTTTTGTTCACAGTCGTCAAACATTCCTTTGTTTGCTTTGTCTTTCTACGCGTAGCCAATGCTTGAGTTCTTCTGTGTGGCCACTGTGAACTACAGGTGGAGCATCTCTTATCTGAAAATCCAAAATTTGAAAGACTGTGAAACTGGAAACTTTTTGAATGCCAACATGATGCTACAAGTGGAAAATTCCACACCTGACCTCATGTGTGGATGGGTCACAGTCAAATCACAGTCAACCTTGTTTCATGCACAAGATGATGATGATGATGATGATGATGATGATGATGATTATTTTGAGATGGAGTCTTGCTCTTGTCGCCGAGGCTGGAATGCGATGGTGCGACCTCGGCTCACTGCAACGTGCGCCTCCCAGGTTCAAGCAATTCTCCTGCCTCAGCCTCCCAAGTAGCTGGGATTACAGGCATGTGCCACCACGCCCAGCTAATTTTTTCTATTTTTAGTAGAGACAGTGTTTCTCCATGTTGGTCAGGCTGGTCTCGAACTCCCGACCTCAGGTGATCCACTCACCTCAGCCTCCCCAAATGCTGGGATTACAGGCGTGAGCCACGCGCCTGGCTTATGCACAAGATTATTAAAATTACCTTCAGGATATGCGTATAAGGTGTGTAAGAAACACAAATGAATTTCATGTATAGACTTGGGTCTTATCCCCCAAGATGTCACATTATATGCAGATATTCCCAAATCTCCCCAAATTTGAAACACTTCTGGTTCTAAGCATTTTAGAGGATTACTTAACCTGTATACTTTTTTTTTTTTTTTTAAAGAAACTAAGGCCGGGCGCGGTGGCTCAAGCCTGTAATCCCAGCACTTTGGGAGGCCGAGATGGGCGGATCATGAGGTCAGGAGATCGAGACCATCCTGGCTAACACGGTGAAACCCCGTCTCTACTAAAAAATACAAAAAACTAGCTGGGCGAGGTGGCAGCGCCTGTGGTCCCAGCTACTGGGGAGGCTGAGGCAGGAGAATGGCGTGAACCCGGGAGGCGGAGCTTGCAGTGAGCTGAGATCCGGCCACTGCACTCCAGCCTGGGCAACAGAGCGAGACTCCGTCT
>NC_045437.1:52164705-52186153 GCF_002776525.5 Piliocolobus tephrosceles | reverse complement strand
TAAATAAATAAATAAATAAATAAATAAATAAATAAATAAATAAATAAAAGAAACTAGTTCTTGCCTAACAGAAATTACTCCATTTCCATTTCAGAGTGTTCATTAATATCCTTCAGTGTGTCTTCTGATTCAATTTAAATTGCAAAACCCTGTCCCAAGATGTTGCCACCATTTTAAGCCTTTGTTTTGAAGAAAAAAAATGCATACATGTGAGAAATGTGTTCTCTTATAGTGGAGAGAGGGTTTCTCCTGCAAGTCCAGGCTGCCTAGGCAGTATTTATACTCGGTGCATGCCCAGCAGCATTTCCCCATGGATGATAATGTCTTCTGTAATTTCGAATGGTTTCAAATCATTCTCAAATCCAATGGGATTTTAGCACAATATTTCATCTTGTCCCTGTTTATTGTAAGAACCATAATCTAATCTGTCTGTCTATTATATCCAAACATTCTGTAATATTTCCCAAATTGACTACTTTGAAGTCTACATCCTCAATTACCTGCCTGTCTTTGTACCTATCTATTCCAAGCCTCAGCAAAAAGGCTCAGAGAAGAGAAAAAGAATTGGGTAGAGAATCTCCTTAACCAGGGTTTAATAGGAGGGTGGGCAGGAGCAGCAGTCTTATTGATTAGGCTGCTAGGCAATTTGAGGCAACCTCTTAGTAACAAATTTTTGTTACACAAAATTTAACACCTATTGCGAGAGCCATGAGGATGCTTTGAGTAGCGTCAGATGCATTCTTTTTGTGTTGGCCGTTGCTCTTAAAGGACAGTTTAATTCGTGTGAGCTACTGTTGTGGCCTCCTGTCGCTTTTATTCCTTGGGAAATGACTCTTCAGAGTCACCGTTTTCTTAATGTTTTAAAAACCTGTGCTACATATCTAAATCCCTTTTTATTTTTATTAACACCACATATCACTGGATTACTGTAGTGCCTGCGCTTCTCTTAGTGGAGCCCCTGTTTGTATCAGTGTTTCCTTGGTGCAGACTTCCTTCTGAAAATGAGCAGTAGCTAGTTGTGGAATAATTCTTTTTGGGAACATTTTTGTCTATACCCTTTCTTTTGACTGTTTTCAGACTTCCTAAGTGTGCCTAATTTCATCGTGTTATTTATTTTAGAGCTAGACAGGTTTTGGAGGTTCCTTTAGTTTGATTCCCTTAGTGTATTATCCAGTGAGGTTATCTGACATTAGTAAACTCCCAGTATATTTAATGAATAGTCATTTCCATGAACAGTTTTAGTACTGGGCTCAATGTGGTGGACTATTTTGAAAATATATTATAACATACCATGTTATAATGAAAGTTTACTAAATAGTAAGTGTGCTAGACACTGTGTGTGTGTGTGTGTGTGTATATATATATATATATTTTATATATGTATGCGGTAATCCTCAAAATGGCTAGGCATTATTAACTCCATTATTATTATTATTTTTTTTTTTTTTTGAGATGAGGTCTCATTCTGTCGCCCAGGCTGGAGTGCAGTGGTGCGATCATGGCTTACTGCAGCCTCGACCTCCCAGGCTCAGGTGATCCACCACAGCCTCCTGAGTAGCTGGGACTACACGCGTGCGCCACCATGCCCAACTAATTTTTGTACTTTTTGTTGAGATGGGGTTTCGCCGTGTTGCCCAGGGTGGTCTCAAACTCCTGGGCTCAAGCAGATCTGCCTACCTTGGCCTCCCAAAAGGCTGATATTACAGCATGAGCCACCATGCCTGGCCTATTAACTCCATTTTACAGAAGAGGAAACTGAGGCTCAGAGATGTTTGACAAATTGCCTGGACACCATAACACTTGTCTGTGTGGATACAAATCTGTATCTCTTTGGTTTCCAAGTTGTGCCACGGTCTGGCCCTCTCTTACTGCAAAATAATTTTGAGGGAGAAGTTGGGCTGGATTTTTGCACAACTGAAATTCATTTAGACTATACTTTTGGCTACATTTCTTCCCCCAAATTAGAAACACAGATAAATCTTTTGTATAGAAAATACCATTGCAGTGCAAGTTCTCAGAGCTCCATTGTGTCAGTTGGTTGAAGTAAGTTACAGAGATAGTTGTCAGTAATCTTCAAAGGATATCCTAATGAAATGTAAACTATCTTCCTTCCCTAAATAGAATTCTCTTTATATTCCCTTTGGTGAGTGAAGAAAGAGATATGCAGAAAATATGATGAGCTGAAGAGGAAGACTGTAGGATCCTGTTTGAAAGTGGAAAACAGAGATGACATACTCTTCTCAACAGTGTCATAGTGGGTGGTACACCTTGGTCAAAGCCCAGAGCGAGTCTTCAGAGGAGGGTGGTTAATAAATCTCAAGTCCCTTTGTGATTTTCCTCCCATATATTCTGATGTCTATTCCTTAGTTCATGGCCTTGTGCCATGATGGGTAGAGAGTCAAGTTATTGCTTGTAATGAAGTGAACTTCTGTTCAAGTCTTGTTGGTTAAAGTGGATTCTATTAATGGGAAGAAAATAGAGGCATGTTCGAGAAGCCTGCATAAGCAGAGTGATAATTTAATCTACCTGGAGTAAGTGTAACTGTTCTAGTCATAGGTTTAATAGATCCCAAGTGTGTGTGTGTGTGTGTGTGTGTGTGTCTGTGTGTGTGTGTGTAGGTCACTGAAAAATCATTTCCCCATATCTTTGTTTTCTATTTATTCTAAATGATCATGTTTATTTAAGTAGGATGGTTAGGTTAGGATTCTGTGGAAAAGCTGATGGTATTTTAAAAAATAAATAGTATTAAACAAGTGTTTTATGAATAAGTGAGAAAGAACCCTCCTGTTTTTATGAGTCTGTCCCTTCTTGTTAGTATATGGTGAGAGGGAAAAGTTATATCTCAGAAGATGGAAGTCTCACATAAGTAATCTTGTTCAGTAATGATTACATGTGTTTATTCTGAGTTTGTGAAGAAGTTACTAAGTCTCATCAGAAAGAGGAGAATGTAGACTTCAAAATAGTTGATTTGGAAAATATTACAGAATGTTTGGACATAAAGTTTTTCAGTTCACTGCTTCATGGGTTTTCTGCCTGTGGGAATAGTTTTTTGAATGAATGGAAGGAAAAGACCTAATTCCTGCAAGGATTTTTTGTGGAAAAGGAAATCAGAATTCTTTTCTAAATATATAACTTATGTTTCAAACAGATTGAATAAACCTTTAAGTATCTTGCATCAAACATGAAGTGCATTTAATTTAGCAAAGCTATTTTAATTATATACTTAATAAATTACTTAAAGGCTCAGTAGAAATTAAACATTTATAACAAATCATAGTTTAAAATAAGTTAGGGAAGTTGCATAAATAGATTTGCTACAAATTTTGCAAATTTGCATTTTCCACAAAGGCAGGGACTATTTATTTATTTATTTATTTATTTATTTATTTATTTATTATTTTTATAAAAGATGGTGTCTCCCCATGTTACCCAGGCTGGTCTTCACCTCCTCAGTAGGAGGATTGCAGGTGTGCACCACTGCCCCTGGCTAGTGTCACTTTTAAAAGTTAAGCTTTGTGCCTATACTGCCTAGCACATAGTAGATGCATATTGAATGAATATGTGAAAGAACAAGAATCAGACATCAGACACTGTCTGCCTAGAATGTTTATCCATATTCTTGTTGATTTAAAATCATGATTAGTGTGTATACTGGTTATCTATGGAGTTGTGACAAATGACTCCAAAACATATCTGCTTCAAACAACAAATATTTACCATGTCATAGTTTTTGTGAATCAGGAATCCAGATGCAACTTAGCCGGGTGATCTGGTGCCAGGTCTGCTACAAGGCTAATATCAAGGTATCGGCTGCGGCTGTAGCCACTTCAAGGCTGGACTGGGGCACCATCTGCTTTCCAAGCCCACTCAGATCCTTGTCATGTTGTCCTCCTCATAGGACAGCTCGTAGCATGACAACTCACTTCCGTCAGACAGAGGGAGCGTGGGAGAGAGCAAGAGAGGGCAGGCAGGTGACCCTTTCTTGAAAGGAGAAGTTACAGTCTTGTAACCTAATCTGGGAAGTGACACCTCCTCACTTTTGTTGTATTCTAGTCCTTAGAAGTGAACCACTAAATCCCATACTCAAGGACAGACTAAAAAAAGGTATGAAGACCAGGAGCCAAGGATGTTTAGAAACCATTGTAAAAGCTGCCCCATCAGAAGAGGAAAAAGACGTGAGCTGGGAAAATCTTCACAAGCAGAAGCTGTCACCCTTTCCTCAGTGCTTTGGTATATTTTGTACCCGCCTTGACATTAGCCATTGTCACATTTTATGACGTGTGTGTGAATTCTGCCTTGCTAGATTTGTGAGTTCCTTGATGACAGAGACTTCATCCTGTTTATTTTTGTGTCTGTGTTCACATGCTGTTTGACCCTCAAGTATTTAGAAAATAGTAGTGCTATGGTTTGGGTCTGTGGCTCTGCCAAATCTCATGTTGAGATGTAATCCCCAGAGTTGGAGGTGGGCCCTGGTGGGAGATGTTGGATTGCAGGGTGGGATCCCTCATGAATGATTTAGAGCCATTCCGTTGAATGAGCTTTTGTGGGATCTGATGGTTAAAAGTGTGTGGCACCTTCCCCACCTGCCTCTTTCTTGCTCCCGCTCTTGCCGTATGAGACTCCTGCTCCTCTTTCACCTTCTGCCATGATTAAAAGCTCCCTGAGGCTTCCCCAGAAGCTGAGCAGATGCCAGCACCAACCTCTTTTCTTTACAAATTACCCAGTCTCAGATACTTCTTTATAGCAATGCAAGAATGGCCTAATGCAAGTAGAATCCACGATTAGGAAAAATACATTTAGAGCTGGACTAGGTGATGTTTGCTCGCTTCATTTGCATTCTCTTGAGAACAGAGCTAGAGATGAAGATTTGAGGGCAAGTAGCTTTGGGATGTTGTCAAGAAGCAGGGATGAGGGAGGTGAGATAAGGAAGCAATGCCAGTGTAAGGGTGCTGTGATGGACAACGGGAATGTCATTTGACTGACACCTCCTGAGACACACTGAAAGAAACACTCTGGAATTGGCTATCTGAAGGACTCTTATTGGAAACCAGAGCATTTATCCACCACCAACTCCTGTGCTCTTTGGTTAATGGTTGTTCTCCCAGGGGGATGGACTTTGTTTCACTTCTGGGCCTTAGTGGGCTTACATGGTTTTGGAGAATGCCTGGGACAGAAGAAGAAAAGTGTGTCTATTTGAGATGCGATACTTGGCCAGGCCTGGTGGCTCATGCCTGTAATCCCAGCACTTTGGGAGGCTGAGTTGGGAGGATCACTTGATCCCAGGAGTTTGAGACCAGTCTGGGCAACATAGCAAGACCCTATCTCTAGAAAAAAATATTTAAAATTATCTAAGCGTGGTGGTGTGCACCTGTGGTCCCACTTGGGAGGCTCAGGTGGGAGAATTGCTTGAGCTTAGGAGTCTGAGGCTGCAGTGAGCCATGATTGCACCACTGCACTCCAGCCTGGGTGACAGAGCAAGGCCCTGTTTCAAAAACCAAAACAAAAGAGAGAGAGAGAGAGAGATAGGACACTCTGCATGAGGTTAGTCCGAGCTTGCACTGAGTCACCACTGTGGCTAAGGCTGATGTCAAAGGGTGCAGGGAGAACCTGTGGGGTGCGATGCAGGCCTCCCCAACCCCCGATCCCACATCGGGGAGATCAGAGACATGGGTAGCCTTCACCTGGAACTTAAATGGAGAAATCCTTTTGTATCGTAGTTATTGGAAGATTTAAGTTGATTTATTTACTGTTTCCACTTGAACAGAAAAAAAAGTGAGATATTGGTCTCAGTTTTGAAGAGTTATTAATTGCCCTCACATGTGCCAGTCAATGTCAGTGCTGTCTGGAGGAAAAGATTAGAAGTTCCTGTGTGTTGCCTTTATCAGGAAGACACATACTGACTGATTGCCTTCCTGATTTTAAATCTGATTTTGCTTATATCTGATTTTGAATCAAATACTGTGCATTTGCACAAAGACAGCCCTTATGCCCACATTACTGTAGGAAGATCTTTTGATTGTGCTTTTTATTAAATTAGACTGTCCTCTTGTTTTAAATATTGACCTAGACAAGAATCATGGTGATGTGGCTACATGTCCAGCTGTTAAATGTGGTCTTTAAAATAATTGGAAAAGGTTGTGAAATGCTGAATAACATAGAGAATGATATAACAAACACCTCTCTATCTGACATCTAAAATTAAAGTTTATATTTTGTCATTTTTCTTCAGAGAGTATTCTTTATAAAAGCCATTGGACATTATAAAAAGAAGAAAACTTAAAACATAAAGGAAATGTAACAGGACCAAAAACCCCTCCTCAGTCTTCTGTGCCCTTCTCTGTTCTCCCTCCCAGAAGCAAACACTGTTGTAGATTTGATATGCACATTTCTAGTTTGTGTTTTTATTCTCTCAGGTACATTTTGGAACTTTTTTTCCCCCACTTAGAATAGGTTTTTAGATATCCACATTGATTCATACAGATTTAGTTCATTCATTTTAAGTGCTAGTTACTGTTTCATCTCATAAACATACCAGAGTTTATCCTTTCCCCTCACAAGAAACATGTTAGGTGTGTCTAGTTTGGATTTTTGTTTTCACTATTACAAACGATGCTTCAGTGGACATCCCTGTGTGGATTGCTTGCTGTCTCCAGGTGAGTATGATTGTAGGATCTATGCCAAGAAGCAGCATTGCTGGGTTCTGTAGTATACACATTTTTAAACTTAATGGATATTGCTGTAATAAACTTGCTAAAGTTCTGAATCATTGTATGTTTCTACCAGCAGATCTGTTTTCTTTTACACCAACATTTTGAGACTTTTGGACTTTCACTATTCTGATGGGTGTGAAGTGACAACTTTGTTGTTTTACTTTAGTTTTTACTAAGTTACACCAAAGAGTTTATGTATCTCTTTATATGTTTAGTGTTCATTTTGGGTTTCATCTATTCTAAGTTGTTGGGTCATATATTTTGCCCACTAATTTTATTATTTCCCTTTTTCTATTAATGTATTTATTTTAGATATTAGAAATACCTTATTTCAGTCTGCTATTTTCTTTAAAATTTACTTATGGTGTCATTTGTCATGTAGAGGATCGAATTTTAATGCGGTTCAATTTGTCAGT
This sequence comes from Piliocolobus tephrosceles, assembly GCF_002776525.5. Lineage (NCBI taxonomy): Eukaryota > Metazoa > Chordata > Mammalia > Primates > Cercopithecidae > Piliocolobus > Piliocolobus tephrosceles. Next base: position 52,179,027 of record NC_045437.1, on the reverse strand, counting down.
CCTTTTTTATGAGTTTTACTTTCTCTACCTATTTAAGAAATGTTTTCCTATTTACAGGTCATAAAATATCTTTTTTTCTAAATTTATTTTTTCATTTTTTTATTTTTTTGAGATAGAGTCTCACTCTCTCACCCAGGCTGGAGTGCAATGGTGCAGTCTCAGCTCACTGCAACCTCCGCCTCCTGGGTTCAACTGACTCTTCTGCTTCAGCCTCATAAGTAGCTGGGACTGCAGGTGCATGCCACCATGCCTGGCTAATTTTTATATTTTTTACATATTGTAAATACTTTTGTAGTTTGTATTTTTAGTAGAGACAGATTTTACCATCTCAGCTAAAGATAGTTGGCCAGGCTGGTCTCAGACTCCTGGGCTCAAGTGATCCTCCCACCTCAGCCTCCCAGTGTGCTGGGATTACAGGTGTGAGCCACCACGCCCAGCCTTTTTTTCCTAAAATTTTAAAGTTGTGTTTTGACGTTGTTTTTAATTCATCTGATTTTTGTTTTGAGTATGGTATGAGGTATGGATCAAATTTATTTTTCCAGGTAGAGAGTGAATCTTTGGCGTATCATTTACTTAGTGTGTCTTTTTTTCTTGTTTGTTTCACCACCTACAGTTTATACTACATTCACATTGGTGTTAGGGTCTGTTTTTCAGTTCTCTAGTTGCCCCAATCTATTTATTCATGAGTGAATCCCACATGATTTAACAACTGCAGTTTTGTAATCAATCTTGACTTTTGTAGGGCACATCTCTTATTTCTGTTCTTCTTTTATTTAGAATTGATTTAGATATTTTTGGCCATTTATGCTTTTAAGTAAATTTTTAAAATTATTAAATTTCACCAAGACAAATCTACTTATAATTTTGGTTAGAATTACGGTGGCTCTTGAAATTAGTTTGGGGAGTATTTGAGCCTTTCCTTCTAGTATATGGTATATGTTTCTGTTAATTCTGTATTCATTTGTGCCTATTAAGCGGTTTTACACTTTTCACTATATAGATGTTCTTCATCCTTTTTGATAGATATATCTCTAGATGCCTTATGATTTTTATTGCTATTGTGAATTATATCATTTTTTCTTTAATGTTTTCTAATTGGTTATTACTAGTATATGTAAATAGTATTTATTGTTTGTTGATCTCGTATCTAAAATCTCTGAGCTCTTTTAATCAAAAAAATACATATATTAATAGAATCTCATATTTTAGTAGAGACATTCTATCAACTGCAAATAGAATAGCTTTCTAATTATTTGCTTCTTAATTTTTCTTCTATTATTGCATTAGTGAGGACTTTCAGTATCTTGATAAATCACAGCAATATTATAACGCTTCTTATTTTGTTGTGCAACATGAGAATTAAATACTGCCTCTTTTTCTTGACTCTAATCTTCCTTCCTGTTGTAGGAAGGATGGCATACATTAGATGTATGCCTATTCTTAATCTGTTAGGCATACATTAAGATTTCTTATTCTGTCCTCTCTGTTGGTAATTACCATTCTACCTTTTTGGTGTTTTGACATTCCTTAATACTATACTATATTTAAGTGTTAAAATACTGGAGTTTTTGTTGGTGTTAGTACTTTTATTTAAGACGCAGGTCAGTGTCTTCATTGGTTCTCTCTCCAATCCCATCACCCCTGTCCTTCCTTGCCTCCCCATTGCCTTAAACCTGTTACCTTTCCCATAAACCCTCCTTGTTCCACCACCAACAGGACTGGATTGGAGAGTTTTCTTTTGACTAACTCTTCAATTCATTGACATCTTTAGACTGTGTAACAGTTTAAGGGGCATCTATGTCTTATCACCTATTTTTATCAAATTCAAAGATAGTTAGAAAGCAGTGACACTGAGGAATGAATTAAATGTAGCCCCTGGTTTTGAGGACACTGGGTGAAGGTTTGTCACTGAGTGCAATATCACATGAGATGAGTGATTTAAATACAAGAGGAAGAATAACTTAATGAAGACAGTACAGTCTGTGACATCCTCAGAGTGTGAGTGACAGCAGTGATGGCAGAAGAGAGTGCCGTGCTGTCTAAGGGCCTGTCATCCTAAAAGTTAGGGAGGCATGCCTGAGACTGTAGGTCATATTGTTTATGGCTCTTTTAGAATTGGGCTTTTAATAGAGCAATAGATTTTGGTCGAAGTAGGTATTTGGAAGTCCCCAAAACATCTCAGCATACTTAAGGTCACTGAACTTAAAAAGTCAAACTGATAACTCAGTACCACCTTAAGGAAATGATTTGATGTATTTTATTAATCAGTTAGGACTAAGGAGAGGCTCTTTGGGGTAGTGGTTAAGAGCACAGACCCTGGCCAAATTAGATTTGAATTCCAGCTCCACTTACCAGCTCTGTGACCTCAGACACATTTTTAAACCTTTTACACATTTATTTTCTCATCTATAAAATGGGCCTAAAAAAAGCATTTCCTAGGGCTGCTATAAAGAATACAGTAGTTGATACGTGTAATACACAACAGAGTGTAACACATAGGAACTGCTATATGTAACTGCTAACTATCTGAAAAATCATAGATCCACAAGGATATTTGCTCTTTTAGAGAGCAAATTATTGCCTTGCCATTTTATTGAGGCAATAAAAAATGCTATCCTGGCATTTTATTTTTGCCCATAACAGAGGTTCACAATGATGAGAAGTGGTGCTCACAGCTGTAGGTCATGGAATGCTCCTTATTCCTTTGGTAGTACTTCAGGATTAAGAATTAAGGAGTTAAAGACAGAAATCTTACAATGTTTCTTTAAATATCTTTCAGCTGCATAAGATTAGCACATTTTTCTTGGCAAAGATCACCTTTTTAGTTTTTTTTTCTGGAGTATTTTTCGTCAGCAGCCTTGCTTGTTTTTCCTTCCAAACACTTCCTGTGCTTCTATCTTTCTGTCATCTGCCCTTATTCTATTCCCCATGCCTCAGCACTTCCCTCCCACCTCTTCCCAGCCTCAAACTTAAAAAAAAAAAAAAGCCCAAAAAACAAGTTTGTTCATTGATTGTTTAGCATGCTTCCTTCCTACTTTGCATGCCACTAGGCGTCTGGGACAATCAGGGTGGAAGTGTGCTGACAGCATAGGAAAGGCGCTGTGGATGGCAGCGGCACTTTCATGATGGAGTGGAGATCCCTGGCTGGTGGGCAACAAAATGCAGTGCCTGAGTCTGGTGCTAGGAAGGCCAGCTATGGGGCCGTCTGCTCCTAGTCTGGAGTCACTGCTCAGTTATTTTCAAAGAGTTTTGCTCAGGATTTGCCTTATAATTGGGTCACAGTAACTGGAGGCACCTATTACATCCATCTGCTACATGTGATTTATTTAGGTGAAGACAGGGGATCTGAGATATTAATGGTCCTACAAAGTCTGGAGCTCATGGGGACCTGAAGCCCCTATCTAGGCTCTAGTGCTTTCGTTCAAAAATGTAAAAAATGCTCAAAATCCCCATGAAATCAATTATGTGGAGTTTATAACTGGAAGTGAATTGGGGCGGTGTTAGAGGTGATAGAAATCAGCAGGTGCTGAGAGCCTTCTCTGTGCCACTAATAACCAACATTTATTAAGTGTTTACTCATGCCAGGGACGTGCTGAATATGGCATAGGCATAATGTATCTCACAGCCCTGTGGAGGTAGCTATTATCCCCATTTTACAGATGGGGAAGCTGAGGCTCTGCTAGGCATGTAGAGCCAGAATATAAACATCTGTGGATCATTTAGACCTTTTTCACTATGATAGAGTGCCTTCCACACATGCTGTGTGAACCCAGCAGGGCAAAGCCTAGCAGTAAACCACTGTGGGAGCCAAAATGCTGTGTTTTACATTCTCCTGTTAAAAGTAGGTGTTAAAGAGTGCAGAATGACATTATGGCAGTGTGACCTAAACATGAATGAGGATGATTTCATTTTCATTTGTTTGAAATATGCAGAGTTCATGTCTTCTGAGCCTCGGGGCTTTTATTAATAAGAGGGAGGGATAAGATGACCTTTCATCCATATACCCCACCCTAGAATTTATAGTGATTACACCCCTGGTAGAAGATGTGATTATTGTTGGGCTATAGATTAACACTGTTCTATTAGGTGTTCAGTATTGTAATGATGATTAGTGTGTATGTGGGCTCTTCATCTGTTTCACACAGGAATCTGTGTGGTAAGAAACTGCCAGAAGAGAGAGAGAGTTGCGATGAATGCTATCCTACCCCAATCTGCAAAGCCAGGCTGCTTCTCCTTTCCTGGGACCCTGGCCATTCTCTTCATGCCTGCTAGGACAAATGAAACAAGTCAAAACAGCTTTGAGGAGTACAGCACATCCCCTGCTTAATTTAAACACCAATGAAGTCTAATTTTCAGAGCCATATTACTTCCTGGCAGTAATTTGCTTTGGGTACAACTTACAGCTATGTTGAAAATTTTATTTTGCCTTCAGAAAACTGGTTTACCTTTAGATTCCCCCCCACCCCACATGTCCCTGTGGAAAATTGTTTCTCTTAATTTAGGTATCTTGTAATTTCACTCATTAAAAAATGTGTGCCATGTGATATCATTAGATTTTTTTCTAAACTGAAGGGACATAGTGGGCTGACATATGTGCTACAGTATAATTGTGCTGTGTTTTTGGAGCTCCAGTCAGTAATTACATCCATAAACTTATCGTCTATGGTAAAATATGTTAACTGGTCTTTGACATAAAATTCATTAATTTGAATCAATATGTAATGTTTCAAAATGCTCTAACAAAAGATCGTTGACCGATGGATGTAATATAGTCTAAGACCCACACACTTCTCTGTGAACAGCAGTCAGGGTAAACGTTTTCTAAATAGTTTGTCAATGCCATGATTTCCAAAACACACATATTATCAAGGCTACAAGAAATTTGAACTATGACATGAGCCCAATAATTGAATTTACTCATCTATAAAACAGAGTATCTTAGATATTTTTGATCTTTGTAAAATTGAACTAGCTTGCAGGCAGGGTCTTGGAATTTCAGACTTCAGATCCCGGCGACTAATTACCGATATGGATGCTGAGGTCCAGGAAGGCTGAGTGACTTGGCCCTGTATATACCACCAGTTTGTGGCCAGGGGGAGAATTGCATCAGTTTCTCTTCCCACTATCCCTCAGAGAACTTCCTTCTCCATGGAATCTGAGTGGATTCTGTACAGAATGGCTTTTCTACTTTCCTAATGTTGAATAACTTTAAAAGGTAAATTGAAGTATAACAGGGTTGGGAAGTAAATTTGAATTCAAAGTAAGAATGGCATCAGGAATCCAATCCCAGGGTTTTCTTTTGACTTGAGACTGCAGACCTACAAAAATTACAGTAATGTGAGACCTTGACAAAAGAAAAATCCCGGTGATTAGATATGTGGGCTTCACAGATAATATCTAGTTCACCCCTTCAGCATTTCTGGGAAGTGAGAGCCAGAGGAAAAAAAACTACTGTGCAGCTTCCCTGCTCAAAGTGTTTGCCTCTCCTCCCATCAGACACATAGGCACGTCCACAGTGTTTGTTTCTAAAATAGCACATTTTTGAAGGTGAAAAACACTTGCTCTTTAAGAAACTGGGACTGGGCAGAGAAGGAACAAGGGAAGGAGTCACTGTGGTTGCAGCGGCCTTTGGTCCAGTGGTTGTGCAGGTGCCTTCTGGCTTCGGTCTGACCTTCAGATCACTTTGCACCTTTCCCCATATCTCCCTCCTTCTTGTTTCTCTCCTTCTCCTCCCACCCATACCTCTTTCCCTTTTTCTTTTCCTCTCCCCATTTCTCGTGCTTTCTTTTCTTCCCTCTGTACCCTTCTTCCTTTTTCTTTCTCCCACCTCCTCAGCTGCCACATGTCAGCCCTCTGGTGTCTGGTTGGGTTCAGCCCCATGGGGAGTCCTGGCAGGAGACAGGAGACTAGAAGGAGGTAGAATAAGAGAATGTGATCGAAATCATTGCTCCCTGGCTCCCTGCTGGTGACTTTAGCATTGGATGGCTGAATACTTTACTGAAGAAGGAAGGACACCTGTCAGGTGACCTCTTCTCTTTTAGATTCTGGAAGCAGCTTCCTCCCTTTTCCTCTTCAGGCCTAGGGGTGGAAAAAGAGCCCCACTCCTTTGTAAGTGATCCCTTCATCAAATTCTTCTCAAGTCACCCAATGTGAGAGTTCGATCTGTGTTTTGGCAGGAATCCTGACTGAAACACTGAGTACGGTTGAACTGATGATGGGTAACTGTGCATCCTACACACACATACACTCTTGCTCCACTGATTGGTTTAATAAGTATTTATTGAACACCTACTAAGTGCCAGGTAGAGAACAGATGCGACAAAGTTCCTGGCTTTGTGGAGCTTACAGAAAGACAAACACATACATATACAGTATTACGTCAGGTGATAATAAATGTTATGGTGTAAAGGAAGATGGAGAAAAGGAGCGATGGGTGCATCCCTCTTTTAGAGGAGGGGGCATTTGAGCATTCCTGAATGAAGCAGGGCATTCTTTGCCAAATACTTAAGGGAATGCTTTCCAGTGAAGGGAATCCCAGAGATCCTGAGTTGAGAATGTGCTGGGAGGGCTCTGGGAACAGCACAAAGACCAGTGTGGCTGCAGTGAAGTAAGAGCTGGGAGCCGGTAAGCCATAGGAATCCAGACAGGCCACCAGGCTGGACCCAGGGAGTAGAGGAAAGGGCAGGGGAGGTTTGGGAGGAAAGTGACATGGGTTGTCTTATGAGGGCATCTTTGCATATTACGGCATCTGCCCTTGGTGGAATACAGAGAGCAAAAGTAACAGAAGAGAGAGATGAGGCTATTGCTGGAGTCTCCATGACTCAGATGGCATCGTGGGTTGAATTATGTCCCCCCAAAAATACATGGAATTCCTAACCCCCAATACTGCTGATGGGATGAAGACACAAGGAGAAGACAGCCATCTAGAGGCCAAAATGAGGCTTGGAACAGTTTCTTCCCTCAGCCAGCAGAAGAACCAACCCTGCCAACATCTTCATGTTAGACTTCTGGCCTCCAGAGCTGTAAGATAGTTTCTGTTGTTGAAGCTACCCAGTTTATGGTACTGTGTTACAGCAGCCCTAGCAAACTGACACAGATGGCTTAGATGAGGTTGAGGACAATAGAAGTAAGAAAGGGCTGAATTAGTAATATATTATGAAGTTAAAATCAGTGGGATTTGCTGAGGCATTAGACATAGGAGCAGTGCTAGTTGTTTGGCTCATGAGAGAGAACAGGAGAGAGAAACTGAGATCAAGGGTGAGACAGTAATGTTGACCCCTGAGTCATTAGAGCCACTGGGTAGGTGGTAGTTCTCTTTGCTGGAGATGACAAACACTGAGGAAGGTGGATTTGGTGGGCAAAGGTCAAGAATTGGCAAGGGACATGTAAAATTTGCAATCCCTGTTTGACATCTCAGATAGTTGGAGATGTCAAGGAGATGTGACAGTCATACATGCCAGCTATGGTGACCATCACACTCTACCATTGCTACCTCTGAAACTATAAAGCTTGGACCACTCATTGCCGCTGAGGGCCATGCTTTAGAACTGGTTTTTCAGAGGTGGGGGGGGGGGGCACCACTGGTTGCACACAGGATTACACTAGTCAATACACAAATAGTTTTAATTTAGCATTTAATATTTTTAAATATGTATAAGGAAAAATGCATATTACAAAGACACATTTTCAAGATATCATTACATAGGCCATCATTAAAATGGAAGTATTTAAGTTTTTTTTAAAAGTCATCTATTTCAATAAAACTATTAAGAAAACAGCACATGAACTATATGTAATAGTACTTGTAGTGCTGCATGGATATGGGAAAAATTAATAAATGATTGAAAGTTTGGGACACAACTTAAAGCATTTATAATGATGAGTTTTCTAGCCCTGTCTCATCACAGTCTAAAAACCACTTTCTTAGGGCTGTTTTTAACTACAAGTCACATCATCAGTTCAGTAAGTAAAGACGAGCATTTGTTTGAAAAATCTGGAAATAGGCCGGGTGCAGTGAGTGGCTCACGCTTGTAATCCCAGCACTTTGGGAGGCCGAGGCGGCCGGATCACTTGAGGTCAGGAGTTCAAGACTGGCCTGGCCAACGTGGTGAAACCCCATCTTTACTAAAAATAAGAAAATTAACCGGGCGGGGTGGCGCATGCCTGTAATCCCAGCTACTTGGGAGACTGAGGCAGGAGAATCGCATGAACCCTGGAGGTGGAGGTTGCAGTGAGCCTAGATCGCACCACTGCACTCCCGCCTAGGTGACAGAGTGAAACTCCATCTCAAAAAAAAAAAAACCAGGAAATAGAGTACATTGCTGGTAATTGCTGCCAAAAGTATTGCAAATTAAGCTCAAGTACTAAGTATTGTTTCATGATGTAAAATATGAACGTTATGGTGAAAAAAAGTAGCTGCTGTCTTCGGGTCTGCATTTCAGTGATGGTGGTATCCCATTTTGGTGACTCACTTCTCAAGCTAATTTGAAAAGTCTGGTTTTAACTGGACTTTTCTGGAGATGAGGGAAAATGATCTCTTCTCCTTACAAGGTTATTAATAATAGAAGTTTCATAAATTGTGATTAGTTTTATGGGTTTTTAGAAGCCTATGATGTCATAATTGAAAATGTGCTCTACTTCTAAATGGCACATTTCTTTGATGTTCATTTGGGTTTCTGATCCCTATTTTGATATGCTTGATAATGGTTAAATCTCCCTGTCTTACAGATTCTATCAATTGATTTATTTTCATGGAATATTTTTGACTTTGCATAATCCTATATGGCTTTACTTATGTTCAGGGACCCCTTTAATAGTGCCTATTTGTAATAGCTTTGTTACATTTAAGTATAGTGTTTAGTAAGAGCTTTGGTTGGGGGTGAGATATAAACTATCTCAGAGGTGAGTAGATAAATTTATTCTTCTCTGAAAATGCATGTGATTCTTTTCAGAATTAAAACTCTTTTTTGTTTGTTTGTTTTTGTTTTTTCTTTTGAGCCAGGGTCTCACCCCATCATCCAGGCTGGAGTGCAGTTCGTGATCACAGCTCACTGCAGCCTTGAATTCTTGGGCCCAAGTGATTCTCCCGTCTCAGCCTCTTGGGTAGCCAGGACTATAGGCGTGGGTTACCACGACAGGCTCTATATATATTTTTAAAGAAGGTCTTCTCATGTTGCCCAGGCTGGTCTCAAGCTCCTAAGTTAAAGAGATCCCCCCACTTCAGCCTTCCAAAGTGCTAGGGTTACAGGCATGAGCCACTATGCCCAGCCAATTTGAATGAATCTTTTGAATGGACTTTTAAGAAGCAGGCTGGTGGGCCTTCAAATACTTGTATGCTCCAATATATGATTTTCTGGTTTTCTAGGCTAGAAATGCCTAATGACAGATTTTTTTTTTTTTTAATGGAACTAGTACTAAAATTATAGATATACTTAGTTTTAAATTTTCCTTATGCCTCTCATTTTGATGTAGAATAACTTACACCTGATTTAAAGAATTAGGCTTTTATAAATTGTCTGATGTTAGCAACTAAATTCACTGGGCACCCATTATTTCATGCCTGATACATTGTTTTCCATAGAGCATTCTTGTAAATATGTTTACATGATGCAAATTAAGCTAAGGTACTAAGCTATCAGATCTGTAATGTTAGGGGAACAATAATTTATTTTAAAAGTATGATGTGTAGTATTAAGGAATATTTATAATTTCTAAAATGACTTAATAGGAGAAGGCTTGGTGAAAGCATTTAGCATAGAAATGAAATATGTCTCATTAAGTTTCTTCATTATGCACATGTCAACTCTTCTTTTATTAGTCTCTAAGAGTTTATTTACATAACTGAGGGTTGCTTCTTTTATTAATGATAGTTATCCCAGCAAAATGATTTTGGTTGGGTTCACCTAAGCAATAGAATGTGCTTCCCTTTCCACAAAACTAATGGTGAGGAATCCACCCCTTCCTCAGCCAGCTCCCCTTGCAGTGAAGAGCCCTACTGGCATATGCAAATAAGCCATTCAGTTTAGAGCCCTGTGGGGCTTGCCCAGGTTTAATTTGTTATTTTGCTGATGTCGATGGCATTAACCAGGAGGTAAGTGATAGCAGGAGACTGATATCTCAGTCTGGAATGACAGTACCAGAGTCGGAAGGCTGTCATTTAGAAAGAGAAACAGATTCTTAGAATTTGGGAAAATGAAGTCACAGATTTTGCCTTTTAGTGTTGCATGACATAATTTAATGTTCTCCTGAACACGGAAAGCTATGTGAACAAATCTGTTATATAGGATCATCAGTTCCCTGTGATATCACTTATGAGAGCCCTGTTTGCTTTTTCAAAAATGTATAAAGTATTACATAATTGAACTGATACAGCTGTACTTAAATGACTAAGCTCAAAGGTTTAGAATTTGTACCTTTCTTGGATGTGTCATAGGATCTGGTAGGTAGCAAGACTGGGAATAGGGAAAGAAAAATATTTTCAGGTAGGATCTCCCTAAAGTGAAGAAGCAGGCATGTTCAGCTTCTAAGGAATTAAATTCTTCTCAAAGGTTACCATCATGGATCTAACTATATGCATCTTTCCACAAAGTCTCAGTGTCACCAAACTAACTAACTCACTCTCTCTCTCTCTATATATATATGCATACAAATAACCATCACAAACTTTTTTTTTTTTTTTTTTTAGCAATAGAATACCAAGTGACTAGTTCATTGAAAATTAAGGTTAGTTTAAGGTATGAGTCACATGGAGAAAAACTTGTGGTGAGCTGTTTACAGTTCCTTTATTTTCACTCTAAATGTAATGTATTAAATGACTTTAATCCTCCAGGCTCTTCCTTGTTTCTATGAAGATGTATTACTGGAATCTCTGTGTAAATACATTGATTATTTCATATCCCTATTTGTTCATTGCGAGCAGACTATTGTTACAAATTTATTGTACTTGAAAATAAATTAGATAAAACGGACACCAGGTTTCAAAAACCTAACCCTTGAAGGATGTGCTTGCTCTCTTTAAACCAGCCTCCCACCTACTGGGAGTTTAAGATTCAGATCCTGGGTTTAATATCAACATCTGCCCCCTGCCGAGTTCATAGCACAATTAGCTAATTAAAAAATAAAATAACATTTTCACCTTGGAGTCAGAAGAAGAGCAACCACAGGACCAGGATTTAGTTAATTTGCACATTGACTGTAATTGTGTATTTAATGCTGAGGTTAATTTTTTCCCGATGAATGGGAGCCTGGCACTGTGCTTTGGAACTCTTAAATCAGTTGTAATCATTCCATAGGGAAGGTTAATAAGGGTGGTCATTCAGATAGATTAATGAGGATAATTATTTATTTACATTTGATAACTTTTAGGGGGAAAAAAACTTTAAAACCACCTTCTGATAAACCATTAGGTTGAAAGGAGCACTTTCACATCAAACTAAATAAATAATCCACAATGCTTTTTTTCAAACACTGTATTTCTCATGTGAAAACTCTTGATTCTATGGACATGGGAAGACATGCTCGGGTTTTTGCTTGGTTTTGTTTTGTCCAATAGTCAGTAAGTCAATGGATAGATACTCTGTTCTTAAAGCTTTGGTACATTTTCTAGGTCAGCAGAGTTTCAAGACTGTTTCCTTGCATTTTTTTCCCAGAGAGGGTAGAGAAAGAATGCATGTTGGCAGGGCGGTTACTAGGAAAGACATAATCCTGACTGGCAATCTGCTACTTAGAACATTTCCTTTTTGAAAGGTAAGCATTATACTGTGAATGCCGAAGCAGTGATTGTTGGCAACTCAAGTGGGTGTGATTGATACAAGTCTTAAAAGTAATAGAGCTGTTACTCCTAGAAGAAGAAGGAAAAGAATACTTAAGTATTGTAATATAGAAATTGCATTTTGATCTAAGGAGGTCTTTTCACCCTCCTCTGTTAAGAGAGCTGAGCAAATGCTAGCCCTCATATGAGGGGCATTTCGCTGCTGGTGTTGGCTGTCACTTGCCTGGGGCCTTTGAACCCAGGGATTTTGTGAGACCATCTCCTGGTTGCTCTCATCTCCCTTTCCCTGGAGTTAATGCTCACAGTGGGTAGTACTTGCTTCTTAAGTTCTTGTTCACTGTTGTCCAGCTCTGAGAGATGGAGAAGTAAAACTCTATACCATTAATGAGGCCCCATTCCAGACTTCCCTTTTAAATATAGTACCTTGGGTTTTATGTGTGTTTGGCATGGAATGAATAATAGGAAGGTGTTACACCTTTCCATGTGACCCATATATCCAATATGTATACGAGGGCGTTAACAGGATTGGTGTTAGGAGAGACTACTCTTTTACATAGGTTTAAATTACAAACTTAATGCTAAATCTCTGTTTCAGCCAATAAAATATAATATGCATTTAGGGGCAGAGTTTATGGTGGCTGTCAGACAGCATGCATTCTGCCAGGATGACGGAGAGAGGAGCTTCTCAGGCAGGACACTTGTCATGGTTTGGAGGAAGATTGTGATTTCCACATCATTTTGTTCATATCTAAATGGGTGGCAATTCTAACCCTAAGAAGGCTCTGCAGTGCTTTCTGTTATTTCAGGAAGATGGACTTCATATTCAGAGAAATCATGTTTCAGTTTCCCTTAGTATTTTTGAAATAGAGACAATTTTCAAATAATAGAAAAATGAAGATCTGATGGGAAATATCTTAATACTGGGTTGTGTTTGTGACTTTATTACATGCACATACAAGTTTGTTTATAACAAAATAACTTGCACATCACATGTGCTTTTGTGGGGTAGAATGTGTCTTGTGTTTTTGTTGTTGATGTTTAGCTAAAACAAAATACAGTGCCGTTAAACACTGTCCCTCTCCCTTTTCTGACCATTTCTCCATCATCCCACACCCCACCTTCTCCCTTCCCACCTCTCGTTCACTCCCCATCTTCCATTCACTGTCAGGAAGGGCAGCCTCCGAAGAGCCATTTCAACTCAGCCCGACATCGCCAGAGACTAGTGGACCCAGCTGCTTCAAAAGTGAGTGTGTCCCGTTGCCCTGGGCAGCGGGTGTGCATGGCGGCGTGGTCCCGCTGCGGTAAACAGGGTGTGGGGTTTTATTTATGCTGGTATGTTCCAGGGTTTCAGAATATGGATATTGAGAGGAGTCAAAGTCTTCTCTATTAAATCAAGACTATGCACATCAGTGTTATTCTGGTAAGTGTTTAACAACCAGTCCTGAAAACAAAGTAAATCCCTGATGGTAGCATTTGCTGGTTTCCCTGGTGTAGATACTCCCACGCTGGCCAGTTTCCAGTACCGGTGTGACGTCACTGAACTCAGAGCTGGAAAGAGAGGCCCAGTGGAACACTATTATATAGTTTTTTCACCATATAAATACAATTGACGTAAACCCTCGTAAAACGTAGCAAACTACATAGGAAGTGTATCAGTTTTAATTATCTATTACCCTTGTTTTCAGTATAAGATATTTACTCTAAGTTTAGACATTTTTAGTTCACAATAATGGCAATTTTTAACAAGTGGCTTGGAAAGCTCCTGAAAATTTACCAAGCTGGGATGGGTTGTCTTCAGGCCAGCAGTTATATATTTTACGTACATGTTGAGAATAGTCTTAAGCCAATTGGTCATGCCCAATTCTTTTTAATAGATAGCAGTAGCCACAGAAAAGTGACTGAAATTTTGTGTGAGGATTTGCTCATCCCACGCAGCTCAACTAAGTCTCAGGCCAGTTCTGTGTAACAGACTTTTATTAAACAGTTATTAGCAAATAGGTATGAAGCATTCATGAAGCCTGTCCCGTAAACTCAATGAAGTTCCAGCTTTCTGGCCTTTTTAAGTGCTCCAGTCTAATTTTTCTGGACAGTTCCACTCCAGGTCGACATGTCAACTTTCCAGAGGCAGGATTCTCTCACCTTTTTAGTGGGCACCAGGGAGTGGGCATCCTCTGACCCAGCTGCTGGACATAAGGCCATTTAGCAACTGAACATCAGATGTCCTGAGGGTACAAGCTGTAGACATCCCTAGATTCTCATGCTCTGTTCATACAAGGGTGGAAAATTTTGCCAATTCACTTATCTTAAATACCACTAGTTTCATTGATGAAAACCTGTTATTAAACATCTGCCATGTGAGCAGCAAGCCACTGATTTTGATTTCACCAATGAAAATCCATTTGAGTATGACAATTAGCAAAATCTCTGGTGTTGATTAAGACACAGATGCCTCTGATATAATGCTAGTTTACCACCCTGGTGAAGTCAATTCTTTTTTTATTTTTATTTTTTGAGACGGAGTCTCGCTCTGTTGCCCGGGCTGGAGTGCAGTG
>NC_045437.1:52116123-52164605 GCF_002776525.5 Piliocolobus tephrosceles | reverse complement strand
TTTTTTTGTTTTTTTTTTTTTGTTTTTTTTTCTTTTTGAGTCAGAGTCTCTGTCACCCAGGCTGGAGTGCAGTGGTGTGATTTCGGCTCACTGCAACCTTCACCTCCTGGGTTCAAGTGATTCTCCTGCCTCAGTCTCCCAAGTAGCTGGAACTACAGGTGCCTGCCACCATGCCCGGCTAATTTTTGTATTTTTAGTAGAGATGGGGTTTCACCATATTGGCCAGGCTGGTCTAGAATTCCTGACCTCAGGTGATCCACCTGCCTTGGCCTCCCAAAGTACTGGGATGACAGGTGTGGGCCACGACACCCGACCAGGATGTAATTTTAATCCATAAATATATTACATTGCCTATGCTGAAGTGTTTGAAACTAGACTGCAGATGTCATAACTCTTTGTCACATTTATTAAGTGTCTAGGGCTTCCCTTCCCGCCAAGCCCCAGACAACTCGCTGTAGCTTAGTAGCGTCGAGATGAAGTCATGGGAGTTCTGTTGGTACATGAAGGAAAAAACAGACTAGCTTTGAATAAGTCATGTGGTTTCATCATGTAACATGTGAATTTTGCTAATGTAGAGCATAACTCAGAGTACAGCGGGGCCTTCTTGAACCCTGCCTAAGATTTTTCGCTAATGAGGCACTAAAATACTGGGTGCATTAAGTACATCTACTGTTATACACAGCGTGCACCTCTTGATTGGTGGTATTTTAAGGACTCAGCTCAGCATGTGCTTTTGTTCCCCCTCTTTCTTTTGTCCTGTATTCATTTCATTCTGTCTTGGCATTTGCAGAAATACTGTGCCTCACCGTGCAGTGTGTTCTATAGTATACTGTAAATTAGCTAACTTTCTTCTACTGGTGGTGAGAGTCTTTTTGTTGTTTCATTTTGTTTTGAGCAAGAATCATGGCTTCTTTTTCTAGGCCGACTTGAAGAGGAACTCATTAAACTACCATAGAGAAGATGTCTGTTGCCTTAATGTGCTTTGTGAATTGGTTCAGCCACATTACCAAATAGGTTTAAAAGGTTACATTCTTTCCTCCTCAAAACACTGCAGTGCTAGAAATTTGAGGAAGGCCTAAAAATGTTTTCTAACATTAGGAAGCCATAGGAGAAGCCACGGTTTGCTGTGTGGATGCATTACTTGGATAGTAAATGGCAAATGGAAATGTGCATGTGTATAGCCAGTGACCTTTCTTTATAAGCACACTTTGCTTAGATTCTGCACTATGTCATTTTCAACTCAATAACCTGAGTCGTAGTAAAGAATTCTTACAAATTACCGGTTCCTATATTCTGGGGGTCAGTAACAAAGTACGGTAAACCAGCTGCCAAATCTTTTGAGAACATTGATTTTATTGTGAGTCTACGTCCAAGTGTGTTCAGATAGAAATGTTTAGCTTTACAATGGCAGGATGATATGGTGCAAATAATATACTGGACTGGATTGTATGTTAGGCTTTGTCATTAACCAGCTCTGTGGACTTGGGTGATCATTTAACACTGAGCCCCATTGCTCTAGATTTTCTTATCTGTGAGGAGAGTATAAGAAATGTTCCGTTAATCAAATATGGAATTGTTGCGTTTTTCCACTAAGGCTACTTATAACTAGATATATTACCATTTAGTCTGAGGTTTTTGCCTGGTATTTCTCAATCCTAAAATCTCTCTACAAATGTCATTCCTTATTCCTTGCATAGTATTATTATTAGGCAGTCTTCTCTCAGTATCTTCAGAGGAAGTTAATTTTTAAAAGAGAAATTACTTTAAAGCTATAGGGAAAATATGGAGCAGAAATAAGGGACTCGTTTTTCTACTCAAGGAGTTGGCTTTTTTTTAGCCTGATTTTTTTCTTTGTCTTAGAAAGCCTTTTGTGCTTTGAGTATAGAAAAACAAGCTTTTAAATCTGTTTTATTTGAATGAGAGTAAAGGGTTAGGGGAAAACAAAGATAAGTATTGTGCCTGTGATTGGCTAAGCTTGTCTGCTGGGAATTTCTAAAGTGCCTTTCACTTTGAGAATATGCTCACCTGTCTGTCCCTCAGTATGAGCGCTGTAATACAGCAGATGAACAAAGAATGAAGCAAAACGGGCAATAGGAATAGTAGTTCAAAGACGATGGAGCAGTTATTTGTGGAGCTGGTATAGGCTTCTGTTAAATAAAAATCTATTTGATGTGGGAGCATCAGGGACATGATCTGGTGGACAGACGAGAACACGAGAGTGTACAGAGGATTAGTTTTCAAATCTCCTGGCATTTCAGCACAAAAGAATGATGAAGATTTATTCTATATGAGCTGTCATTTTACATTGGAAGCTTTGCTGATCCAGAATAAACAGGTTCATAAAGATGGTATGAGATTTTGAGTATGTGAGAGCAAATAGTGGTAGGCATAGCATCTGATCAATTTCAAAACCCGAAAGTGTTGTAACAGTCTACCCTTCTTTAAAAAATGAACCAAACTACCCAAATTCACAGATAATCCAACTACCAAAAACCTGCATATAATTCTAAAATGCATTATTTCTGTCTGCTGCAGGACTTGAAAATCTTTTATCCTAATTCTCAGCAATTTCTTTACTTTTCTCTAATGATAACAAGGTTTCTAAAACCTGGGCTTTCCTGCTGGGAAAATCCGCCCAGAGCTATCTCAGAGCAGATGGTCTTCTTTTCTCACTACTGTAAACCTTTTAGGATTGATCCTTTTTTTCATTTTTACCTATCTGAAGAATAAGTGTCTTTGAGACCTTAGAAACCCACTGTTCACAGGGAACAAGAAGCTGTCTTGGCCGGAGTTCATAGTTGCATAGATGATATAATATAAAGGTAATGGAAAATCAAGGAATTGTGTTTCTGTCTGTAGCATCAAAAAAAATAGGTTGATTTTTAAGCACTAAGGGGATAGGCTTTAAAATATCTACATTTTTGAGCCTTATTATGCATTGAGTTTCTGGATGGTAATTAACACCTTCCTAGTCTTAGGAATTTCAAGTGTTAAAGAATAATTTCTTCTTTTTCAGAGGGTGCAATACTTGTTACTATATTTAAGGACATAGAAAGATGAGGAAGGGATTGGAAGACTGGTTGCCATAATTATTCTGGGAGTATTTTAGTCACATAAAATGTTGTACTTTGTAAACTTTTTATAAAGGCCTTTCGGGATGATAAATTTCTAATAGAAAATTCTGAGGCAGCTTATAGTTTGTTTGTGTTTTTACATCAGTCATTTATAAATTATCTTTGGTCCCAACTAAAATGAGCATGAATCTCATTTCTGAGACTTATTAACCATGACTTTGAGTCAATTACTTAATCACCTTGAGAAAATCAGCTTCCTCATCTGAAAAATAGGGAGCAAAATAATCTCAATCTCATCAGGTTATTTTGAGGATTAAATGAGATAATGCATAAACAATTTTTACCACATGGTCAGGCACTTAATGTGTACCAAATTATAACAATCTTTTAAGTTATGATTACTATTACCATAGTTATTTGGTAATCATTTTTTCCCCTCATTTGTAAATAAGCGGTTAGGACCACATGATTGTTGAGGTAAAATGTCTGCATTATTAAAAGTCTATACAGTTCTATGTATTTTTATTTTTTTATTAAAAAGTAATTTTAGAGACAGGGTCTCACTTTGTCACTCAGGCTGGAGTGCGGTAGCAGTCATAGCTCAGTGTGGTCTCTGAGTCTTGGCTTCAGGTGATCCTCATGCCTCAGACTCCCGAGTAGCTAGGACTATAGGTACACACCGTCACACCCAGCTCACATTTTTATTTTCATTTTGGTAAAAATAGGGTCTTGCTATGTTGCCCAGGCTGGTCTCAAACTCTGGGACTCAAGCGATCCTCCTGCCTTGGCCACCCAAAGTGCTGGTATGATCACAGGTGTGAACCACTGTGCCTAGCTCCAGTTCTACTATACTTTTTAAAAAAATGCTTATCGTACTGAAAGCAGTGTGTTAGCCATGGAGGAATATAAATTGCAGTATTTAATTCTTACCCCCTCGAGTGTCATTTAACTGGCAAAAATAAATAAATGAAGCAGGGACGGTAATGAATTGCCTGGTAAACACTATCAGTGCAATGTTGATTTTGAGTGGAAGGAGATCTGAGTGGCAGCCAGAGAAGGTGTCCTTGAAGTGGTGGTTTTCCATGTGGGCCTGGAAGGTGGGATGGGACTTTTTAAACAGCATAAGCTTAGGCATGTCCATCATGGGAATGCATGCAGTAGTCATCGGTCGGGCCAGGAGATAGGGGATGTGACACAGGCCGAGATGAGATGGAAGGTATGCTCCTGTCATGGCCCTCTGTGGTGGGAGACACTGCAGCTCTGAGGTCATGTGCCCTATTTTCAAATTCTCTATACCAGCTAGGAAGCAAAGGGAAAATCTTCTATCTTATCAGTACAATGGGGGAAGTCACACCATGTACCTCATTAGGAATGTTATAATTAGATGATCTGGTGAAGCCATTCCGTAGAGTGATCAGGCTGTTTTGGCCTAAGTACAGCCAGTACTGAGTTAAATGAGACATAGTCTGCCCTATGACCCAGCAGCCTCAATCCTAAAGAGGGCATGTTTGTGTGAGGACATGTACCCGGGTGTCTTTTGGAACATTGTTGTGACAGAAAGTCAGAGGTTTTGTGGGCGTTGACAGTTGAGGGTGGTTGGGTAAATGGGGGAATGTCATAGCGTACCATTTAGCCATTGGAAGCAACAGCCCGAAGGAACACACAGCAATGCGGATGGAACCTAAAACATATTACTGTGTGGAACCAAGCTTAAAACATCAATTCTTCAGTATCATACTTTTAATGTCAGTCAATTAAAAGTACACACCATGCAATGTACATTTTATAGGAGCATGTGCAAATAGCTGAATATCCATCAGATATAGAGAAAGATTGCTTGGAGGCAGGAGGGAAGGGCCTAGGACTGGAAAGTAACCATGCAGGTAAGTAAACGGATGAGTGATTGAGGAGTAGGAGTCAGCCTACTCTCTCCTGCACACTTGGAGATCTCCACAAGGAGAAATTGGTAGGCAAAGAAATATGACATAAGGGAGGCTTAAATGCTTGAGAAGTGGATGCGGCCGCCTGTAAGGTAAGTACTACTATGGGGAGCAATGGAGTAGCTAATACCGACATAGTACTCACTTGGGCCCAGCATACTCCCAGCTGCTTTACACACGTGTGAACCACTTTCATCTGCACAGCAACCTGAGGATTTTGGGTACTGTTAACACCATGTTGCAGATGAGGAAACTGAAGCATGGTGAAGTTCAGTAACTTGCACAGGGTCACACAGCTGGTAAAAGTGAAGCCGGGATTCAAGCCCGATTAGTCTGACTTTAAGCCCCTGTTCTTAACCACTAAGCCTTGCTGACTCCTGATGGATGTAACTAAAGTGGAGATGGGAGGTAAAAATGCCTTCCACAGGTGGTACCACTGGCACGGGCCTGGCATTTGCAACTGCTTCCTCTCTGTGGAGGCTGACCATTTTCTTTCAGTGTGTGCACATGTATATAAAACTTCTTATTGAAATATAATATAGACTCATTAGTGTACAGTTTGATGAATTTCCACAAACTGAACAAGATCAAGCAATGCAGAACAAGATGGACAGCCCTGAAAAACTAAGGAAAACAAAAACATCTGTCATTTGTACCAGGTACTAAATTATGATGCTGGAAAACAACGTCATGAAAAACATAAGCCTTTAAAAGTAAAAACAATAGAAATGTAAAACTTACTGAAATTGCTAGAGGCATCAGGTGTTCCTAAGGCATAGAAAAAGCCCCTCTACCTTTTCATTGATTTTTTTTTTTTACTACAGTTAGTTGCTTCTGTTATGACTGGCCAGGAGGCATGGATGACTCATGAAGGAAAGCAGAAAAATCTCTCAATGAATTTAAAGGCAGCCTCCTGTTATCAAACGATAAAGCAGTTTGAGCTGCAAGCGTTAGTTAGACATAAATAAATAGATAAATACCTATCATGATTGGATCATAAGGAAGACCTTGCAGTGGCCAGATAAATGAATTTTCTTCTCTCCTGGTCATTGTTTAACTCTGTAGGACAACTGTCTTAGATGTTCAATGTCGATTCCTGTGGGCCACATTTGCCAGTTTGCAGGACAAAGCTATGACAACGTGTATCACACTAAAAGGAGAATGTTTTCCTATATTTCAAATGGTCAATTCTGTGTCCAGAAAAAGTGTCATGTTGTGTTTTGGGGCTACTCGTAACACATCTTCTACCTACCTGGCAAATTTGTACACAACAATTCAGAACCTTTGGGCAGTGAAGTTAAATAACTCACACAAGATCCCAGAGCTAGTAAAAGGTGGAGCTAGGATTCAGACCAGTTAACCTCTGTACTTTGCCGTCACAGCCTAGTCGTTGCCACCAACACCTAGGAAGGACTGGGCCTCTTTCCTGGGGCACACACTGTGCTAGGCAATGCAAGATTTCTCAGGGTTCAAGAGGAAGGCAACCACTATACCATCTTTTTTTCTCTTTTAGCCTGAAGTAATCGTGATGTTCTTTACACCTAAATGCCAGAGAAATCTTTTGTCCTAGATACCGCTCTTCTGGCCCCTGGCTCCTATGGACCTAGGTAAAGCTGCAAAGCTGATGGAAGAGTGTGCATTCTCCTTATGGTTCCTAGCCCAGTTTACAAGGATTTTTTTTTTGTCTCCGTTGGTTTTCACAAGAACTGCAGACCCCTCACAATTCTATTGAAAAATGGGCAAAGGAAACAAATGAACAGTTCACAGAAAATCAAATATGAAAAAATGGCTCATATGCATAGGAAATGATTCTCAACTGCCCTTATAAGAAAAGTACAAATTAAAAATGGTACTGATATATATATATAATGTTTAAAATAAATATAAGTTTAAAATAATATATATACACATATGCACACACATATATACACACACACATATATACACACACACATATATATTAATTACCTGTTGGTTTGGCAAAAATCTAAAACTGGGAGTATTTCTGGTTTCTAAAACTAGAAATCTAAAACTGAAAGTATTTTGCAGCTATACTTTCTGGGAAAATAGCTTGCTTTCTTTGTTTTGTTTTTTGAGACAGTCTCACTCTGTCACCAAGGCTAGAGTGCAATGGTGCTATCACTCACGACTCACTGTAGCCTCGACCTCCCTAGGCTCAGGTGATCCTCCCACCTCAGCCTCCTGAGTAGCTAGGAAAACAGGCGCACATCACCACACCCAGATAATTTTTGTATTTTTTGTACAGATGGGATTTCTCCATGATGCCCAGGCTAGTCTCAAACTCCTGGGCTGAGTTGATCCACCAGCCTTGGCCTCCCAAAGTTCTGGGATTACAGGCATGAGCCACTGGTCTGGGAAATAGCTTTCTTATAATTCTGGTAGGAATGTAGGTTAGAACAACTTCTGCAGATGGCAAATTGTCAGTGTTAATCAAAATACATGCACCCTTTGAGCCACCAGTTCCTCTTTGGGGAGTAAAGCCATCCGATAGACCAGTGTACGTGCTGAATGAGTCCTGGAAAATATTATTTATTATAGCATCCTTTTTAATACCAAAAGACTGGAAACGACCCAAATATCTTTTAGTGGTTAAGTGGATAAACAAATTATGTTTCCTTTGTGCTATGGAATACCATACAGCTATATAAAAGACTGAGGGCTTTGCACTGATATAAAAGGATCTCCTGATCAGAGGGAAAAGTCAAAGGGCCAAATAATAGCCTTATATGTTTCATTTGCTGTAAAAGTAGGAGGGGAATAAGACTATGTACTCATTGGCTCATGTAGTCAGATACTACATATTTGCTCATAAATTCTGGACAAGTTCATACAAAACTTAGAACAGTGGTTCTCTCTGGGAGAGTAATATGGGAATTGGGTGAATGGGGGACTAGGATGGAAAGGAGTTTTTTAAAAACTAAATGCTTCTCTATACTTCATAGACTGTGGTAATATATTAACCTTTCCAAAAAAAAGTGGGTTTTTTTAAACGTAAAGAAATCCAGAGCCCTTGACCCAGAGTTTCTTCCTTTCATTCTGTGCCAGCTGCTAAACCTCCCTGGTCCCTTTCAACTTCTACTGGATTCCTTCTGAATTGCCTAGCTTCCCCTTAACAATGGACCATTTGAGGACATTCACCATCCTCTAAAGTTTATTGCAACAAAAGGTAGAGAAGGAGAAGTAGAAGACGAGAAGGAGAAGTAGAAGAGGATAGAGCTTATCTCGTTTGTGTTCAGCCTAACATCTCTCTACTCAGACCCATACAAGTAATTCTAAGGAGAGTGGATTCCACTTATTTTCCATGATGCTATGTATAAGGTGTGATAGAAACACAGTATTAAAGCACCCAAAAATACCAAAGATAAAAAATACCTTTGAAACCCAGTTCCACTAATGCAATATATACTGACATTCCCTTTGTGGCCAAGCACTGTGCTAAGTGCTGGAGATTTAGTACTTAGACTGGAAGGTGAGTATAACCAGCTGCCTTTTGAAGAATCACGCCTTCCCATAGACCTTGAACACTGTTTTATTTCTGTTGTAAGAGTAACACATATCCAGAAAAGTGCAAGTATTAATGAACTTTCACAAATTGACTCTACTCATGTAATCAGCACCAAGGTTGAAAACAAAACAGCATCACCAGCCCCCAGAAGATCCCCTTGTACTATCTTTGTAGCAAATTTTATATTCTATTTTGAATTTTCTATTGTTTTGAAGTTTTGTTTTTGTTTTCAAAATCTTATATTTTTCATGATACTGCTTCCCAACATTATAATTTATTATCCAGCAAAATGACAGCTGTTTTGGTTTTTCTGTGTTTTTAAGGAAAGGATGGGATTGAATTTTAGAACATGGGTAAAATAATGCCTGTAAAGATCATACTCACTATGGCTATTAAAATTTCAAGTGCTGCAGTTTCTATGTTAAGTCCACTTGAATATGGTGACCAAAAACATCTGGGAGGAAAATTATATTTAGTCCATTTCTCTTTCCTAACACAGGAATGCAGTTATTTTTCTCCTGTTTTGCAGCTGGCAAAAGTTGAGTAGGCATAGGCGAATTGTTACAGTCCCACCTCTCCTATCCTTATGAGGACTTTTATTTTTAAAGACTTTTAAAAATTGGTGAATTATTATTTGTTGACTTTTCCCAGTCATCAGAGTTGTGCTTGCCAAAGACTGTGTAACAGGAAATTTGCCAAGATGGGATTAGCAATTTGTTTGGAGAAAGGGTGTAGGAAATATTTTAAATTTAAAGGTGAGAAGATCACAGACGAGGATAAGTACAAGTTACTCAATTTGGCTTCTATTTACGAAGAACTACTGAAATTATCCCTTTACCTTTAGGGACTTCTGTGTTTCATTTGCCCCCAAGTCCCCTTACCCGTCAGGCAACAAAAACAAGTCAAAACATAACCAGCAACTCTTTAAAAAAAAATTAAGCATTTAACCGGGCAAGTTTTATCAAGTTTTGTCCTGCTTCTGTGGATTCTGGAAGGAGTCTGTTTCCTAGTAGTGCTTGAGAAGAGAAACCTGGCATAGGTTTTGCTGGCCAGTGCTCGGAGGCCGGTGATAACTTTCTGTAACTGGTTTCAGTGTCTTGGTAACTCTGTTGCCTGTTTTAACAAATTTCAGGTTAATGTGTTTTGAGTTTTTTAAATTTTATTTTATAGATACTCCCTTTCCATTACCTCACACACCTTTATCTATTTCCTGCCTGAAAAAAGAGATTTGACTCTGATGTGCCCAAGTATGGTTTTCCTTGAATTTATTCTGCCTAGGATTTGCTGAGCCTCTAGGGTATGTGGATTAATGATTTTCATCAAATTTGGGGACATCCTTGGACATTATCTACTTAAATATATCTTTTAAACCACTTTCTCTTCTCTCCTGGGACTCC
Source organism: Piliocolobus tephrosceles (assembly GCF_002776525.5). Taxonomy (NCBI): domain Eukaryota; kingdom Metazoa; phylum Chordata; class Mammalia; order Primates; family Cercopithecidae; genus Piliocolobus; species Piliocolobus tephrosceles. The sequence goes on along the minus strand of NC_045437.1, from coordinate 52,154,668 downwards.
ATTTATATCTATATTAGGAAGTTTAATATTGTCCCACAGATCTTAGGCATTCTTTTTATTTTTGTTTTGTTTGTGCTTTTTTTTTTTCTTGGCAATTCATTTGGGATAATTTCTATTATTTTGACTTAATTTTGCTGATCATTTATTGTGCTTTACTCTGCCAGTTAGTAAGCCCATTTCATTGTGAGTAAGGCCATTTCATTCTAATATGTTCTTCAGGCTAGATTTTTCTTTTTTGTTTTTATAATTCAATCACTCTGCTAAAAATTCCCACATCTTCTTTATGTTGCCATACATTTGCCACTGGATCCTTTAGCATACTTTTTAGTCTGTCTGACAGCACCAGAATCTTGACTATCTCTGTATCTGTGTGTCTTCTCTTGACCATGGGTCATAACAAGATCCAAACCCAGCTCAAGCAGGGAACAGAATGACTCAGCACCCTACTACAGTGTATGACGCAGAAGAGGCATACGTTTTTCTGAAACTAAGTAGTATTTACCTCAGCATCAGTTTCTACCGAGATTTAAAATGTTTGGCACCTACTTGAAAAATTACCGATACGAGAAGAAGCAAAAACTCCTATTTCTGAGATTTCCTTTACCACTTAGGAGGTAGACTATAACCAGGGACCACTGCTCTCACTCCTACAGTCAAAATAAGCTGAATAAGTAATAAAAATCATAGTTTAAAAAAATCGTAAAAAATGCTAAGAACATAAATCTTGAAAAAGTAAATTCCAGAAATTGGCAAACTCTTCAAAGGAAAGAAGAGGCCCATGGTTTCTCTCACCCCTGGTAGATTGGCAGGAAGAGGAGGAATCTGCCATGAATGGGGTAAGAAGGAATCAGCCAAATTGAAAACCTACTTTTCACTTCTAGCTTTTCTTTCTGTCTTCACTCATGTTGTGAGCAGTGGTCTCTTGTGTTTATTTACGTCCTATGTGGAAGTCTCAGAAATAGGAAATTTGTTCAAGGAGACTAGGAAATTTGCCAGTAGGGAAAAGAGAACAGAGATAAGCCTTGGCCATTGATAAATAGGGCACAGTTATGTTGTCCTGTCACGGTTATAAATGCATGGACATGGTAACACTCCTTATTTTCTGGATTTATCTTTCATGTGAACTGCAGGCCTACCTATGGTATGGTAGTCATGTATTTTTATGCCTTGTGTTTATTTCTTTAGAGATTTGATCACTGTAGTACACAAGGGATTTGTTTCTGTAGCTCTTGCTTTTAGACTTTTTTTTTTTTGGATTTGTTGCTGCAATCTTGCAATTGTCCAAAGGGACACTTTATTGAATTACAACGTAGGCCACCGCCTCTTTCATCATAGCACAATTCAAGACTGAAATTCTAAGTTACTAAGTACAATAACTGGTACATGGTGTGGCAATAACAGTCTCCATTTTCCTTGTGGTCATTCTATGATTGCACTAAAATTAGGGCTCATTTAAATCCCAATTTTTCAAAGTGTATTCTTTCAGAAGCACATCCTATGTTTTCCCAAAAAGTGTTTCATATTAAATTTGGGTAGCACCAGAGATTATGTTCCTTGCTCTTAGAAAATAAAACGCTAATGATTGTAAAAAGTCTTGGGGAAATCTTAAAATAAGTAAATCCTTTAAGCTATGTTTAATTAGGTGTTTCTCAAACTTACTTGAATACAGAACCTTTTAGCAAAGGAACTTTAAGTTTTTCTTGTCAAAGCCATTCACAAAGTGCAGAACATTCTTTGGGGAGATGTTGAGTTAAATGGACTCTGTTGCTCTATATTTTGGGGAGTATGAATAATTCATATTGGACTATCATTCTGTACACCTGGAAACATCTTCTCCACTGTTTCCTGAGAAGAACCCGGGAAGCTTGCGTTTGGAGGAAGGAAGAGCTCTACCCCAGAAGCCTGTTTGGTTGCAGCATTATGGCTTAGGTCTCCTCATTATAAGTGTTAATGTAGTAGTGCTCTGCTACTGTAGGAGTATCCTGGTCTCGGCTGCCTGACTTCTCCAAGGACTGTCCTAGTTTGCTAGTCCAGGAAAATAAGCTAGGTCAGCTGTCATATCCCCCCAAATGAAAAAAGACAGTTAGCTGCCTAGACTGCAATTGGAAGGAAAGGTCAATCAATGTATTACCTTTCTTTCCATGTGTTCCTTGGCCGCCGGCAGAGTTGTGCCTTCTCACTAGTGGTGGTAATCTCTTCTGCTAAATTTTATTTTAACCTTGCAAATAGGTGAAAGGAAGGGCACAGTTAATAACGTCTTCCCCCATATACCTGTGAGCATATTATTTGGGCTGAATCTTGCCCCTCCTTCCCCTAGCAGTAAGGCCTGCACAGTCCTGCTTCGACAGAGTGTTATACAAGTAGCTGGTTTTATTTATTGTGGGAATTTCTCCTAGAGCTCTGTCATGCTCTTGCATAGACAGAATGCAAACATTTTTGTGATTCTTGACAGTAGCTGGGATCTATGTGGAATGGGGGTTTTCAAAACATTTCTCAGTCAATATGTTTACTCTACTTCACCAGCCATGCAGTGTGATACGGTGCATCACCAATACTCGAAATAGACTGCAACAGGAGGTCAGAATGGAGCATAGATTTTCTAACACAGCATGTTAGATGAAATGATTTTGTGTACTTTGAAGTGGAAAATTCAATCAGAATTTTCCACACTTTTTAGTTAAAGCAACACTGTTATTTATTGATGAAAGGTAGACTGAGAAAAATACAAAATGCAGAGTCTAGCATATTATTTCTGGTCATAGCAAGAAATACTTTTCTCTTGCAATTTAATGAAAGCTATGCAAGATAAAAAGGATCTGCTTAAAATATACAGCTATGGAATGCTTGGAACATATGCCAATATGTTTAGCATGTGGGTGGGTAAAAATGGAATCCAGCTTTGTAAGAAGTTTGTTTTTCATTAAGAAATGGACTTCATGCTTGATAAATGACAATTACAATTGCCCAGGTAATCCATTTTGGCTTAGTTTTAAAGTAACCAAGTTCATTTAAAGGCACCTGGGAGTATCAATAATAAATTCAAGGATAGATTCTCTAAGTTTTCATCAAAGTAGGCTTGGATAATATTTAAATTTATTACTAGTTTTCGTCTGTCCTTTGGTGCACTGAAGATACATCAGCATAACTACCTATTATGTAGATGAATAATTTATACTTCCAAATTGCAAAACCTTAGGGTTGCAATGTCAGATTTGTGCATGAATATTTAAGATAGAATAATAATCTAATATTAGAGTGCTCAGTGTGTGCCGGTTACTCTAGGTGCTTTACATATATTATTTCATTTAGTCCTCACAACAACTCTGACTTCTCAAATCTACAATATCCAGCGATGCAAGAAAGCCACAGAGAGGGTAGGTAGTTTACCCAAGGCCATATGGAAAGATGGGGCTGGCACTCACTTTGGTATGCAGACTCCCAAGCCAGGCTTCTGAGACACTCTGCCAGGCCATGTACCTGAAGCTCTGCCACCTCAACATTTTCATCCTGGTGGTCCTAAGTAGGGGTGAGTAAGCCACTTAATTCAATTAGCATATAAGAGTTGTTTTTAGATTCTTTCTTTAAAAGAGGCATAATTCTTCAAGAGTTTCTTTTACTCTAGATACTGTTATTTTTTTTTCTGGTTGATATACAATTCAAGTCAGTGTAATTCAGTTTTCTTTTTTAAACTAGCATTTAAAGTGACAGAACCATTTAAAAGTATTAGTGCAAATTCATCAACTTGTCCAAATAGTGTAGCTTCAGATGATAGTTTAGGCTGCCGAAAACTTTGTGTTGTTCAAAGTTCCTTTGTTCTAATGTTGATTCTCCCCACCTCCTTTGTTCGAACTATTTTATATCATCAGTTTTTGTTGTTGCTGTGTGTGTGTGTGTGTAAACTTTTATTCTGAAGAAAGTGAGTCCAGAATCAACTATCAGTTTCATGTTTCCAAGGAAATCCAGTGTAATTCTGTGTAAAAACACATACCTTCTGTGTAATTCGGTAAGCATGCCAATCCAATATGATCTAGTATGCTTTTTATTTTTCGAAAGAAGAACCTAGTTAGTATAATAGAAACTAAAGTGAAAACCACCTAAACTCATTCATACATTGCAGATGGCTGCATTCATGTGTAATTAGGGTAGGGTCTTCTTGCTTGGAAATGACTTGATTTTTTGGTTAACAAAAATAAGAGGCCACCTTATGAACGTAAGTTTCTTAAGTCTCACAAATAAGTGTCCACTCAGTTGTATAGTCTTTGTGATCCCAAAAAACCGCAGGGGATCATTTTGACTTTGAGGGAGGGATTCTGTCTTTGTAGCGAGAACAAAATTCAGTCTTTAGGAAGAAGCAATTAAAACCCCAGAGCCTTTTATTGCTTTAAAAAAAAAATCTCACTGCACTGAAATATTTTCTGCTAATTAACTGTCACAAATATGATGCCATTAAACTTGGACTCTCTTTGGTTAACTTCAAAGTCACTAACACGCACTGTACAGCCCTCCCAAATATATTTTGGAAAAGGGAAACAACTTGACAGATCTGTAATCAATGTTTTCAAGGCTTTTGTTTCTCATAGAATCTAATCCTGATTTAAGAACATTTGTTCATTTTCTTTGGGTAACATACACCAGCCTTTATGATGCCAGGGCTGTGTTGATGTCTGGTGTGTATTTGGAAACACTATGCCAGAGCTAATTTGCAAAGTTGATTTAGTCCTAGTATTAGCCAGGAATGTACTTAGCTACTGGTAACAGAAAACCCAACTAATAGTAGCTCATATGGGATTGATTTTTCGCATATGAGAATATTTGTTGGTAGAATGTCCAGGGCTGGTGCCATATGGAAACAGTATCATCCGAGGACCCTGGCTACTTTTGTCTTTGCTCTTCTTTTTTTAATGTGAGGACCCTGACCTTGGGCAAATCATGACATAACTTTCCTAATACTCAATTTCCGCATCTGAAAAAAATACTAAACATTCTTCCTATAGTTGCAGGATAGGGTAAGGCTTGCATGAAATCCTGTATGAGAAAATGTCCCTTTCAGGAATAAAGTTGATGTTTAACACTGCAATGGCAACCACAGCTGTACTAGTTTTCATAGTGGTGATGGGGAGGGAGGATATAAAGTGGGGAATAGGGGATCTTACCTGCACCCATGGTCTTCATTCTCGAAGTTCTCGAGAGCCTGCATACTTTCAGATGATGTTATTTAAAATAGTACGTTGGAGAAAATACTTTAAAAAATGGCAGGTACTGTACCCTGTAACAAACAGAATCTATTACTGATTTAGTGACTTCTATAAACTAATTGTTTATTCTGTGACCTCTTTACAATAAATTTCAGTACCATTAAAGGCTTAAGTTTACATTATTGATTATTTGAATATGTGTGTCATTAATCTTCCATTGTGCTCATACATTTTTATATGTACATTTTAAGTGTCGTTTTTGCATTTAGATGGAGAGGAATGGCCAGAAGAAAGTAGACTTGTGGATATTAGCTTCATATAGCACTTCAAGAGGTCCCTTGAGCTGATTTGCCAGTAAATTTCTACACTGAAATAGGCTTTCAGAATAGGGACTGCTAGATAAACCACAAGGTGTCCGTAGTAAATAAAAATGATTAATCTCAGCAGAGTAAATTCACTATCACTGGTCAAATAGTCTCATCCAATTCTGTTTCCTGGTTCTATAAAAAGCCTTTTTCTTTTTGTATTAAGGTTGTCTATAATTTTAATAGAACACTTGAATTATTACCTGGTTTTAAAAAATTGGTTCATAAAAGGATATTGATTCTTCAAATTAGGGGCAGTTGAAATGTACGTATATTAGCAAACTGATCCCTTGATGGGTCCTGGAAAGTCCTGTCAAGAAAACTCATCTTAAATCTATGTGAGAGACACCTTCTTAGAAATGATCACAATTCTTAATGATTGGCTGTGAATTGGAGAGTGAGGTTGGTGTGGAAATGCAAGCGAACTGAAAAGCGAAAGTGGAAATCTGTTAAGTAGGGTTCTTTCTAGTTGCTGAGTTTTTATTCCACATCATTGATATTCACTTCTTTCCCAGGGCATTTTCCTGGGTAATGAGAAGACTCTAAAATCAAATAAAGCTTTTGAACATTGAAGATGTTTGCCACTGTTCTGTTGAAGAATCCTATAGATTTATAGTGATTCTAAAAGGTGTCTCATATCCACTATATTAACTAGCTTTTTAGAAGCTTATGAACATTGTAGCTTTTATTGATTCTAGGGAATTGGACCCAACAATAAGCAATAAAAGTCGATGGTAACTTTCTTCCCATATAGGGTTGTGCAGATCAATACCCTGAATTTACTGTAATTTGCTGGTAATGGATAGAAGAACTGAAAACATTGCGGAGCCTTGTGGGGCACAGCTGTGCAGTGTTGCCTTTTTATCTAAGCTCACTGGAGGTCACAGGCTTTCCCAAGTAACAAGAAACATAGTTAAGTGGCAGGGCTGATACGCATATTTATCAAGAGCCTTCATAAGTCATTCTAAGGAAAAAAAGGAAATCACAAATGTTGTCCACAGTGACTTCAGTTTTATAGAGATCCTGAAGGACCTCGAAATTTGCACTATCTTAAAGACAATTAAAATTCTAAATATGTAACTAGCATTGGTGTTTGATCTCCTTCTGCTAAAGTAATTTTCCTACTGATTAATAGCAGGGTGTGTGATTTCACTGAAGTCTCATTTGCTTCGAATCTTCAAATGTATTCACAGCCCTGTGCCCAGGTGATTTAGAAGTGGAGAAGATGTGCGGGTCACACACCCTTGCTCTTTTATTGAGTCCTTGCTGTCTCTTTACCATAGGTCTGTAGTTGTGCCCTAGGTTCCTTCTTCTAATTCAAGTAGTGCACTTAAATAGTCATAGCTGACACTAAGGGTGCTCTTAGGTTTAGGAGCTGTGCCACATGCAGGACATGTGTTAGCATTAATCTTCTCAACACCCTGTAAGATAAGCTGTATTATCTTCATTTTGTAATTTTGGAAATTGAATCTTAGGGAAGTTAAAGTTTCTGAAGGATGCTTCCTGGCATTGACTTGGATTAGAATATGGTTATGTCTGAATCCTGATCCTATTTGTTTAATTACTAGAAAACATACAATTGACTTAAATAAGGATTGTTTTAAGCTTTGAGTTCAATTGATCTAATACATGTTTTATATTTTAGCTTCTTTTGTTATGAAGGACTGTGCCTTCTCTAATTTGATCAAAACTAGTTTCTTTAATTTTAAAAACGATGCAGAAACTTTTGCTTGAAAGAGACAGTTCTTTTGTTCTTTGAAAACAAAGTGAGCATACAAAGTACAATATGACTGTGGGCTGGAAGCTATTAACCTTGATATAATAATGCACTTCACTTAGTATATAATAAGCAATAATCTAGAGCTGTTATTCATGTAAGTGTTGGCTACTACTCAGCAAAACCCTGCAGGGAAGCATGTAAACTTTGACTTAAGAGACAGATTCTCCCTAGGTCACACTGACTTGGAGGACAGTATGTATACAGATGTCTGATTCTCAAGCTTGATTTTGACATCAAGGGTGTAACGTGTTAGGAAGCATCAAAACCCATAGTAATTGGCTAGAAAGGAAGCTTGTTTCATTTGTCCATTTACTTGAGGTTAGCTGATTATTTGACTTGTTACGCTTCTTCTGCTTTAAAAGGTCTGTGTTAAAAGTAACATATTCACAGGGCTTTGCTTCAAATAAAATCAGAGTCTATAAAAGTAAGTGTGAAATTTGCTTAGAAAGAGTTGCCAAGATCTGTGTTTTGTCTCTCCTAAGAGTAATTGACAGTGTGTTACCAACTATGAATGCAGCTTGATAGCCTGTAGGAGGAGTCTGTGGTGCAAATGTATCAAGTCATTACTTGGTGATGAAAAATAATTAACATACTCTGGACTTGGGCAGATGTGGATTCAAAGATAAGTTAAGCCTTTTACCGGCTCTATGACCTTGTGTGAGTAACTTAGCCTGTCTGTACCTCAGTTCTCTCATCTGTAAAATGAGAATAATAGTGAAGTTTAAGATAATGTATGTCACTGTGCGGTAAATGTGAGATGCCATTATTAAGGTAGTGAAGGTAGATGAGCTTAGTAAAGACAGTTGCCACTATTTGTGTAAAAAATTTAAAGTGGAAAAGGTGGTTGTCATGAATGATGTTTAACTTTTCATCTAAGCAAAAGCTGGGATTTTATCTTACAATTTGTCTCATATTCCTACTCATCAGGGACAGGCTGGTATAACTAAAATGGTTTTGCAATATTTTCATCCACTTTCAGATTTTCATTACGTTTAGCTTCCAAAGGGCCCTCAGTGCTTTTAGACAGTCTTTTTTCCTCATCTCTGGATGGTACCCTGTCCTGAGCTCCATCACAACTGTTCTAAACCCGCCCAGGAGTTGAGCATTTCCTCTCAGCTCCTGTGGATCCTGTACACACAATTTTCTCTTGACTCTGCCCCTCCTCCTCCTCCTCCTTCTCCTCCTCTTCCTCACTGCCTCTTCCTTGTTCCTGGCCCTCAGCCATGCTTCCTGGATAATTAAAGAAGTGTCCTAACTTCTTTCCCATGTGGCCCTCCCAGAGCAATGTGACACCCTAATGCCAGAGTAATCTTTTTTAACATGTTGATTAGGTCATCTTATTTTCTTCTTCAAAATGTTCCATGAGTTCCCCATTGCCTATAAGATAAAGGCAGCCACTTCTAAAACCCTTCCCTGCCTCTATACTCCTGTCCTGCTGATTTTTCCCTCCTGCTGTCTGTTCCAGCCATGTTGTTTCATGACTGTGTTCTGTTTCACTCCACCCTACCTGACTGCGTCTGCTCTCTTTTCTAGAATTCCCCTTCCTCGCCTACTCCCAAGGCTGCCTGGCTAATTCCCAGACATTGCGAAAGAAAGACCAGGCTCAAGTATTGTGTCACTTAGGAATTTTTGAATTACAAAGACTAGAAACCGCAAGTTAAACTGGTTTAAACAATAAAGAGACTCGATTGGCTCATATACCAGAGAAGTCCAAACACACGCAAGGGTAGATGTGTTGTTTCAGAGATTTCACCCAAGTCCCAGTTTCTACCAGGCTTTCTTGTCTGCCACCTGTGATGCCTATTCTTGTGGCTGCCATTAGCTTCATGGGTTTAATGCTACTTCTTTCCCATTAGATCTCTCAGACAAGGGAGGAAGTTCTTTCCCAGAAACCCTGAGCAAACATCATTTTGCATCTTACTTGCGCAGCTTGAGTCACATGTCATCTTTAAATCAATTACTTTGACCAAAACAGTGAGTTTTGTCATTAGTTTAATTGGAGCTTATCCTTGACATTGAAGGTAGTATCATTTCCACTGTATTTTGTTAGCATGAATAACAAGAAATGTTGGGGAAGAAACAGTCCTGACCCTCCTCAAAGAAACTGATCACCCCCCTCCCTTTTGTATTACTGAATTGAAAAGACCTCCATTCCAGGCCTTTTCACACTGCATTTTACAGTGAGTAAAGTCCTTTATCCCCAGGGTCTGGCACAGCACCAGCCATATCCACCTTTACTAAAAAGTGTGTGATTGAATAAAGGAAACCCATTTTGTCTGCTTTAATCCCCAAATGTGCCCTTGCCTTTGCCCTTGGTAGAAGAGTTTTGCCTTCTGTATTACTGAAATTACAGAACTTCAAGTGAATTGCTCCAGTTTTACTTTGCTCCATCTTTGAAAACTACCCATTTTCACCTGTTCCTTTCTTCCTCGTTAGGGGAAAGAGTGCCCTCTTTATTATCAGTACCAGCCCTCCCTGCTTGTGTATTTATTCAAACCTCTCCTTTCAGTACCTCACATCACCACTGTCTCCCGCTCTCTGGCATTTCCATGGTAGAGTATAGGGAAAAAAATTGGAACTGGATGATATCGGTTCATTTGATTCCACTATCTCACGGCTTTGCAACTCTGGTCAATTGCTGATGTCCTCTGGACTTTCCGTGGGAAGACTTGTGTGTCCTGTCCAGGCAGCCAGCTGATTCTGTGATGAAGCTGATAGACTCAGTTTATGGTAACATCTTAATAAGCCACACTAGACAGTGACTTTGTCTGTATAAAGGGCTTATGAGAACTGATATCACAGTCTTGTTCATTTAGGTTCATGGCAGAAAAAGCCAACTTGGAAAGAAAGGAATAAGGTAGCTAATTTCTTTACTTTTCAAAGAAAGTGAGTGTTGTGGTTTTGATCAAACAAAATTTACATATAAACCCAGCAAGCATTTTGTTTTAGCCTTTTGTGGTTTATTTTGTTTTTTTGATGTTGTTGTTTTTTTAAGTCAGAGTCTCGCTCCTTAGCCCAGGCTGAAGTGCTGTGGCACCATCTCGGCTCACTGCAACCTCCACCTTCTGGGTTCAAGTGATTCTCCTGCCGCAGCCTCCTGAGTAACTGGGACTACAGGCACATGCGACCACACCCAGCTAATTTTTTTTTTTTTTTTTTTAGTAGAGACAGGTGTTGCCATGTTGGCCAGGCTGGTCTCTAACTCCTGACCTCAAGTGATCCACCCGTCTCAGCCTCCCAAAATCCTGAGAGATTATAGGCATGAGCCACTGTGCCTGGCTAGTTTATTTTGCTTAACTTTTCTAGCACAAATAAATATGTGGAAGTGCATTATGATTATAGATACAAAAAGAAAATGAAATAAAGTCTGTGAAAAGAGAAAGATAATTTAGGATTCACCATCCATGTCACATTTCCCAAAAGGATTTTACTGTTGTTTTACAGGTTGGGTGGTTTGACTGTTCAGGCATTTCTATGGGGATCTCCCAACTGGTTTTCCAGCTTGACTACTGTCTTCATTTAGGAAAACATGTATTTATGAGCAACTTACTGGATTTTTCAAGTGTTGTTAGAATGTAGACCATTTTTGCCTTCTGATGATTTACAGCTAAGTCCTGTGTAAGATCTGGTTCTATGGTATGAACTTTTTTTTTTTTTTTTGAGACGGAGTCTCGCTCTGTCACCCAGGCTGGAGTGCTGTGGCCAGATCTCAGCTCACTGCAAGTTCCGCCTTCCGGGTTCACGCCATTCTCCTGCCTCAGCCTCCCGGGTAGCTGGGAATACAGGTGACGCTACCTCGCCCGGCTAGTTTTTTTTTTTTTTGTAGTTTTTAGTAGAGACGGGGTTTCACCGTGTTAGCCAGGATGGTCTCGATCTCCTGACCTCGTGATCCGCCCGTCTCGTCCTCCCAAAGTGCTGGGATTACAGGCTTGAGCCACCGCGCCCGGCCGGTATGAACTTTTTTGTCCTTTGTTTCTGCCTTCACAAGTGACTCTCAGAAATGCAGACCAGAAAAATGGCACCCAAAGCATTTCTTTAGGAGATCCTATCCCTGGATGAGCCTGTACACCCAGCTAATTTTATGCTTCGTCAAGTAGTGAGAGCTCCGTTTTGAGTACCTTTCCTTGCCTCACACTGCTTCCCACTTGCAAAGGAAATACGTAAAAACCTGAAGCTTTACCTTTGTAATGACAGCCTAGAAAATTAATATTCCCTAAAGAGAAAAACAATCCAAAGGCAAATGGTTTATGCAAACCAATAGTCCTTAGGGGGACTTAACTACCAACCTCTAATAAACAACATACGCAAACCACTCTCTCTCTAGATCTCTAGGGGTGGGGCTCAGGCGTTAGTATTTTTAAAAACTCCCTGGGTGACATTAATGTGTTGCGAGGCTTCAGAATCACTGCTTGAGCTGAATTATCTCATTCCTTTTTATTTTCTCTCCTCTGTTAGCATTTACACATTCAAGTAATACTGCATAATCTTGCACCTGGTGATAACTCTTTTGTTTTATATGTGTGTGTGTGTATGTTGCCCCAACTAGCTTTTAAATGTGTTTTGTTTTTCCTCATGTGTCCCTAAAAGCACCTGATATACTGCCTTACACATCTCGGCTTCTTTGAACTCTTTTCGTAAATTAATTGTTAGTGCAGAGTACTTGCAGTAACTCAGTCATAGGATGAGGCCACCAATGACTAATGAAAGAAAGATGATGGGGAAGTGCATGCACTTGAAATTCATTGGTGTCAGGAAAGGGGTCAGGGAATGGTGTGTGCTGGACATTGCCACTCTGTTTCTGTGTGGGGTTTGGGAGTGATGGTGCAAAAGGCAAGTTGCTCAACTTCCAAATTCCCTTTGTTTTTTGGAGGAACTCCCAAAGTGTGGATCTTGGTAGACTTGGCCCCACCTCCCACTATAGTAGTGAGGGAGCCAGTATTCCTTTTTCCTGCCCACTTGGAAGCTGGGGCAGAGACCCAGGTGTGATCATGTAACCCTCACAGGACACCTGCGAGGAGAGAGGAAGTGAAGGTATGTGGGGGCAGTTAGGGATTCTTCCTGGAGGCTGAGCTCCCACTCAAGGTTCAGCTGCAGAGGTGTCCTAACTGGGCTTTTCCTTGGGTGTGGTCATACTTTCTGGGTTTAATTTTTTGGTTCCTGCCCACTTTCTGACCTTGTCTGCCCAATCATCCTATTGCCTTCAGGGGTGCCAGTAGCCGTCCATACATTGATTGTTTACTTGCCAGTCTCATTCAATTTCTGTTGCTTTCAAGAACCCCAGCTACTGGATAGAGCAACAGGTTAGTTAACAGTGCATAGCACAATCCTCCCTTCTTCTTTATTTTAAATGGCAAAGCCCCCATGGCTTTGTAACCAGGTGTGTCTGTTTTCCTTTTTCTATCAATTCTCCATTTCATCCAGTCCCATGGCTTTACATACAATCTTAGTGTTAATGACTCCAAAATCTACCTCCAGCCTTAACCTTTTTCTTGCACCCAGATTCATTTGTCCAGTTGCCTGTTTGGAATCTTCTACTTGGAATTCTTACAGACAGACATCCTGAATGTAGCATGTCAAAGCTGAACTCTTTTTCCATCTAACTATTTGCTCAGGCCAAAAACTTATGACTTCTCCTTGCCTTGTCTTTCATGCTTCACATCCAGTTTCTGTGTAAATCTTATGAAAATGTATCTCAAATCTGACTACTCCTTCCCATCTTCATTGCTGGTCCTAGCCAGAATCTCTCTCACCTACAGTATTTCTATAGCTTCCTAAAAAATTGGTATTAAATATTACCTTAAAGTAAGCTTTGAATATTTAGATATTTATGTGTTCATTTCTTCTGTTCTCCAGCCCCACACCAGCCTTCCCTTCTCCCTGTCTCCCCGTTTTGATACGCTTTCTTTAATATTTTGGAATAATTTTAAAATTTACAGAACATTTACAAGATAGCTCAGAAAATTATTGTATACCCTTCTTCCAGTCCCTCAAAATGTTGACCTCATATGTAACCTTAATACATTTGTCAAAATGATGACTTTAACATTGGGACATTGTTGTCATCTAAACTACAAACTTTATTTAGCTATCACCAAGTTTTCCACTAATGTCCTTTTTCTGATTGAGAATCCAATTCAAGATTCTTCGTTTATTCAAGATTCTTCATTGCCTTTAGCCACCCTTAGTCCTCTCTCATCTGTGACAGTTGGTCAATTTATTCTTGTGTTTCACAGCCTTGACAGCTTTCAGGAGCACTGGTCACATGTTTTTAGAAGGTTCCTCCATTTGGGTTCGCCTGAGGCTTTTTCACGATTAGAATGGGGTTCTGGATTTTGGAGCGAATACCGCAGGCATGAAGTGTTCTTCTCGTCACATCATATCAGAGGATGGCAGCGTGATGTCAGCGTGGCTTACCACTGATGATGTTAACCTTGATCACTCAGTTACGGTGGTATCTGCAGGTCTCCCCACTATAATGTTGCTATTGTTCCCTTTCTCTATTCTGTTATTTGGAAGTGAGTCACTAGGTCTCAGCCCACTCTCAAAGAGAGGAGATTTAAGCTCTACCACTTGAAGAAGGGAGTATCTACATATATTATTTGGGCTTCTGTAAATGCCCTCTTTCAAATCATAAATTTACCCTTAGTTAGAAAAGAAGAGTTCAGAGATTCTCTAAACATGTCCGGCATGTATAGCAATATTGTTTTGTGTGTCTATGAGTAGCTGTTAAATACTAAAAATTATAAATAGTTTTAAAATTACCACTGTGGCGATTGCTCGTACCTGTGAAACATTGCAGTTTTCTCCCCTGTCTTCATGAATGAAACAGTTGCCTTCTCTTTTTGAAGCTAAGGATGACTGGGACAAAAGAGCAGAATCATTTACCCTTCTTCCTTGTCAGACTCTCCATGAGTTTTCTTCCTGGATTGGAGGGATCTTTTGGTATCCTCAGGTACGTTGAGAGATCTCAAAACTAACAGGATTCTCAGACAAGATTAATTTTATTTAATCTTTATCTTTAATGCAAATATTTGCTAGTTAACACGTAAAAGTTCGGGGGAAGGATAAAATATCAAGCAAGTAATGATAAACAGGAACTCTAAAAAATGTTAAACATCATTGAATCATCAATATCAATGAAAATCTAGAAATTTTTAATCTTAAGAATTTCTTTAATCCAGTGTCAACAATTAGCAAATTGTTTAGTTCAGATGGATACTTCTTGCTGTTCTTTCTTTTTTCCCTTTTTCTTTCCTCCTCCAATTCTTACCTGACAGTAAATTTTTAACACACACTCCACATAGGTCAAGCACAAGCTTAGGTTTATGACTCAGACCAATACCACGTCTTATCTAATTATCTGAGTATGTGTTAGTGACCTTATCCTGACATTAAGAAAATAAAATGAGGACACATACACAAAGTACCACAGGGACTTTGGCGATAAAATGCCTTGATGCCGTTCATTTACGTCTGACGGGTGCAGATTTATCAGCATGTGGCCCTCATCCGTTAGGGCAGGAGCTGCTTCCTGCTCAGGCTGCAATTGTTTAGCCCTCCTGGTATTTGCAGACTTTTGCAGCTACTGTTCACAAGGTCTTGGCCACGGCACATTCATTTCTCTCACTTTATTACCATCACATGTGATTCCAATTTGTTACCAAATTGAGTTTCCAGTCCTGAGCCTGACATTCAAGCCGTCAGGTGGATTAGCTCCTTCAGCTTGGTTAGCGTGGTAGCTTCAGGTCAGTTGACAGTGGCCTATTAAATGTCCTTTGCTCCTCATCTTGGAATCTCGGCTGCCATCCTGTGGAGCAGCAGTGCTGGGTTACCCACTGTAACCTTTCTCCTTGTTTAGAACTCATAATTCTAGACCTACTGGAAAGACTTCTGATTAAAAGCAGAGTTGGTTTTTATCCCTTATCTTGCTGTTTCAGCAGCTTTTTCTCAGAGCAAAGCAGCCAGTTTATGCTCGGGTCATTTGGTGGAATATGATTGATGGAACTGTTCGGGTCATTCATTTGGTCCCTTTCCTCTTATGTCTTCTGAGTGACCTATTTGCATATATAGTTGAAATAACATCTGATTTATTATTTTGTTGTTATTAATGATAATACCTCAGGTACCTTTCATGCGGCT
Organism: Piliocolobus tephrosceles; assembly: GCF_002776525.5. Lineage (NCBI taxonomy): Eukaryota > Metazoa > Chordata > Mammalia > Primates > Cercopithecidae > Piliocolobus > Piliocolobus tephrosceles. The sequence continues at coordinate 52,139,189 of NC_045437.1, read as the reverse complement.
GTCAGATCAACTTACTGGACAGAGCAGTATTATTCATTTGGTCTCTAGACCTTTTGCTCTGCAGTAGTATCAATTTCTTTCTAGGAGAAATGGGCTGGGTCTGGTACAATGTGGTGTACTTTGTAATCTCGGCTACTCAGGAGGCTGAGGCAGGTGGATGCTTGAACCCAGGAGTTTGAGATCAGCTTGGGCAATGTAGTGAGACCTCATCCTAAAAATAAATAAAAATTAAAAAATAAAAAATATAGTGTGTTGAGCTATTACATCTAGGAAGTTCTTTTTCTTTTCTTTAACCTGAATACAACACTGATTTCTCAATGCTTGTCGTAACCAAAGATCCACGTATAGAAAATTACTCATTGGTTTTCTATTTATGTTTTGGTTCTCAAGGAAAACGGTCTTGGTCAGAGACTTTTCTCTTGTCATTAGAGGTTTTAGTAAATGAAGGTATATTTATGTTTCAGAATCAGGGAGCCAAGTTCAGCAAACACTGTAATTTCTTGGAACTAATCAAGGATTCAAGAAAAAAGCAAAGCAAAACAAAACAAAAAGGCACTTTACCACTGAACCCTAGAGCCCTTGAAAAGAAAACATTTGCTATTGGGAGAAAGAAGATGACACTTCATTCCTAAAGTTGCTGATTGTTCTTCTTGCTTTTGAACAGTTATATGATTACTATATCTGCATGGAAATATATTTGCCAGTTAATAAGTAAGGCCTGCCTTGTTTAAAGCAGCAGCCGCAGAACTCTCCTCTGCTCTGGTCTGACACTCTTGTGGCCACTTTCTGTAAGCTGTGCTGGAGTAAGTTGTGCTGTGGAAAAGTGATAGCTGAGCCTGCTGTCCATGACAAACATTGAAATAGTCAGTAAAAATAAGAGACAGGAAAGGTGAGTTTGAAGCTGATGGGGAAATACCTTTCAAAGGATAATGCTCAAGCACCTGAAAGGCAGAAAAATAAATGAGAATTATGGGCATGAATAACCAAATTTAGTCATAGCGTGCTTCATTTTGAGTTTAAATAGCCAAATGGCTCATCGCTTCCTATTCTTCAATAATTGACAGCAAGTAATTATTCTTGAGCTTTGAAAACTTCATTAGTGGATAGAGGTATTTCTGAATCTATTTTTGTTTATTTCTTTGGTTGGCTTGTTTTCTTGCGTGGTTTTTTTTTGTTTGTTTGTTTTTGTTTTTGTTTTTTTGGTTTTCCACAGCCTCTTGATGATTAGGTAGATAAGAATCTCAAATTGAGAGAAGTGTGAAGGTACCCTTTTAAAACTATGAAACACACTAATAATTGTCATGGCTGTCTGATTACCTTTTAGAAGTTGATTAAGCTGCTTTTAAATATCCCTATGAATAAATGGATGTTTTGAGAAATAACACCAAAAGGAAATCTTTTCCATTATCATTTAAAAAATAGAAAGTGCAATCTTTGGTATGCATAATGTTTTGCATGAATATATTTCTGTTGAGGGCAAATAGTTTGATTTAATTGTCTCTTTCATTGCACCTTTCATTTAATTATAATCCTGCAAAATGTCTCCTACTTCTTATAGCTAAATCCTGTTTGGATAAATTCTTTGCTTGCTCAGATTTTCCGTATGCTCAATTGTAGGGCCATGTAACTCAACTCAGTATTTTACTGTAGTTGCTTTGGGAAGATTGATGGTTTTTCTGCTCTGGAATTCAGATAAGCTGTGTTTGTACCTTAAACACAGTGTGTAAGGAGAACCGTGTAAGAAGGGATCCAGCATAAAATTATGACATTAAAATGTTTTCAGTATAGGAAATGCCAAATCAAGCATAATGAGGGATGATACGTTCTTTGTTATCCATTTGGTATCCTAGTAATCTAAGGTTAATGCAGCATCACTTATATATGGTTTTTTTTTTTCTTTTGCAGAAGGAGCTGAGTCTCCCTAGAAGAGGAAGTTTGTAAGTAGTAGGATTTTGTTTCCTTGTTTTCTTTTTATTAATATATAGTTTATAGTGTGATTCTTCTCTGATTCATTAGTGGCAATTGTAAAATGAATGATAATCAACTGAAGAAAACAAAAAACTGAATTTACTTATAAAAGTCAAACAGTAATAATTTCATAATTTCCAGGGTTTGTTCCATATGGGCATTGTAAACCTAAATGCATATTTATTCCTTGGAGAATCTTAAATTTTTTTAATGCTGTTATATAATCAAGCAAAAACATTATTTGGTAAGGAGATAGTGTAAATTGATCTGAATCAAGAATCAGTGTTCTTTATGATCTGAAATCCATGATATTTTTATACTATGGATTTTATGTGGAGTAAATGATGTACTTTTGAATCTGAACTGGAGACTTTGAATCAGTTAAACTTTCCATTATTAGATCTAGATCTTATTGAACTGATTCATGTCATGCTCTTGTATTAAAATAATGGATTTATGAACTTTTACTTGATTTCTTTATAGTGCGTTTTAATCTTTTATTTTTAAGACCATTAATATATTTGCACAAATCATAGTTTTTTTTTTTTTTCCATTAGCAAGTTGCAGAATGAAATTGAGGACAGAATTAACTACCCTCAATGTTTGACTACATTTAAAGTCAGATTTGTTACCCAGTAGTACTGTGTAAGGGCTGGTCTGGAAACATTTACATTTGATGTCTGATTTAAGTTGAAGAAGTTAGTAGATGGAGCACCTCCTTTAAAAAAATAGTATTTAAGATTAAGTTTTTACAACTCTCCTCTTGGAGGATTAGAAAAAAATTTGGTGATTATTGAAATATAGGGTTTATTCTAGGCTAAATTTTGGAAAATTTCAGCCTTTGTATCTAAGAACCAAAAATTCATCAGCTGTGAACATTTTATTACTGTCCATTTTGCTTTCTGTCTTTTGTACAAGTTTAGGCTGCCAGGCAGACACTGGATTATTATTTTTGGAGAATGTGCCGAGATAAATTGTCACTAGCTTTTAGCTTCCATCTCTCTGTGTTAGAGTTTAACAGAAAATAGTTTGCTATATAATGGACTTAGAATTAAACTCTTTCCTCTTCTGCATCATGATTAGGACTCTGTTGCCTAAACTTGTAAAAGTCCAAACTTTTTGATATTTCCTATCATGATGAGACAAAAGAAAAATAGAAAACTACATGAAATACTTTTATAGAAAAAAACTCATTTGCTTTTTTGCACTTTTCTTTAAGGCTTAAACACCCTTTCTTTTTTATTTGAAAACTTCAGAATTTCAGTCACATCTTGCTTTTAGCCTTTTTAATAGATTGCACATGGGTTTTGTTTTTTGTTTCTTGTTTTATCACATTAGTGTTTCCAATAATATTATAAAGATCATGTTAATTACAGAATTAGATTTCATGTTTCTATTAAAGGGTAATTTCCTCTTTTGCACTTGAGGAAGTCTCAATTCTGTTAATGTTAGCTGATAGCCATAAGTTGATGTGAAAATATGTGATAAGGAAAGTATTTTAAGTTTCTTTATTTGAGAAAATGGGATCTTTAATGAAAAAAGAATAATGACATAAGTTGTTTGGAGCCCATCCTTTGGAAACATAGTAAGAGAAAGTTTGATTTACATCAGAGCCATTTAAACTCCCCTCCCTGTTAAAAGTCAATTGAGCATTCAGATGATGAGCATGAAGCACACTGTATATGTATATGTGAACACAAATCTACTTTTTTAGTGAATTCTGGGAAAATTAGTATTTTCAAGTGAGGTAAACTAAAAATAAACATGCTATTTTGTATTTTCTGTTAAACACGAATATTCCCCAGAGAATTAACGATGCCTGATATAGCTGTGCTAGAACCCACTGTCACTCAGCATTTTTAGTGAATACTGTACAGAATGCCAGTAATTACTCTCCTCGTGCAAGGTTCTTTTATGACTTTGAGAAAGGGAAAATGCTTTTTAAAATAAATGCTAGAGTGATTTTATACAAATCTAATGAAGAAAGGCACAAATGTATCTTTATTAGTATCAGCTAGCCAACATAATAGTACCTGATAATTAAACCTGTTAACACTTTCTTAGTTTATTTACTGTGTACATGACTCCTCCATAAATGCTTTGAAATGTTTTTATATCTTCTCCCAGAAAGATTGGAGATTTGCTCCTGCTGTTCTTTTCAGTCTCTTCTTTGTTGTTGTTGTTCCATATTAACATAAGCAACTGCACACAGTGTGATGTATTTCTTATTGTCTCTGGTTATATAGCAATGTGATTCAACTTGTTAGAGAGTGTGTACCTTGATAAAGACTGAAAAGGCCTCTTTTGATGTATCTGCTGCTTCAAATCTGTATGTCTTGAAAGATAGCAGTTTTAAAATTGCATTTTCAGCATTCTGAAACTTACAGGGTTTTCCACATTTTTTTGAAAAATTTGAATATTGCTTTAAATAAGCTTAAAGATAACTTTTATATCCAGAATCATGGTAAAAACATATATTAAATTGAAAGCTTTCAGAAATGAAAGACCTCAGGAAATTTTTTTTTGTTATTAATTGAAAGTATAAAAAAGCGAACTATTCTGTCTAGAAAGAGAAATTCAGATCCTCACTAATTTATTATTTATGATCATTGTAATGAGAACTAACTTGAAGACTCTCTTGTTTTATAAACATTTTTAAAAGGTGTAGAAGCAATGATTGTGACTGGGTAATAGACAAGAGAAGTGAGGGAAACAGCTTTCTAGGCAAGATGCTATTATGAGATAATCAAGTAACTCCAGATCACTTTTCCAGAGGCATTACAGCTTCCTAGACAGCTGGATTTTAGCTATTTCTCTTCTTTTTCCATTCAATGAATAGCCATTTGCCAAGGCTGCTTTTGATCCCAGATACTTCCTGTACTTTCCCCCTCATTCTCCTTGGAACTAAAGTTATCACATTGTCTTATCCCCCTCCTTCCAGCTACCTGTCAAAATCATAATATAGTCAGATAGTGAAATATTAAACAGCAGGTAAAGTAACCGGACCAGAGTATATGTATCAGCAGGTATAATTATCAAGAATAGAATGATTAGTGCTAAAAGCAAATTCCAGGTACAAGATGGCATTTATATTATAAAACTTAAAAGTATGCAAAACAATATGTTGTGTCTGAATACAGGCATTTACAGTAAAGGTATAAAAGATGCATGGAAAACAAGTTTATGATAAGGGTCACTTACTAGTGGAGAGAATGAAATAAATTGGATTTGAGAGGCCTCTGCAAGGAGTTTCACGTATATCATTAATGTGGTAGTGTGTATATGGGTGTTTATATTATACCCTCTGTATTTTTGGTATTCTTGAAATATTTTATGTAAAATACTCAGTGATTGTATGGAAGTAGGATTAAAATTGCTTTAACCAAGTGTTTATGTAGATTTTTAAGTAATTTGAATAACAATTATGTAAACATTCTATTTTGAAAAAGAAAATATATCACACCTGTATTTGTGTGTGTGTGTGTGTGTGTGTGTGTGTGTGTGTATTTGGTTAATTTTGTCTCATAATGAAGATTGCTCCAAATAAATATGATTTGACAATAACTAAAATATCTACAGTGGCAGATACCAATTGGTTAATGCCAGAACATCATAGAAAAAATTATGATGATAAATTGTGATAATCTTGAAATGCTTTAGTATATACTACCTGAAGCCAGGGGATGAAGCAAATGAGATAATAGCATTTATGATGGTATATTATTACACTTAGCTTCAGAACTAGATTTGTTGCTTTAGATTTTTATCCCATCCAAGAGATGTGACTCTGAATGCCTGTTCTTTGTGTTCAGCAAGGTGCCTGGTATAATAACTACATAGCGCAGACATTTGTGGAGTCTGTACAAATCTGTCTCCCCTTCCTAGATTGGGAGCCTCCAAGCAGTGGACCTGCCCTGTTCTCTTAGGTTCTGTCACTGTGCCTGCTCCATGAGGACAAGTGGTGATGCCACGGCTGGATGGCTGATGTCAGATCCTTCATGGTTTCAATTCAGTATGGAACACATCAACCTTCTGCATGTTGTTTGATTTAGATTTTTCTAATAACTAATTTGTACTGTCTGTATTTATGAAAGTGCCATTATTGTTGTGGTACTTTTTTTCTAAAATTCACCCATATTTTGCATGTAAGTCCTGAAATCACATTTCTAAGTGGAAAAATTCACAGGGAAATGTTTGTTTTCAGGCAAGGAAAGTGCAAAAAGTAGAAAAGCCCAAGATGTGAGCCCAAGATGGTTAGGAGCAAAACCAAGGTGTCCCTGGCAGCCATTATTTAATTTTAAAGGACTCCTTTGTGTTTTGTTAATTGCCTAAATAAACAGCTCTCCAGGACGGAGAGGCTTCTTTTTTCATGGAATTCCCTAGAGTGCCTTGATGGTGTTTATACCCTGGAGAGAGGAGCAGGAAATCTGCTCAGGCCAGCTCCTGTGCCGCCTCCTGCTTTGAAGTGGTCTTTCAGATGTCTTTGTACAGAGAAGAAGGAAACTGTATTATCTACTCTTAGCAAATAGGTTCTCCCTGCTACTTAAAATGACCTTTCGTCCACCTTGTTTAATTATAAGCCTTGGTGCATTGTTTCATGGCTTTGTAGGTCTGGGATCTATACAATTATCTGCAATTATCACTTCATTTTAGTAGAAGCAGTGACTGACACTTGGCAGTTTCTTAGCTTTAAGTTCTCTGGCCACACATGCTTGCTTGCTTGATTGATGGACTGGTTTATGATATTTGATTGCGACAGCTGTTTTAAATGTATTTTTATTTATAAAATTTTTCCAACTCTTTCGAAAAATAATTTCAACTTTTAGGTTTAGGAAGCACATGTGTAGATTTGCTACAGGAGTATATTGCATAACACTAAGGTTTGGGGTAAAAATGATCCTGACACCCAGGTAGTGAGTGAATATAGTACCCAAACTGTAGTTTTCCAGCCCTTTCCCCCTTGTCTCCCTGCACTAGTGGACCTAGTAGACCCCAGTGTCTATTATTCCCATCTTTATGTCCACACACATGCTTTAAGGATGCTTTTAAAGGAATATCCAAGGCCAGGCGCGGTGGCTCACGCCTGTAATCCTAGCACTTTGGGACGCCGAGGCAGGTGGATCACCTGAGGTCAGGAGTTCAAGACCAGCCTAGCCAACATGGCAAAAATCCCATGTCTACTGAAAAATACAAAAATTAACCAGGCTTGGAGGTGCATGCCTGTAATCCCAGCTACTCCAGAGGCTGAGGCAGGAGAATCATTTGAACCTAGGAGGTGGAGGTTGCAGTGAGCCGAGATCTTGCCCGTGCCAGCCCGGCCAACAGAGTGAGACTCTGTCTCAAAAGAAAAAAAAAAAAAGGCTGGGTGCAGTGGCTCACATCTGTAATCCCAGTACTTTGGGAGGCCAAGGCAGGCAGATCACAAGGTCACAAGATTGAGACCATCCTGGCTAACACGGTGAAACCCCATCTCTACTAAAAAATATAAAAAATTAGCTGGGCATGGTGGCAGGTGCCTGTAGTCTCAGGTACTCGGGAGACTGAGGCAGAAGAATGGCGTGAACCTGGGAGGCAGAGCTTGCAGTGAGCTGAGATCGCGCCACTGCACTCCAGCCTGGGCAACAGAGCGAGACTTTGTCTCCCCCCGCAAAAAAATAAAAGGAATATCCAGCAACAGGAACCCAAAGCAGAAGCAGCTCCTAATATGTATAATAGTCCTGGAAAAGTATGTCTCTGCATGCTGAGGAGTTGCTGAGAGTATTCAAATTATCCCATAGGCAATTTAAAAGGTTTTACTTATTTTAATTAACTGATCCAGCAACAATACTAGCAGCTGGTAACAATATTCCTCTTTATAGGGTTTGTCAATGAAAAATAGTCAAACTCTGTAAAATATTTGGAGGGATTTATTCTGAGCTCAATATGAGCAACCAAGGCCTGAGGCATCATCCCAAGAGGTCCTGAGAACATGTGCCCAAGATGGTCAGGAAACTTAAGACACCTATTAATACATGTAAATTATGCATTGGTTTGGTGTGGAAAGGTGGGATAGCTGGGTGGGTGGTCCTTACAGATCATAGGTGGATTCAAAGATTTTCTGATATTGGCAGTTGGTTGAAAGAGTTATTATCTAAGACCTGGAACCAGTAGAAAGGAGTGTCTGGGTTAAGATAAGTGATTGTGGAAACTAGGGTTCTTATTATGTAGAATAGATGGTAAATGTCTCTTGTCAGGCCTTAAAAGGTATCAGACTCTTAATCTCTCCTGGATCAGGAAAAGTTCTGGAAGAGGAAGAGAGTCTCTACAGAGTGTAGATTTTCTCCACAAGAGACAGATTTGCAGAGCCATTTAAAAATCTATCAAAAAATATATTTTGGGGTAAAGTACTTTAATTTATTTCACGGCCTGCTATCTGTCATGTGATGCTATACTAGAGTCACATTGGAATTTGGTCTCTTACGCTCCAAAGAGCCTGCTTTGTCAGTCTTAAGATCTCTGTTTTAATGTCAGCTGGTCAGTTGTGCTGAATTCCAGAGGGAAGGAGGGTATCATGAGGCATGTCCGACCCTCTCTTCTTATCATGGCCTGAACTAGTTTTTCAGGTTTGCTTTGGAATGCCATTGGCTGAGAGGGGGGACTCATTCAGTCAGATGGGGGACTTAGAATTTTGTATTTGGTTTATATGTTTTTATGATTTTTCTCCATTCACCCTTTCGTTATTCCTCTGAGAGTGGTTGGAGTCCATTAGGATTGGCCTTGGAATAAGTGGGCTAGGTATCTACTGGCATTTGATAGTTTCAGGTCTGGTAGGAGGTCCACCCGCTCTGACCGCCAAGGGGATTTCCATCTTAAACACATCTGCCACATGTCAAACGTTCCAATACTAGAAATTCATCTGCCAGATCTTGGAGATGTCTTTGGTACCTCACTGAAAAATGTATGTACCTTTGGTCAGGACAGGTTGTCACCCAAACTAAATTTAGCACAGCAGAAGACGATTCATTAATGGGATGCTTCTGGTGAACTGGCAAGAAACAAGGCTAGCACAAAGTTGAGCAGGTATTGAGAACCATTTTACCATATGAATGCATTAATAAATGTATGAAAAGAATAATGAACTTATTTTACCGCTTTCTAATTTTGCCTTTCTTGGTTAGGGACAGTAAAGGGCGTCCAGAGATGAAATGGAAGATGAGAGTGACCAACAAAGGGAGAGAATGTTGTCAAAAAGTAGTTAGGACTACAAAGCAGGGGAACTTGATGGTAGCTTCTGGGTGGAGCTGGGCCTGCTAGACTTCTGAGATAGTTTGTCTTACAGTAGATATATTTGTTGGAGAACTTTCTCCTTAGTTCAGCTAAAACTGGGCTCTTATCACACGACCAGGAAAGATTAGGCTCGTGGACATACAGAAGGGTGGGGAAAATGGAATTTACAGGGTGAAAAGGAAAAATAACTCTCAGCAAAGTGAGAGAGTCCTGCTAGGAAGTTTCCCACCTCACAGATAGAATCCCAGGTCACCACACAGGAACAGAAGAGGCCAGGCTCCTCCCCTTTGCAAAGGGTGCAAACTTCCTGAGGCTCTACCTCATCCTCCCGGGGTGCATATGGGCATTATTCAGAAAGAATCAGCTGAAAAAGGAAGGGCTTCATCCAGGACCTGCAGTCTGGTATTTCAGCCTTCAGGCTGTTTTAGGCTTGAAAGTGGGATTTTGTCAGGGACCCTTGGCTGTCTCCTGTCTCAATCATATTGAATTATATGTATTGGATTAGCGTATTTCTAAAATTGGAATTCCTAATTTTGACACAAGATAGGAAGTGAGCTTCTGTATAATTGAATGGGCATAGGTCGATGTGTGTGTGTGTGTGTGTGTGTGTGTGTGTGTGTGTGTGTATTTTTTAAAAAGACTTACATTCAGGCCTGTTATATATCAGAAAACACTGCCTTGACTGCCTGTTTAGAAAAGTAGTTTGAGTAAAATGAGATTATTTCTAGAAGGCAAGGAAAGGGAATCACCTTGGTTTTCAACTTACTTGAATTACATTGGTGAGATTTTCAGCAAAGTAAAGGCAATATTTCCTGAAAGAGAGGGAGTTTGATTCAAACAAAATAAAGGACATGTAAACCATATTTGAATAAGTTTTAAAATAAATTTAGATTTCTTAGCACTTTCTGTCCTCCCACCCCCATAAATATTGAAGCAAGAATTCAAAATATTCATTGTCAAAGTCACATGGAAGTCCAGTGTCATTTTGAATGTTAGAAACCCAAAAACAAAACGAAGAAAAAAATCGAGCGTCGCATCTGAATTAGCATTTAAAGTGGCATGTTTATATAAAAAGAAAACAGTGTAATCTATCCTGAGAGTAAAGAGAGGATTTCAGACTGTGGAAGAATGTCAATTGCATTTCTGTATTCATCGAATAGCCAGTTTGGTATTTGGCACGTATTTGCAGCTTTCCTTATCACACATGCGTTTGTCTTCTGTGAAGTGGGTAGGGAAGAGATTTGGGAGACAGAAACAATGTAGGATTGATCTTCTTACCTTTGAAAATTATATGAAGACGTTAGTTTTGTCCCAGGGGAGAGGGTTAGGTTACCTGTGGGAGGTTTGTCAAAAATCTGTGTGCATTGCTGAACACCCTCGGGAATGCAAATCAGAGTCTAGTGTGTATTGAGGGCAGGGTGAGGTAGAGGCTTGAGTACTTTTAACCAGTTTTCAAGGTAAATCTAAAATGCCACTGCCAGTTGAGAATTAATGTTCTTAGCATTTTGGTGGGTGTGCATGGTGGTGAAGTGTGCTTTTGGATAGCCAAAGACAGAAGCAGAAGTTCCCTATTTCATATTTACTAGAATAAGTTTTTAGCAAATCAGAATCAAGTAGGATTGGGGGCAAGTTTTTTAATGAGCAGTCCTTTTCAGCAACGCTTATTTAGAGGGACCCATTGAGAGAGGCGGATATCTGTGCTGTCTCACTAAAAGCCACCTTCTCACATCTGTTCATCAATAGGTAATCAATCACTGAGTAGCATTTCGGAGCGTGGACTCAGAAGTCACACTGCCTAGGTTTGAATCCTGTCTCTACCATTTAGCCGACTGTGTGACCTTAACCTCTATGTACCTTAGTTTCCTAAAGTAGAATGATAATGTCATTGTGTCCTCAAATTATTTAGAGGATTAAATTAATATTTGTAGGCCGGGCGCGGTGGCTCAAGCCTGTAATCCCAGCACTTTGGGAGGCCGAGACGGGCGGATCACGAGGTCAGGAGATCAAGACCATCCTGGCTAACACGGCGAAACCCCGTCTCTACTAAAAATACAAAAAATTAGCCGGGCGAGGTGGCGGGCGCCTGTGGTCCCAGCTACTCAGGAGGCTGAGGTGGGAGAATGGCGTGAACCCGGGAGGCGGAGGTTGCAGTGAGCTGAGATCCGGCCACTGCACTCCAGCCTGGGCGACAGAGCAAGACTCCGTCTCAAAAAAAAAATAAAATAAAATAAAAATAAATGAATGAATAAATAAATAAATAAATAAATAAATAAATAAATATTTGTAAAGTGTTTATAGCAGTACCTGGCATACAATAAGTACTGTATGTTTTCTTAAATAAATAAATAAAATATATTGGGAATTATTCCCTTTTTTCTCTCTCCCCAAATCATTTATTTTTGTCCTGTTGAGTTAGGCAAAAGACCACAAAGTAGGCTGGGGAAATCCCCTTAAAGCCAGCTCATTGGAGTAGCATTTTCTTAGGGGCTGTTCTGTTTCCATGAAGAGGTGTGAAAGGGGCAGTTGACCCCATGTCCTTGGATAGCTCTTTCATTTGTACCCAGCGTTGGTCAACTCTAAGGACGCGAGGTCTCTGCACTGCTGTGGGGACAGATCCCACAGGTGTTCTGGCTCAGTATCATTAGGCCTTGAGGGAACTCACTCCCTGTCCTCAGTGGCCCCTCTATCAGATTTAAGCCATGTCTTCTCAGCAAGGTAATCAGGGCACTCCTTGAAATTGTGTTTTGGGACTGACAGGTGTTGAGAGAATAATATGGTGTATTATAGCGGTCTATATGGAAAATTTTAATCATAGAATTTCAGAGCTGGAAGAAGCCTTAAGAGAAGTCTGACTGAAAATATCTTTATTTAGTAAACAAGGAACTAATGACTCAGAGGATTTGAGGCTTGCTTGTGCTCAGGGAGTATATATGTTGATTGCAAACCATGACCAGAATTTAGGGTTCCTAACTCCCAGGGACTGGCAAGCAGCCTTTCCTTTTTGAGGTCAACATGCTTGGGTTAGAAACACAGATATCAGCAAGGGAGTGGGTACTGATATGGTTTGGCTGTGTCCGCACCCAAATCTCACCTTGAATGGTAAAAATCCCCACGTGTCAAGGGTAGTGCCAGGTGGAGGTAATTGAATGATGGAGATAGGTTCCCCCACACTGTTCTCATGATGGTGAATAAGTCTCACAAGATCTAATGGTTTTATAATGGGAGTTCCTCTGCACAAACTCTCTTGCCTGCCACCATGTAAGACATGACTTGCTCCTCCTTCACCTTCCGCCATGATTGTTGGGACTCTCCAGCCTTGTGGACCTATGAGTCTATTGAACCTCTTTCCTTTATAAATTACTCAGTCTCAGGTGTGTCTTTATTAGCAGCATGAGAACAGACTGAGACAGGTATGTTTTGTTTTATAAAGAAATGCGAGCATCAACACCCACAGTATGGACCCAATAAAGGGTAGACCTCATAGAGTTTGCTTGTCACCATGTTTGTCATAGTTTCTTTGAACATTTTGGAAAGTAAAGCCTCAAACTTGCCTTAAGAGCATCCCCTTAACACTGTAACTGAAGGGGAAACCTGCAGCCACACACCCGGCCCTACCAGGATGCTGAGTTTATCTCAGACTGTAAAGAGAATAGTGACAGCCACACTGGTGTGGTGTAATGGTCCCAGCTGCAGTAACTGGCAGTCCCCAAATATATTCATTATGCAATTAGCCATGTGAGCAGAGCAGCTGAATTCTGTATTGTTCTCTCTTTACCCCCGTTGTGTGGTAGCAAGTTGGGCCCTGGTGGCTCTAACAGGGAACTGTGGAAAGGTAGGACTTCTCTTGTGTCCTGGTGTTTCGTGGAATCTGTGCCATCTCCTCTGCCATTTTGACTCTTAAGATTTAAATTCTCCTTTTACTCCTTGTGGCAGTAGACTGTCAGACCTAAGTAACTAGAGGGAAAAAGCACACCAAAATGTTTTCAGGGTTTCTTTCTCTACTTTACTGAGTTAGGGACCTCACCCTCTGAGGATTTTGGTGGGCCATTTATTTTCCATCTGAATACACATGTGTTTTCTTTCTTTCTTTCTTTCTTTTTTTTTTTTTTTTTTTTTGAGACAGTCTCACTCTGTCACCAGGCTGGAGTGCAATGGTGCAATCTTGGCTCACTGCAACCTCTGCCTCCCTTCAGGCGATTCTCCTGCCTCAGCCTCCCAAGTAGCTGGGACTACAGGTGCACGCCACCACGACCGGCTAATTTTTGTATTTTTAGTAGAGACAGGGTTTCACCATGCTGGCCAGGATGGTCTCGATCTCTTGACCTCGTGATCTGCCCACCTCAGCCTCCCAAAGTGTTGGGATTACAGGCGTGAGCCACTGCACCAGGCCCATGTTTTCTTTTAATAGGTTGTTTTATGACATCACCTCTTTTGGGATGATGTTGAGGGCTTTCCCATGCTTAAGTACAGGAATATGTGACAAACCCATGGAAATGCCAGTAACTGCACACTTCCTCCCAGTGACCGTGTGAGCTCTGCTTCATCCCGCACATCACTCACTTAACTTTTGACCAGCACCATAAGGAAATTCTCTGCAGATAGTTCTGTGAACACATTTGCATGAGAGGAAAAAGTTTTATTGATTACAGTCTATGTGTTTGATTTGCATGTGGAAATGGGTGGCAGGAATCTGACCTAGCATAGACAGACACATTTAAAACTTTTTTTAGATTGCAAATTCTAATAATAAATTCAGGCCGGGTGCAGTGGCTCATTCCTCTAATGCCAGCACTTGTAGAGGCCAAGACAGGGGGATTGCTTGAAGTCTGGAGTTGGAAACCAGCCTGGGCAAAATAACAAGACCCTGTCTCTACAAAAAAAGACAAAACAAGACAAAAAAAAAAAAACCCGAAAACAACAACAACAACAACAACAACTACATAAAAAACAGAAAAAGTTAGCTGGGCATGTATCTATAGTCCTAGCTACTAGGGAGGCTGATGCGGGAGGATTGCTTGAACCCAGGAGTTTGAGGTGCTGTGATCATGTGCCTGCACTTTAGCTTAGGTAACAGAGTGGGACATGTCTCTAAAAAATAAATAAATGAATGAATTTAAACATGTATATTGTAGAAATATAAAGTAATCTTTCAAGAAATATTTACATATTTTGTAGATGTTTATGTGAAGATGTTCTTTGTCAGAAAATACTAATTTAGCTTATGCTTTGTGCTCTTTATTGTGCAGAAAAAACGATTTTTAACTTTTGGTGTGTCATGGAGATCAATGGGATTAACCTTTTGGTAACATTAGCATCGAGTGCCTAACTCTTCCTAAACCCTGATTTTCCAGTGCAGTCTTTTATTGTTTTTGGGGGTGGTGGTATATGCTTTTACTTAGAGGGGTCAGCTTTGAGGCAGAGATTATCTTCTAGATTTATTTTATGTTTAGGAAATTGAGGAGGGCATTTGATTTGAGAAATTGGTACTGTGTGCCTTCCATGTGCGGCTGTTGTGGAACAAGTGGTGATGTTAATTGCAGGGAGAGTAGGACCTTCCCACTGGACTAGCAGCAGGACAAAGTAAGGGAGAGTTCTGCTCCTTTCTCAGCTCCTTTTGACCCCTCTCCCTAGGCAATAAACATTCAAGTTGGCTTTGTGTGGGGCACATGAGTGGGTTTACCAGGGGGTTTGTATGTCCGCACGTAAACCATAGTGTTTAGTACCTTAACAAATCAAGAATCAATTATCTGCAAGAATAAGCAGAAGGTTTTTTTATGTCTAGAATAAATTAGCTTAAATGCTAAAACCAGTCCTTGTGGATTAAAGAAGCACTTGGAAGCAATGAAGTATATTTTTAAAATGCACTTGACATCATACACTGGAATGAAATTAATAGATCACTACACAGGTTTCATGTCTTAGAGGAATAGTGGTGGCTTTTTAAGGTGGATTTCTAAGGCACTACTAATATGTATGTAGATGTAGTTGAATTTGATAGAATCATGGGGAGAAATGCCATCAAACACCTGGTTAAAAGCATATTATTTGATTATTATCTTTGAGAATTCAGGCCACTTAGCTTTATTCTCTTTTTTCTTTCTTTCTTTTTTTTTTTTTTGCTGAAAGATGTTGGTCAGACATACCTTTAAGATGATGGTGGTGATTGTCTTGGGAGGCACTTAAAAGGAGAATTAAAGCAAAGACACTTTAAATTGGTTTTCATAGGGGTCTAAGTCTTTCCCTCCCAACACACACCACATCTACTATTTAATATCATCTAGGCTGTATTATGTTCATGTACCCAAGAATTGTGAATTCTGTTTGTGTTAACCCACAGAGGAATTTAAAACCACAAAACAAAACCTCTAAAACAGCTTCCTTTCATGGATTCCCAAGTAGCATGAACCAATTTCATCTGTCTCTACATGGTATGGTAGTGAGGTTTTCCCCAATAGCTAGCATTGCATTTCTCTCTTAAAAAAGCATTATTGAGACATAATTGGCATACAATAAACTGTACATAATTTAAAGTGCACGGTTTCATAAATTGATATGTGTATACACTCGTGAAACCACCGGCACAGTCAAGATAATAAAATACCCATCTTCCCCAGAAGTTTTCTCCTGCCCCTTTGTCATTGCTTCCCCACCCCTACATCCCCAACCAGACAACTACTAATGCTTTCCATCCCTAAAAACTAGTTTGCATTTTTTTAAAATTTTACATAACTAGAGTGATATTGTATGCACCCTTGTTTCAGGCCTGGCTTCTCACTCAGCGTAATTATTTTGAGATTCATCCATGTCATAGTGTATGTCGATCATTTATTAGGGTTTTTTGCTAAGTAATATCCTATGGACTGACTGTGTCAGTTTCATTAGTCTCTTGCCACTGGACATTTGGGTTATTTATAGCTTTTGGCCATTATAAATAAACCTGATATATGTGATCTTTAAATGTTTTCTCCCAGCCTGTGGCTTGTGTTTTTATTCTCTTTATAGCATCTATTGAAGAGCAAAAGCTTTATTCGTTCTTTAAATGCTTTTGGTGTTGGATCTAAGCCATCTTTGCCTAATCCAAGGTCACAAAGGTTTTCTCCTAGGTTTTCTTCCAAAAGTTTTATAGTTTTAGATTGTACATTAGGTCTATGATTAATGTGTTGATTTTTATACATGGAGGTGAGATATGGATCGAAGTTGCTTTCTGCATACACGTCTCTAATTGTTCCCGCACCATTTGTTGAACATGCTGTTTTTTCTCCACTGAAATGCTTTGAACTTTTGTCAAAAATTAGTTGTCTGTGTATTTGTGTTTCCATTTACAGACGTTATATTTCATTGATTTGTCTTCATATCAATCTACTATCTTGATTATTATAGCTTTATAGTAAGTCTTGATCTCAGAAGCATTAGTATTCCAACTTTGTTCATCTTTTTTCAAAGCTGTTTTGGCTATTCTAGTTGTTTTAATTGTAGAATCAGTTTGTCAGCTTCTACAAAAAAAAAGCCTGTTGATATTTTTATTGAAATCATATTAAATCCATAGATCAACCTGAGGAGCTTTGAAAAGTTGACCAGTATTTGTACTGAAATTCCAGTCTTAGAGATGGATTAAAGAGGACAGTGTGTAAGCTGATACAGTGTGGAAAGATGGGATGGAATGGCCCCCAGGTGTGTTGATGGAGGCGAAGGACCAGGCTGGGGAGTTAGGGTTGAGGAATGAGTGATCATAAATTAGCAAATACTTTGTCCAAAAAGCCCCTCAGAGAAGTGCAAGGGATGTAGTTGGGTGGGTGGTTCAGGGAGTAGCTCAAGTAATGATTTGAAGCTGAAGTCAGAAGGAACTAGCCACATTTCTTCTAGAAAGAACTATAATGGAGAGCTCACGCTTAGCATAGAGAGGAGGTAGAAGAGGAAGAGTGTGACCAGAGGAGGTTCCGTGGCTGGGAAGAGGACCATGGTTCCAAAATGTTGTGATGCAGGGGACACAGAGGGTGACATCATGCTTTAATGATTGCTACAATGCCTGAATCTGATACAACAATGAAGGTCAGTTATACTTGAACTGATTGCTTGTCTAGGACAGTGGGTCTCAACGGGGGGTGATTTTACCCCCAAAGATGACATTTGAAAATATCTCGAGACCTTTTTGGTTGTCACAACTATTTGGGGACCAGGGTTTCTCCCACTATCTTCTAGTGGAGAGAGGTCAGGGATGCTTCTAAACACCTAGAGTGAACAAGACAACCCCAAAGAATTATCTACCCAAAATGTCAGTAGTGCCAAGGATGAGAAACTCAGGTCTGGAGAGTGAGAATCAGAAAAGAAGGCAGAGGCCCGGCGAGGTGGCTCACGCCTGTAATCCCAGCACTTTGGGAGGCAGAGGCGGGTGGATTACTTGAGGTCAGGAGTTGGAAACCAGCCTGTCTCACCTAAAAATACAAAAATTAGCCGGGCGTGGGGTGGCGCACACTTGTAATCCCAGCGATTCAGGAGGCTGATGCGGGAGAATCACTTGAACCCGGGAGGCGGAGGTAGCAGTGAGCTGAGATCGTGCCACTGCATTCCAGCCTGGGCTTCAGAGTGAGACTCCATCTCAAAAAAAAAAAAAAAAAAAAAAAAAAAAAAAAAAAAAAAAAAAAAAAAGGAAGGTGGAATGAGAGCTGATTGGTTGCTCTGAGATTTCATGTTTTCTTCTGAGGAGAAATATTTGCTCTCTTGTATAGTGACTGGGATGTTTCCCTGGATGATAAGAAATTAGTCTGTGGGACTCTTCTTTGGGGATATTTTCAGAAGATTTCTAAAAAGGTTATCAAATAAAGCTAGTTTAACAAAAGAATAGCTTGACTAAAAGCAATTGGAAGAAAATTTTAGCATTTGAACTAGTGTACTTAAGAAAATCATTCTCTTTGGATGTGACACTCTCCATAGATGAGTTTGTCAATGAGTGTACTTTTCGATACAAGTAATAGAAAACCTAACTCAAAGTGATTGGAGGAAAACATTGCTAGCTGTGTAACCAAACAGTTGAGGCTGCACTGGAGGGCTGGTCCCGAGGCTCAGTGCTGTCTCAGGGACACAGGTCCTCCTGCACTGGGGGACTGGTCCTGAGGCTCACTGGTGTCTCAGGGACACGGGTCCTTCTGCACTGGCTGCAGGCTTCCTTCCTGACTCATCCCTCAGTGTCTGCCTGCAGTTTCCAGAGTTAGTGGAAGAAGAAGAAATTTTCGTCTCCTACCATTATGGGTTTCTCTTCAATTGGACCATTTTAAATTATGTGTTTAATCCTGAACGTGGGAGTGTTTCTAGCATGGCCATCATTAGCTTAGACCTGCGCTGTCCAGTACAGTAGCCGATAGCCACATGTGGCTCTCAAGCTCTTGCAATGCGGATAGTCAAAACTGAGATCCAGAAAAAGAATGCGAAATATCTCATTAGTAATTCTTATGTTAATAGCATGCTGAAATGATGGTATTTGTGGATATATTGGGTTAAATGTTATTAAAATTATGTTAACCTGTTAATGTGACTACTAGAAAATTTTAAATTGTATAAGTGGCTCTGAATTGTATTTCTGGTGTAGAACAGTAGCTTAGAGCATTCAGGAGTCATTGGAATTGGAGTGTAGTCAGTTCCACCCAAACTACATGACTGATAGATACACAGAGGGGAGAGAGAGATGGAGTGGATATTAAGCAAGTAGCCCCAACTGAACACAATGGTGAGACTGGCATAGGCAAAAAATGTTTGTTCCTTTACTACTGTTTATTACTAAAGATGAATGTATAGAAATACTACTGTACTACCATTTGTAAAAGTTAATAACAGTTTTGAAAATTATGAAATTACTATTGTGATCATAGTAACTAGTGAAACAGCACAAAGACATACAAAGAGGAAGTAAATAATCCCCATCCCTTCCAATCCCTGTCTCTATCCACAACCTTAGGCAGTCATTGTTAGACTGGTGTGTATTCTTCCATTCTTCGCTTCATGTGCATACAGGTGCAGGTACATTTGCGTACCTTGATTCATTGCAGTTGTTGCTACTACCTGTCTTAAACAAGAATGTTAAACACCCACTCTTCGATTTTCTTTTGTCACCTTATCAGTCTGCCAAGTCAGTAGATACAAATTTATCAGATTTATTTTAATAATTATATTATGTTCTACATTATAGATATACCACAATTTATTTAACCGTTTTCCTATTAACTGACATTCTTGTTGTTTTCAGTACTCCCTTTCTTCCCTCCCCACAACAAACAATGCTGCAATAAACATTTTTGTACCTATATCCTTACGTACTGGTCCTTTTTTTCCTATAGGATAGATTCCCAGAAGTGGAATTGCTTGGTCAAACGGTAGGTGTATTTCTAATTTTAATAGCTATCACTTTACCCAAAAGAATAGCAAATCACCTTCACACATAAGAATGCCCATTTCCTACATTCTCACCAGCACTGGATGTCACTGCCCTTAATTCTTTCCAACCTTATTACGCATGGTCATTACTTTAAATTGCATTTCCTTCACTATCACTGGTGTTGAGTATATTTTCATATGTTTACTGCTCATTTACATTTCTCTTTTCTTCATTTCATGCTCATTTTCACTGCCCATTTTTCCATTTAGTAGTGTTTTTCAGTTTCTACAAACTCTTACATGGAAGTATTAATCTGTTCTTGTATGCGTGCAAATGTCTTTGCAGTTTTTATCTGTTTATGATGTCTTTTGCCAAATGAAATTGTTTATTATTATTTAATCAAATATGTCTTTTTCTTTATTGCTTCTGAATTATTTGTTTTGCTCAGAGTGGTATTGTCCACCCCAAGGTCATGCAGATATTCTCTTAAATTTTCTCACCATTTTAAAAAAACATTCAATCTTCAACTTAAAATTTTGTACACGAGATGAGGTAGGATTCTCTTTCTTTTTTTTCCCCCTAGATGGATGACCAGTTACTTAAATCCTAGTTAATACAAGAAACTTTATTTTTCATGGGATTGAATTGTTGTCCTTGTCACATATAAAGATGCCATATATATTTGGAACTATTTCTGGACTGTCCATTCTGCTCCTATCTGTCTGTTTCTGTGCCAACACCATTCTGTTTTGAATACACTGGCTTTTCTAGTGACTTATAATTTCTGGTAAGTTCTCCTTCACTCTCCTTTCATACTTTCATGACTTTTTTTAGTCAGTTATTTTTCCACATTGTTCTGGTTCAACTAAAAATTTTAAATTGAAGGAGTTTTATCCTAAATGCTTGTAAAATGAAAGGTGATACAACACTACTCAATAAATAGAACCAAATATTTAATATTCCTCAATGTGGGGATCTCTTTACCTGATGCCACTAATTGGAAGAATATTTACTGAGAAACTAAAGATTACTTCTGTCAGTTTTAATTATTTAAATGTGATTTACTTTATCTCTGTGATGATTGCACAGTTATGCCAAGATGCAAATATTGGGATACAGCCATAACTTTTTAATTATCCAATAATTAAATTATTGCATTAAAGCTTAAGGGGTCAAAGTTTTCAATGAATGTAAGTTTCTAGTTTTGTATGTCTGTTTATGTACCAAATTATGAAGTATACCCATATCTGGACTGGTTGAGAGATTTGTAAATATGATGTGAACAAAGAACTATAACTGAAGTGTACAATAAACCATGTACTTTGGAATCTTTTGTGATTTAATTATTTTTAAGCTTAATGTTGGATATTACATGGACTTCAGAAATTGTCACACTTGAAACTGTGGATAAAGTTTTCTAGTATTTGATAGCTTTTGACCATTCTTTTTAATTTACACTGTATTAATATAATATTAATTGTTTTTACTGACATTCTTAATTTCTTTTTGAAATTCATTAGCTGGTATAATACTAAAGTAATAAATACCTTGTGTTTTTCTAAAGGCATCTGAAATATTGGAGCTAAATACTAAAACTGGGATTAAAAATAATGGTAATTTTAGCTTACAAATGAAGACAAACAAATGTGAGGTCTCTATTTTACTTATGGAAGTAGAAGGACATCCCCATGTAGGTTCTACCTGTGTTTACTTGATGAAGTAGAAAAAATTATTAGTTTGTTCTGTAGCCAAAAATAAAATGGTGAAATGATTGGTATATATTAATGAATGGTGTATATATAATGAATGGTATATATTAATGACATACTTAGATAAAATAAAATTGTTTTAAAAATTGAGATTTTGTTCATGACCAGCCTGGCCAACATGGTGAAACCCCATCTCTATTAAAAACACAATAATTAGCCAGGCATGGTGACACGTGCCTGTAATCCCAGCTACTTGGGAGGCTGAGATGGGAGAGTTGCTTAAATCCGGGAGGTGGAGGTTGCAGTGAGCCGAGATCATGCCACTGCACTCCAGCCTGGGTGACAGAGCAAGATGCTGTCTCAAAAAGAGAAAAAAAATGGAGATTCCTTCTAATTTTAATAGTAGTATAATTCACAGAAATAGATTGATATAGCACTTTCTTGCATGTATATGAATATTAAAGATGATAATTAGAAAAGAAGGGGAAATTAAGTTATTTGCATTAAGACCAAAAAAGGACAGTCAACATAGAGTTAAACTGAAGTCTTCCATATGAACTTATCATCTTTACTAAATCAAAACAATTTTTCCATCTCATTCAAAAGAAGGTAATAAACAGGCTGGGCACGGTGGCTCACACCTGTAATCCCAGAACTTTGGGAGGCTAAGGTGGGCAGATCACTTAAGGCCGGGAATTCGTGACCAGCCTGCCCAACATGTTGAACCCTGTCTCTACTAAAAATACAAAAAACTAGCTAGGCGTGGTGGCACGTGCCTGTAATCTCAGCTACTTGGGAGGCTGAGGCAGGAGAATTGCTTGAACCCAGGAAGCGGAGGTTGCAGTGCACCAAGATCAAGCCACTGCACTCTAGCCTGGGCAACACACCAAGACTCCATCACAGGAAAAAAAAAAAAAAAAAAGGGTGATAACAGTTACCTTCTCTAGTAGTCATATAAAAAACTAATAGGCAGTTTATTTACCCTGATTTTGGTCTCTAATATTATTCTCCACTAAAGGTCATCAGGACTGTTTTTGGAACATAACTGGATGTCATGATTGAAACAGGCAGAATTTTGTTGGAACATTTTCTTCTTTTTTGGAACTCTCTCTCTCTCTTTGTTTCTCTCTCTGTCTCTTTGTTTCTCTCTCTCTCTCTCTCTCTCTCTCTCTCTAACAAGGATGCTTTCAAGGATGTGTGGAGGTTGAGCAGATGAACCAAATTGAGGTAACTACTGCTGGCCAGTAGTGAAAATTTAAGTAGCAAAGAGGAAATGGTAATTATAAGCCATTTTAACAAGTTGAACCTCTGAAAAGCAAAGAGTCAATCATGATATATTCAGAGGTGACAAATGATATAAACTATTGCTAAATAAAAGGCATATTGTGTTTCCAGTATTTTCAAATAAGTTGCATTTTGAGCAACTTACATTGTGTTTCCCACACTCATTTTAATCATTATCAAAATTGACAGAGTCGATAAATATAAAAAAAGAGTATATTTTAAATATAACTCTGTGTATCTGTGTAAATTCCACATTGTTAATTTTAAGGTAAAATTGTTTTAAAATACAAGTAGAATCAGATTTAAAAACAGTAAAAATCACTATATAATAGGTATCGTAAGATTAACACCTGTTTCTTTTATAATACTTGCATTTAAGTGTTATAAATGTGTTTCTCTTTTAATACCTACATTGAAACATTGAATGTTTCTTTTCTTTTTTTTTTTTTTTTTTTTTTTTTTTTTTTTTGTTT